>NC_042615.1:1548974-1848974 GCF_901001135.1 Rhinatrema bivittatum
CCCCCCCCCCCCCCCCCCCCCCCCCCCCCCATCTCCACACCTGTGATCCTCTGACACCCCCCCCCTCCCCAAAGCTTCCCCTCTGGAACCCCCCAGACTCACCCCGAGTGTCCATCCCCATTCAGAAACAGGAAGCCAGTGATTGTCTCCTCCTGAGCGGGGATCGATCCCGTCTTTAGAAGGGAGTAAGGAAGGCGCTGTGCTCACTTGGTTCTGCCAGAGCTCTGGATATAAATTTCCCGGTGTCTGAAAAGCAGCTCTCGGGAAGGATTTTGGAAGCTTAAGTTTCCAATCGGTAATTCTGCATTCATTGGGTGAAAGGCCCCTAAATTCTTCCTGTGAACTGGTGTTTCAAACCACAGGAGATTTAAACCTGGTGTGACAGCAGGTAGAGACCCCAGTGGTCAATCCAGTCTGACCAGCAGGTCGCTTAGCATAGTAAGCATCACTCCATGCAGGAGTGTTACACACAGGTTACCCCATTTCTTCATTTCCATCTTTTAGCCATTAGGGATCCTCTCTCATTCAGAATTCTGCAATGTAGGACTTTTCCAGTCATAGTTCTGAAATTTAGGATTTTGTTATTCTTTGATTTAAAGTGATATTTCGCTACAAATCAACAACAGTAGTCCAGGGGGCTTTGACATGCAAATCCCCTACCTGAGTACATAAGAACATAAGAACATGCCATACTGGGTCAGACCAAGGGTCCATCAAGCCCAGCATCCTGTTTCCAACAGTGGTCAATCCAGGCCATAAGAACCTGGCAAGTACCCAAAAACTAAGTCTATTCCATGTTACCGTTGCTAATGGCAGTGGCTATTCTCTAAGGGGCGGATTTTCAGACTCCGCGAATAGGCCTACTTTTGTTTGCGCTCCAGGCGCAAACAAAAGTACGCTGGATTTTAGTAGATACGCGCGGAGCCGCGCGTATCTGCTAAAAACCTGGATCGGCGCGCGCAAGGCTATCGATTTTGTATAGCCGGCGCGTGCCGAGCCGCGCAGCCTACCCCCGTTCCCTCCGAGGCCGCTCCGAAATCGGAGCGGCCTCGGAGGGAACTTCCTTTTGCCCTCCCCTCACCTTCCCCTCCCTTCCCCTACCTAACCCACCCACCTGGCCCTGTCTAAACCCCCCCCTTACCTTTGTCGGGGGATTTACGCCTCCCTCTGGGAGGCGTAAATCCCCGCGCGCCAGCGGGCCTCTTGCGCGCCGGGCCGCGACCTGGGGGCGGGTACGGAGGGCGCGGCCACGCCCCCGGACCACCCCGGGCCGTAGCCACGCCCCCATGCCCGCCCCCAAAACGCTGCTGACACGCCCCGAAAACGCCGCGACGACCGGGACCGCCCCCGACACGCCCCCCTCGGAGAACCCCGGGACTTACGCGAGTCCCGGGGCTCTGCGCGCGCCGGTAGGCCTATGTAAAATAGGCGCCTACCGGCGCGCAGGGCCCTGCTCGCGTAAATCCGGGCGGATTTACGCGAGCAGGGCTCTTAAAATCCGCCCCTAAGTGAACTTAATAGCAGGTAATGGACTTCTCCTCCAAGAACTTATCCAATTTTTTTAAACACAGCTATACTAACTGCACTAACCACATCCTCTGGCAACAAATTCCAGAGTTTAATTGTGCATTGAGTGAAAAAGAACTTTCTCCGATTAGTTTTAAATGTGCCCCATGCTAACTTCATGGAGTGCCTCCTAGTCTTTCTACTATCTGAAAGAGTAAATAACCGATTCACATCTACCCATTCTAGACCTCTCATGATTTTAAACACCTCTATCATATCCCCCCTCAGCCTTCTCTTCTCCAAGCTGAAAAGTCCTAACCTCTTTAGTCTTTCCTCATAGGGGAGCTGTTCCATCCCCTTTATCATTTTGGTTGCCCTTCTCTGTACCTTCTCTATCGCAATTATATTTTTTGAGATGCGGCGACCAGAATTGTACACAGTATTCAAGGTGCAGTTTCACCATGGAGCGATACAGAGGCATTATGACATTTTCCGTTTTATTCACCATTCCCTTCCTAATAATTCCTAACATTCTGTTTGCTTTTTTGACTGCCGCAGCACACTGTACCGACGATTTCAATGTGTTATCCACTATGACACCTAGATCTCTGTCTAGGGTTGTAGCACCTAATATGGAACCTAACATGTATAACTACAGCAAGGGTTATTTTTCCCTATATGCATCACCTTGCACTTATCCACATTAAATTTCATCTGCCATTTGGATGCCCAATTTTCCAGTCTCACAAGGTCTTCCTGCAATTTATCACAATCTGCTTGTGATTTAACTACTCTGAACAATTTTGTGTCATCTGCAAATTTTATTATCTCACTCGTCATGTTTCTTTCCAGATCATTTATAAATATATTGAAAAGTAAGGGTCCCAATACAGATCCCTGAGGCACTCCACTGTCCACTCCCTTCCACTGAGAAAATTGTCCATTTAATCTACTCTCTTTCCTGTCTTTAGCCAGTTTGCAATCCACGAAAGGACATCGCCACCTATCCCATGACTTTTATTTTTCCTAGAAGCCTCTCATGAGGAACTTTGTCAAACGCCTTCTGAAAATCCAAGTATACATATCTACCGGTTCACCTTTATCCACATGTTTATTAACTCCTTCAAAAAGGTGAAGCAGATTTGTGAGGCAAGACTTGCCCTGGGTAAAGCCATGCTGACTTTGTTCCATTAAACCATGTCTTTCTATATGTTCTGTGATTTTGATGTTTAGAACACTTTCCACTATTTTTCCTGGCACTGAAGTCAGGCTAACCGGTCTGTAGTTTCCCGGATCGCCCCTGGAGCCCTTTTTAAATATTGGGGTTACATTTGCTATCCTCCAGTCTTCAGGTACAATGGATGATTTTAATGATAAGTTACAAATTTTTACTAATAGGTCTGAAATTTCATTTTTTAGTTCCTTCAGAACTTTGGGGTGTATACCATCTGGTCCGGGTGATTTACTACTCTTCAGTTTGTCAATCAGGCCTACCACATCTTCTAGGTGGCAAGTATCTGACTCCTCTATTCAATGGTCATTTAAGCACCTTCACCGTAAGGGCTCTGGCAACCTTTTCAATCTCATTCTAGGTTTCCTGGGCTGGCAGCTCATTGTCCACTATTGTCTCTGCAGCAATTCACTTAAATGGTAGCATGCTCTTTACCCTCTCTCCTTTTGAAGGGTGGTTTCATTTCTTTCAGCAGAGTCTCCATTAATTTTCCCATCACCAAGGTAAAGTTGACAGTCTAGTTTCTAGCATTCTCTCTGCTAGGAAAACTGAAAGTGGATAAAGCCATGGGACTGGATGAGGTACATTTGAAATGACAGGCACCAGGAAGTGGATTCCAACTTTAACCCATGAAAACCTAAAAACCTAAAATCCCCTCTTCCCGAAGCGGGCGCCCGTCACAATTTTCCTTGAGCGCCTTCATTGGCTTGGGCGCCCGTTAATTTTGGCGCTCAAGCCAATGAAAGCACATAATAGACGGGCGTGCATGACGCACGCTGTGAAGTCACGCCCGCCCGTCATGTGCGCCCAAATTGACGGGCGCTCCAGCCAATGAAAGCACATGGTTGGGCGGGAAGTTCACTGGCGGTCCTTATCTCCATCTCCCTGGACTACACGACAGAATACTACCCCCAAGCAAACAGCCAGTCAGAACGGACCAACCCCACTCTGAAAAGCTTCCTCAGAGCTTATACCAATGATCGCCAAAATGACTGGGCTTTTCTCTTCCTGAGGACAGAGTTTTCCCATAACTTCCTCAATAGCTTGGCCATGGGGTCTTCGCCCTTCCGGGTTGTATTTGAGAGGCAACTGTTATCGCCGTTGCCTATTCCATTGACCATCCCTTCACCTACAGCCCAACTGACAGCCCACACGCTCCAAGAATTATGGATAAACACCACAGAGATGCTGAACAAAGCGGCTGAAAGGGCCAGGAAAACTACCGATGCGCACCGGAGGCCTGCTCCACAATTCAAGCCAGTCTGGCTCATCACTCACCATATTCGGATCTGGATGCCCTCCATGCGACTGGCTTCCTGATACATCGACTCGTTCTCCATCCTATGTCAGTTGGGACCGGTAACGTATCAGCTTCGGCCTCCTACCTGCCTTGGAATCCACAATGTCTTCCACGTCTCCCTCCTAAAACCATTAATCCTCTCATGGCCCTCCAGGAGACTCTCAGAACCTCAAGAAGTTTCATCAAAGGAGAACATAATCTATCAGGTAAAAGAGGTTCTGAATGTCAGGCGACTTGGCAAGAGATGGAAGTACCTTATATCCTGGGAAGAATATGGCCCAGAGGAAAATACATGGGAACCTATCTTGAACATACTGGACAAGAATATTCTGAGGGAGTTTCATGCCACATACCTCCAGAAACACATACCATCAGGGAAGGGCGTTTAGAGGATGGAGTACTGTTGTGATTGATAGAATTCGAGTCCGTCCCATGGCCTGCCACCCTTACCTCCAGGTCGGGACAGCTCTCCTCCCCTCCTGATCTCATACTGACTTTCAGGGATGCGGCCAACTGCTGTACTGCCTTCCAGCTCCCATCTGCTCTCCGGTATCGGCCCCTTTTCAGACACAACAGGAGGCTGTGCCGCCAGTGCTCTCCTCTCCATGGCAGGACGCCATCGGATCCTCACTGCGGGTCCTCCTCCCATAGGGCTTGCATGCACAATGACTATCCGAGACTTAAAGGGCCATCGGTGGGAATTCCCCGGAGGTGTCCCCTGATGATATCTTCCAGCCAGCCCTATAAAGGGTTCAGATGGAGTACCCTCCAGTGCCTCGGCAATAGGTTGTGTCCTTGGAAACATGCATTACCTCAGCGTTCCTGGTTCCTGACTTCTGTTTCTGGTTCCTGATCCCTGCTGTGTTCCTGAGTTCCTGTGTCTTGTTCCCAGTTCTGTTGGCAGTCAGGTTCATCTTGAGCTCTTGAATTCGTGATGAATCTTCATTGTCTGTCTTCAGCATTCCTTCCTGCTCCTATGGTCCCTCGTCCTGCTCTTCGCTCCTTGCCTCTCCAGATTAGATTTCTGGCTTTGACCTCGGATCGGACTTCTGGCTTTGACTTTGGATTGGACTTCTGGCTTGATCTTGGATTAGACCTTGATGTTGCTTGGCCTTCGTCTGCCACGGACCACTACCTGTTTAAAAACTCTGTCTGGCCCGACCTCTGCCTGAAACCTCAACCCTGAGAGAACTCTGCCCATCTTGACCACAGCCTGAAACCTAACTCTTCTTACCTGCCACCTGCCCTGACTGATGTTTGACCAGAATCCACTCTCTCTCACTGTGCAGACCATTAACTACTTCCACCATGATGGATCTACAATTCCACAGAGGCCCCGCACCTAAGTCACTCTGGCCCCGGCATCCGAGGGCTCAACCTAAGGGGAACGAGGGCTGGTATTGGTGAAGCTCCAGTTGGGCCTCTGCTTCAGCCAGTTGCGCCTGCTAACGGTGGGGACCTTGCAGAGCTCCTCCCTACAGGGTTGCGCCAACTCCCCCTCAGCCCAAGAGTCCACTCTCGCATCACTTAGGATTTTCTTCCCACCACTGACAAATGTAAGCTCCATTTTTACTTTAATAGACGTTCACCACTCCATACAACGGCCCAGCCTCCAGTATCTCCAAATTCACTTGCTTTACACCAGGATTTGAGCCAGGAATTGGAAATATCTATCTAGCATAACGTTTCCTTTCTTTCCCTTTCCCTTTCCATGAACAACAAGCCAGACTCTGTAGGCAGGGCAACATGGGAAAAACAGAATCACCATGCCTTATAAAATATCCTCATAACAGTAACATCATACGAATAAAGGACAAATATTTCTAAACAGCTGACAAAAGGAATAAAATCCAATAATTACATTCATATACAAATAAAATATTTCAAAACAGATCCTGCCAGGTACTTATAGCCTGGATTGGCCACTGTTGGAGACAGGATGCTGGGCTTGATGGACCCTCGGTCTGACCCAGTATGGCATATCTTATGTTCTTAAATAACACTCAATAATTAAAACTAATAAGGATTTTAAAAAACCCTGCTCTCCATGCCTGGGACCTTTTGATTTCCTGTCATGCTGAGATTGTCGAGGATTAGTTGGCAGAGGCACACAAACTTGCTCTCTCTCTCACTCGCATTCTCTGTTCCCTCCCCATACACAATCGCATTGCATGTTCTCTGCATGCACTTACCGACACACACATACAGTCTGTCCCCGTGCTCCCCCCACAGAAGTGTGCTGTCTGTCCCCTGTGCCTCCTACCCCCCACATGCTCTAAAGTCCGGGCTGAAGAGGGTCGGTGGAAGCACTAGGCTCCCGCCCCCCGAACCTGTGGCACTCTAGGCGGATGCCTAGCTCCCCTGCTGCTTCCACCGGCCCTGTACCCATGTGCAGCAGGCTTACAACACTAAAGGGAGGTTCCTACCACGTAAGTCCTTTGATAAGAAGGAGAACAAAGTCGGAAACTGACAAAAGTATTGGAGCATTGACTTTGGATGAGAAGCAGAGAAATGATCAGCCTTTGGCATGTTTGTGGGGAACGCCTGCTGACTTTGGGACTCTTTGGATGCGAGCCGACATTTCTCTTCTGAAGGAGATCTGGGGAGGCTTTAATCTCCTGAAGACACGAGGAAGGGGATTCCCTGAGAGACTGCACTTGACAGAATAGCCAGTTTGCAGCCAAATAAGAGGGTGTCTCCCTCCCTCTCTAGGAGCCCCACTGCTCTGCAGCTGAACAGTAAGAATTAGTGTCTACGCCTGATATTGTGACTGTGTTGCTGGACAGCACTGAGTTCTTTGTCTGTAGCAAAATCTAACTGCTAACGAGGTGCATTACTCACCAGTCCGGCATTCATTATTTATGGCGTGCATTGCTCAGATTCTGTGCGATGCCTTGATGGGAGCAAACCTCATTCATAAGCCTGAGTAGTGGAGTATGATCTGTCTCTCAGTTTCACTGCTAATGCCCCTCTTAATACAGTGGCTTCCAAAAGTATTCGGCCCCCTAGAAAGTCAGCAGATTTGTGTGGATTACAAATGACACTCAAACCATTTGTTTCATGCAGGATGTTTAGTGCAAACCAGTGTGCTCTTAAATCTGCTGACTTCCTAGGGGGTTGAACACTTTTGCAAGCCACTGTACTTGCATTGTGTGTTATATGCACATTATTATTTATTATTATTATTTATTAAATAATTTATATACCGGAGGTTCCTGTATAGTATACATATCACCCCGGTTTACAAAGAACAGTAACTATCGCTAAAATATAGCGGTTTACATAGAACATAGAAACATAAAAAAAGAAGTTTTTACATAGAACAAATCTAAGTAAGCAAGTTTTTACATTGCATAAATTAATTGAAGTAAGCAAATAGTGTATGATATTTAACCGTTAAACAAGCAGTTAATAAATCAATGAATAACATGGAAAAATATGAAGTCAATATGAGTAAATGTATGTAGTATGTATGAAGTCAGCATGTGTAAATTTCTGATTGAAAGGAATAAAATAATAGATCTGAATAAATCGTTGTGGGCTTGAAAAGACTTTTCTTCGTGTTCTTGGCTCTAGGGGAAAGCTTGTTTGAACAGCCAAGTCTTAAGTTTCCTTTAAATGTAGAGTGGCATGGTTTCCAAACGAAGGTCTGGAGGGAGCGAGTTCCAAAGTGAAGGGCCCGCTGTGGATAATGCACGTTTCCTCAAAATGGATTTCGCCGGTTGTGTGATTAGTCTGTTCTGATAGGCGCTTCTTGGTTGGTTTCACGGATGTGTGTAAATTGAATGTGAAATGTTAGGTTGAGAGGTGCGATGTTGTGTAAGGCCTTATGTATCATCATTAAAGATTTGAACTGGATCCTGTATTTAATCGGAAGCCAGTGGAGATGGTGGAGAATTGGGGTGATATGATCTCTTTTTTTGGCATTTGATAGAATTCTTGCAGAGGCGTTCAGGACCATCTGAAGTGTTTGATGGTGCATGCTGGTAGGCCTAGGAGGAGGGAGTTACAGTAATCCAGCTTTGGGAGTATGATGGCTTGTAAGACCATGCGGAAGTCTCTGTAAAGAAGGAGAGGTTTGAGTTTCTTTAATGTTTGAAGTTTAAAGAAACATTCTTTTGTTGTGTTGTTGACGAATTTGTTGAGGCAGAGTTTGCTGTCTAAGATGACTCCCAGGTCTCTAACTTGTTGCGTGGTGGAGAGCCCTGCGGTGTCCGGATGTTGGTTAGTGGTAGAAAGTGGGGAGGGGGTATAGTTTTCCGGTGCTATGATGAGGATTTCAGTTTTGTTTTTGTTTAGAACCAAGTTGATGCTGGTGAGTAGATTGTTGATAGCTAACAGACATTTATTCCAGAATGATATGGCTTTGTGTAGGGAATCTTCTATAGGGATGAGGATTTGAATATCATCCGCGTATAGGTAATGTCTTAGCTTAAGGTTAGTAAGAAGTTGACAGAGTGGGAGCAGATAAATATTGAAAAGGGTCGGGGAGAGGGATGATCCTTGTGGTACCCCCCTTTTGACATGCAACATGTCAGACCAGTGGCATCCAGTAGCATTGGGATGATTTCTGTCTCTGCCACATTTTCGTAGCCTCTGATTGAATCATTTGATATGCGAGGATCTTCTCTCTCCGGATGATCCACAGAAGAGTTGCTTGGCGCTGACACTTGTCAGCAATGCCGTTCTTCTGCTTTCTCTTTTTTCACAGTATCTGGTCTTCTTGCATCAAGCTTTTTTATCTGTTGCTGTCTTAGGTGATGGCAGCTTTTTCATGCTCAGGGTCCTGCTAGCAGTGTTTATCGGGCACACTGATGTATAGTGTTTGCACAGTTTCCAGTGGATGAGACACGCCATTTTATACCTTTCTGTATACAGGAGCACACATACGCACAGTAGGCGTATTTTAAATCATACGCGCACAACTGGGTGCCCGGGCGCTCGTTCTGAAGTTACCGTCCCTGTGTCCACCTTTCCTGGCGTTTCTGCTTTGTGGCTGTCTCCTTGCCTTCAGGGACCAGCCCTGTTAAAAGCCTTGGGTGTGCGTGGCAGCCTTTTCCAATCTGATCAGATGGGGGAGAGAGGATCAGGTGACCGCCATTATTGGGGCAAGACGTGCCGGGCTGTTCTCTTTTAAGGCACAGTGCAGAGAGGAAGGAAAGAAGCCGGCTTATTTTATTTGCCACTGTACGGGTCTGTAAGCTGGATGCATTACTTGCAGCCCTTTGAGGAAGAACAGAAGTCATGTTCAGAGGAGGGGATGGAGTGAAGGGGGAAGAGAATGATATCAAAACACCCTGCATAACCTCTATGTCTTCCAGGTTTCTCCGAGGTGAGCCCTGCTGTACAAGGGCATCTCTTCTCTGTTGTACTCCTCCCAGTTCAAAGCTTTATGTGAATTTCACGTCTGTAGGAGGGAAGTTGGGAGATATTCGATATTTCTCATAGGCTGATGTAATAAGCCCTGTGTTAAAACTGTGAGACTGGAAAATTGGGCATCCAAATGGCAGATGAAATTTAATGTGGATAAGTGCAAGGTGATGCATATAGGGAAAAATAACCCATGCTATAATTACACAATGTTGGGTTCCATATTAGGTGGTACCACCCAAGAAAGAGATCTAGGTGTCATAGTGGATAACACATTGAAATCGTCGGCTCAGTGTGCTGCGGCAGTCAAAAAAGCAAACAGAATGTTGGGAATTATTAGAAAGGGAATGGTGAATAAAACGGAAAATGTCATAATGCCTCTGTATCGCTCCATGGTGAGACTGCACCTTGAATACTGTGTACAATTCTGGTCGCCGCATCTCAAAAAAGATATAATTGTGATGGAGAAGGTACAGAGAAGGGCGACCAAAATGATAAGGGGAATGGAACAGCTCCCCTATGAGGAAAGACTAAAGAGGTTAGGACGTTTCAGCTTGGAGAAGAGATGGCTGAGGGGAGATATGATAGAGATGTTTAAAATCATGAGAGGTCTAGAACGAGTAGATGTGAATCGGTTATTTACACTTTCAGATAATAGAAGGACTAGGGGGCACTCCATGAAGTTAGCATGGGGCACATTTAAAACTAATCGGAGAAAGTTCTTTTTTACTCAATGCACAATTAAACTCTGGAATTTGTTGCTAGAGGATGTGGTTAGTGCAGTTAGTGTAGCTGGGTTTAAAAAAGGATTGGATAAGTTCTTGGAGGAGAAGTCCATTAATGGCTATTAATCAATTATACTTAGGGAATAGCCACTGCTATTAATTGCATCAGTAGCATGGGTTCTTCTTAGTGTTCGGGTTCTTGCCAGGTTCTTGTGGCCTGGTTTTGGCCTCTGTTGGAAACAGGATGCTGGCTTGATGGACCCTTGGTCTGACCCAGTATGGCATGTTCTTATGAAATTCAGCATACAGTTTCTTAACGCACATAAATTCTAACTCACAATGCAGTAGGCTAATGGTATGTTAATGCACTGGGAATTTTAAACAAAGCTTGAAAAATATGCTTAGTATGCATAAAAACATTGGGGAAGTAAGCCTTCTGGACATGCTAAGGGAGGTAAGGTTTCTGGGAGCCATACATGATTGCCTTATGGAGCCGCTGGTCATGGAACCCACAAAATGGGGGCAGATACTCTGGATCTAATCCTCACCGCGAGCAGAGTCGGATTTAAGGATTTTGGTGCCCATAGGCAGAGTGCCACAGTGACGCCCCTTTGAGGAGGTAAAGCAGGCTCGTCTTTGGCCCTGAATATTTGGCGCCTTCAAACTCTGGTGTCTTAGTGTCGCTGATACCTAAATGCAGGCTTGGGCTGAGATCTATAAAACTGGGCGGAACGGTTCTTTGCTTTTTTGCATGGTGCTAGGACTGGGGCTCATGCCGTTAAGCTGACGGATGATACATTTGGAAGAAGTTGAAAGGAGTAATTTTTTGCTCAGCGCATGATTTCGACTGTGGAGTTTGTTGCCTGGGGGATGAGGTGAAGGTGGCGGGCATAGCTGGGTTTGGAGCTGGGTTTGGAAGGGATTTTGATGAATTCCTGAAGGAAAAGTCAATAGACCATTGTTAGCCAAGTAGACATGGGAAAGCCACTGCCTGCGCGCGTAAGTTATAAAATCGGGGCACATGTACGCAGCGCGCGCTCCTTTTAAAATCTACCCCAATGGCCCTTGTCTCCTTACAACCTTACAATACACCTCGGGCCTTCCTTTCTCTGATGGATCTGAAAAATCTTTTGTCACCTCGCTTTTCTCTTTGGCGGTGCTTTCTTTCCGTGAGCTTTGGCCATCCTGATTTCTTTTCTTGTCCCTTTAGTGTCACTAGATAATCTTCCCTCTTCTGGCATTCCTTTGTACTTTTGACTGCTGGTCTTTTTGCCTGCATTTTTTCTGCCTCCTCTTTAGAGAACCAGATCAGTTTACTTTTGCTCTTAGTTTTATTCACTTTTCTTACATAAAGATTTGTTGCTCCATGAAGCAGTCGTTTATTACATCCAGGAACTTTATGTCTCTAGCAAGTCCTGATGTTACATTTACCCAGTCAATATTGGGGGTAATTGAAATCTCCCATTATTGCTGCACTGCCAAATTGGTTTGCTTCCCTGATATCTCTTAGCATTTCATCATCTGTCTGACCATTTTGTCCAGGTGGATGGTAGTATACTCCTATCACTATACTCTTACCCAACACACATGGGATTTCTACCCATATAGATTCGATTATGTTTTTAGTCCCTTGCAGGATCCTTATACTTTTGGACTCTATCTGGCAAAGCCCCTACTTAGCCATATAATTTGGAATTTATCTGGATAAGTAGTGCGCAACTGCTATAGGCATGTATTTTTATGTTTAACTTAAAAATATATGCATGGAGATTTTACCTGAATAATTTACACGCATTTACCCCCTGTAAGTCGGGTTTTATGTGTGTAATTCGGGAGATTTTCTAACATGCGCGCAACAATGACATTACCAGTTTAACCAATTAGTCTACCAGTACACCCACTCCATCTGCAGGCCATCAAGACCCTCTGGCTCTTCAGCCTCACTCCTCCCATTTCACCCAGTCAGTATTTCATCTTTAAGACGTTTACTATCACTTAATCCTGATATCAGCAGAGTAAATATACGAGAGTAAGTTGCTAAATCTACAAACGTAAATTGCTTATAAAATAGCAACTTATACATATAAATGTTGACTCTACCCCAGAACGTCCCTGGCCCGCCCCAGTCTCTTACTTATGCGTGCAGTTTTAGGTTTATAAAATAGTATATGCTTGTGTATATGCTACTAAAACACCTATCTGCTGATTTTTAAACGCGCACGTTTTGAAAATTTACCTTAAAGGGTGCATGGCTCATTCCACCTGTCATCCACTCCCTTCATCCTTTTTACCGAGGTATTTTCTTGCACCCAGAATGCCTTGATCCTTTGGAAAGGTTTGGAAAGGGCCATCTGGGCTTGATCCTTGGGGTTGACGTCTGCTCCTTGGGCTGGCCGTGGGTCAGAGGAAGCATTCACAGTCTGTAAGGGAGAGGAACCATTACTTAACAGCAACACTTAGGGTTTGGTACAAAAGCAGACAAGGGAACCAGGATCCAATCTTCTCATCCTAAAGACTGTCACTGCGGTGAGAAAGGCCTAAAACAGATGATGTCCCAGCCCCAAACGGAGCTGGAAACTCCACCGAAACGGAGGAAGCTTCCAAAGTTTAATTTTCAATTTCTATTCCACCTGTTGTGACAAGACATCCACTTCAAAGCAGATTACGGTAGAGGTTGTACGCATAAAGGTGAATTTTAATAGCCTGGTCGGCGTCAAAACCGGGAGGTACATGAATACGTCGGTGTCGATGCGCGCTGAGCGGATTTTAAAAGGCGCCCGCATATGCGCGCATCTCCTGCCAGGCGCACAAATGAAAAGCTCTGGAAAGAGACGGGGCAGAGCGGGGTCTATGTGGGGCGTGGGCATTCCTGGATTTCAGCTTCAAATCTGCAGGTAAATGCTCGCGGGCAGAGGCGCGCGTCAGAGTCCCCTGCCTTGTAACTTCACTTCTGCTGCGGAGGATGTGCAAGGAATATCAGAAAGAAAAACAGATCGGCGGGGTTTAGATGTAGGGACTAACAGGGGAAACGGGAGGCTATTAAACTAGGGGGGTTTAGAAGTCCTATCCCTCACCTGGGTGCACTGGGAATGAACTGGGAAAACTGGAAATAGCGTGTCTACTAAAATCCCCTGACTTATGCGTTTGAAGCAGCATTTGTGCACATAGGTGCACCCACTTAAAACTGTGCGTACATGTGCATGCGGTCAGTCTATTTTCTAACATGTGCGCATATACGCGCTTATGTTATAAAATGGCTGCGTCCCTGGACGCGGGCCAACAATCACACGCACATGTCCGCCCGTGCACCTGTTTAAAAGTTACCATCATAGACATTAAAGGTGGAAAATGTATGCATATTGTTGGGCTAACAAGGAGAATCAATACATGCCCTGGAAATATGTCATATGGGTCAATGGCCAAGGCTGTTTATCTGCTTGGTTGCCTGTAGGGCAGGTCTGGAAGGTCCATTGCCTCTCTGGTTAAAAAGCAACTTTTCAGTTGGCTATGAAATGCCATGTAGCTCTACAATAATGACACAAATCATTTTCCAGCATGATTTTCAAATGGTGAAAGTTTTGCCTACAATATAAATTAGGTAAAAGACAAAAGCTTAAGGAAAAAAAATAAAAATTTGAGCCCAGTAAGAAGTGAAAATAGTGCCCGATCCTTCTATCTGGCTTCAAAAGATGTTCTTGTTATAATGTATTCTGCTACTAATGCCTATACTCCGGTCCAGAACCTAACCTGCCCCCAAACAACCCCAACTATTAAAAACCATTCACCATCCCATAGCTAATTCATGAATGCCCAGTGGCTTCCCACAGTGATTCTATTAACCACAGTTTAGCAGGCCAGCAAGGCTCCCATGAGACACTGCAGTGGCTCCACAGTTCACGAAGGATTGGCCCTATCAATGCTTTAACATTAACAGCTTCGCTCGCTCGTCTTGGTATTCAATGAGTTAACTCCTCCTCACACAGCTAATATGGAAATCTCTGCTCACCTTTGTTTAGGCACTTCAGTCCCCACAACTTGACATCTTGACCTCTGAGGCCTGGCCTGCTTTTGATTTGCAGGATGTTTACTTCCGTTATTTACAGCCCATAGCCCTCTGTCACTAAGACATTCTGCATTTATAGGCCTGTGATAAAGTCCAGAGCAGGAGCAGAAGGCAAATTTAATTTGTCTAACACGTTTCTGTTTAAAGTCCCATCAGACAAGTGACTGGAATCCCTCCGATGCAGATGGAAAAGTCACTTTGAAGAGGAGATTATTAGCAATACTCTCCATGGTCACTTCAAGAGAACCCAGAGGGCTGGTGGAGGCCAGATCCTGTGTCAAATAGTGAATGTGGCCTGTTCCCTGGATGTTAGTGGTAGACTAGGTATGATCAGACTGGATTCTATGCAGACTGTACTTCTTATTGGGAATACAAATAAGATGACAAAAAAAATAGCATTAAGTTATGTGTTTGCCTTGTTGGTCCATTGGATACATAGAAATGAAGGTCAACAAAATAAACAGTAGGTGATAACTTTTTATTTGTTTGCCTCGGAAATCAGCTTCTATCGTTTTGTACGATTATTTAACATTAAACATTTTTTTCCACATAATCCAATTATGAGTAATTCTTTGAAGTGGAGTCCACCTGGACCACATGATCCTGCGATCAAGACGATTTACAACTCAGTATCTCAAAACATTCAACGCATAGAACTGTTCCTGCGGAGACAATACTGTAATTTGACAAAAGAAAAATGTATAATATTACATGAGTTACAGTTTTCTGGTTTGATAATAAAACCTGCAGACAAAGACAGTCAGGTGGTTGTGATGGATTGGGTAATGTATGAAACTGAAGTGCATCAACAGTGAACTCTAGATATTATTTACCTCTTTCTGTAGACCTCACTCCTACTTTATAGAAAACCATTGAGAGTTTAATAGATTCTGCTGTCACAACTGTCTTTTGACAGTGAAAGAAGCAACTTTAAAAAACAAAAAGCCACGTTAAAATGCCAGTATTTTACGTATTACCTAAAATACATAAGAGTTTAGTCAAATCTCCAGGCCGGTCTAGAGCCAATTTCAAACGTCACTGATTATTTTTTAGCTCCTTTTGTCCCTACATTGGCATCTTATGTTCGGGACTCACGGGATATGAAACAACAGTTACAGAATATACAACATGATTTTTCGGACACACTATTAGCTACTTTGAATGTAGAAGCCCTCTACACAAATATTCCACAACAATGAGTGTTAGAAGTAGCTTCTACATATTTTGATGTGACTACGTCCACATTGGATTCCGTCTTCTTTTTTGTTAGACCTGTTCGAGCTTACTTTAACTAAAATTTTCTTTGCTTTTAATAAGAATTACTACCAATAAATTCAGAGTACAGCCATGAGGGCTACTGTGCCCCCAGACTTTCTATAGGGCTCAGTTCGAAGAGTCCTGAAGGGGGAGTTATCATTTTCAATCACAATTTTTAATTTGGAAATGTTACATAAATTATGTTTCTGCTGTGGAAGGGCTCAGAGTCCTTGATTCAAGAATTTTTTTATATGATTGAATACTATGTACTGTAAATCTTAAATTCACTGCTGTCAATGATGCACATACGATATTCATTATGGATATGACAATCATTAAAATAGAAGGATTTCAAACTATACTTTTTTGAAAATGTACAGACTGCAACAGTATGTTGCGATTTAATAACACTCCTCCATGGTTTTTGAATTTAAACAAGTCAATTTTTGAGGCTCACTCAGTGGTGGGAAAATTAATGGAGACTCTGCTGAAGGAAAGGATAGGGAACTATCTACAGTCGGGAGGATTGCTGGACCCGAGGCAGCATGAATTCACCAGGGGAAGATCCTGTCAGACAAATCTGATTGCTTTTTTTGATTGGGTGATAATAGAACTGGATCAAGGAAGAGTGCTTGATGTGATTTACTTGGATTTTAGTAAAGTTTTTGCCATGGTCCCACATAGAAGATTCGTGAACAAAATGAGAAGCCTGGGTGTGAGTGCCAAGGTAGTAGCGAGGATTGCCAACTGACAGGAGACAGCGTGTGATGGTGAATGGAACCTACTCTGATGAGAGAGCGGTGTTAAGTACAGGGCCACAGGGATCGGTACTGGGACCGGTTCTGTTCAATATCTTTGTGAGGGGCATTGCGGAAGGGATAGAAGGTAAAGTTTGTCTATTTGCGGATGATACTAAGATCTGCAACAGAGTGGACACGCCAGAAGGAGTAAAGAGAATAAAAAGTGATTTAAGAAAGCTTGAAGAGTAGTAGGTATTAAGGGGTTTTGACAGTGGACAAAGCTACCTTCTAATACTTGATCTCTCGGCTGCGTTTGACACAGTTAATCATACAATACTTCTCAATAGAAGAAATTGGAATAACTAGAACAACTTTACAATGGTTTACATCATTTCTGGAAAATCGTTCATACCAAGTGCAAATTAATATCGTGAGGTCAGACACATTGTTTAATGTGTATACGTTACCATTATGCCACCTGCTAGCCGGGCTAGGCTTAACATACTTTATTTACGCAGATGACATTCAAATTCTAATCCCAATAAATGATACACCAGAAAAGACATATAAACTAACAGCTATGTACTTAAATATTATTAACACACACATGAGATTAGTGCTAAATATTAATAAAACTGCAGGTATTATTAGACAGTAAAACAAGACAGGAACCTCTTCCTGACATACCATATCAAAATAATATAACCATCAAACCCGCAGATCAGCCTAGAGATCTTGGTATAATTATCGACACGGAGCTCAATCTCAAAAAACATCTCAACAAAAATAAAAGAAGGCCATAGTAAACTGATGACACTGAGACGATTAAAGCCTTTATTAACAGAAGTTGATTTTAGAACAGTATTACAGTTATTAATCTTTTCTAGTACTGATTATTGTAATTCATTGGTATTAGGATTACCTGACTCCACATTACGTTCTGTACAAATATTACAAAATGCTGCAGCTAGGGTACTAACTGGAACAAAAAAGAGTGGAGCGCATGGTTAACCCGGGTTTGGACGTATGTATTCGACGCGCTAGCTTTACCCCTTATACAGTAAGGGGTAATAGCGAGTCGAAAATGCGTGGCCAAACCCCCCCCCCCCCCCGAAACTAATAACGCCCGCAACATGCAAATGCATGCTGATGGGCCTATGAGTCATTCCCGCACGATACAGAAAGTAAAATGTGCAGCGAAAGAAACCCCGTCCAGAAAAGGCACCGACCGTTTCTGTGACCGGGTCACTGAGGCAACCCTCACCCGACAGGGGATCGGGAGCCGCGACTCCGCCTTTAACGGTGGTCCCTCCGGCTATGCCTCTGCCTCCCTCCTCTGTTCCGGAGCCGGGGCTGCTTGCTCAAGGTCTCCAAGAAGAACTGGACAGGATGGTTCAGGAGGCCATCGACAAGACGATGCAACGACTTCAGGTTCCTCCGGCACCGACACAGGCACCGCTTGTGGAACCGATCATCGACCCGATTCCGGCAGTGCTGGCACCACTGCTCTCCAGGATGAAAGCGCTTATGGCCACTTTTCCACCGATAGATCCCGGGTCTCCGGTGCCCTCCCCACTTACAGTGTCATCGAGAGGAGAAACACCGTTCCGCATCCCTCCATCGGGAGTTCTGCCTCAGTCATCGATGCCGATACATCCATTGGCGCCACCGAGCCATCCATCGATGCCCTCGATGCCTGCACCAGTGCCTTCGATGCTGTCATTGGTGCTTCCGATAATTCCTCCGATTCCTTCGGAGCCTAGACCGGGACCTTCAGGTATTCCACCACCCTGTCCCCGTCTAGTTCCTAGAGGGACATGTGCTGATCCTTATACCTGGGCTGATGATTCCTCGACAGACACCGTTGATTTACCTTCACCACATTCACCCACTGAAAGTAGGAAGCATTCTCCTCCAGAGGACCTCTCCTTTATAAACTTTGTGAAGGAAATGTCTGAATTGGTTCCCTTCCAATTACAAACTGAACAGGATGATAGGCACCAGATGATGGAGTTGCTCTAATTCCTGGATGTTTCCAAGGTAATCACCTCTATTCCCATCCATCAGGTCCTTCTGAATCTTCTTATGAAGAACTGGGAACATCCTGGCTCCATTGCTGCAGTACATAGGAAAGCTGACACTACCTATTTGGTGCAGTCCGCTCCAGGTTTTCAGAAATCACAACTGGATCACCATTCTATCATGGTGGAGTCTGCATAGAAGAGAGTGAAGAGGTCAAAGCCTCACTCTTCTGTTCCCCCTGGCAAGGAACAGAAGTTCTTAGATACCATTGGTTGCCGAGTCTTCCAAGGGTCAATGCTCATCTCCCGAATTGCTGCCTATCAGCTTTATATGACCCAATATAACAGGGTCATTTTTAAGCAGATACAGGCCTTCTCGGACTCCCTGCCTCAGCAATTTCAAGAACAATTACAAACCCTAGTAAACAAGGGTTTTGAGGCAGGCAAACATGAGATCAGAACATCTTATGCAGCTGCTATTTCGGCGAGACGGTGGGCCTGGCTCAAGTCTTCTGACCTTCGCCTGGAAGTACAAGACAGGTTATCCGACCTGCCTTGTGTTGGAGATAATCTGTTTGGCAAACAGATTCAACAGACGGTGGCAGAACTAAAGGACCATCATGAGACCCTAAGACAGCTCTCTCTGATGCCTTCCGACTTCTCTTCAAAACAGCCCTTCAGAAAGGACTCTAAGAAGTCCTTCTTCCACCCGAAGTCTTACCTGCCACCAACCAGATCCAGTGCCATGAGACCTTATCAAAAACCGCAGTCTCGTCAAACACGTAAACAAAAGCCACAAGCAGCTCCTCAACCAGGGCCTGCTTCCAGTTTTTGCCTTCCACCTAGAAAGCAGCAACCAGATTCCTCTGCCTCGCATACCAGTGGGAGGTCGATTGTGCCACTTCCACAACATATGGCACTCAATCACCTCCGACCAACATATGGCACTCAATCACCTCCGACCAATGGGTATTGGCAATAATTGCTGAGGGTTACCATCTGAACTTTTTCTCCGTGCCACCGGACTCCCCACCTCTACTGATGTGGAGAACATCTGATCACTCCATTCTTCTGGATCAAGAGGTCTCCCTCCTTCTCCAGTCCAAAGCAATAGAACCCATACCATACTCTCAGCACGGCCTAGGGTTCTATTCCCTGTACTTTCTAATCCCCCCCCAAAAAAAAAACCGGGAGGCGTCCGTCCTATTCTGGACCTATGTGCCCTCAACAAGTACCTCCAGCGAGAAAAGTTCAAGATGGTCACCTTGGGCTCACTTCTACCTCATCCACAAAGAGGAGGCTGGCTCTGCTCTCTGGACCTCCAGGATGCCTACACTCATATTGCGATAACTCCAGCTCATCGCAAATACCTGAGGTTTCTAGTAGGCCCCAAGCACTATCAATATCGAGTGCTTCCATTCGGCCTAGCGTCTGCGCCACGAGTCTTTACAAAATGCCTCGTAGTCATCGCAGCCTTCCTCAGAACCCAAGGTGTTCACGTCTACCCCTACCTGGACGATTGGTTAATTAGGACTCCCACTCAACAAGCTGCTCTGTCGTCTCTCATTCTAACCTTACGCACTCTAATTTCATTAGGATTTCTCGTCAACTATGACAAATCCTACTTAGTCCCATCTCAAACCTTGTCGTTCATTGGGGTAGACTTGGACACCTTACAGGCAAAGGCTTTCCTGCCTCGACAATGAGCACTGACTCTTGCGTCTCTTGCTCACCAGCTGCAGTCTCAGCACTCCGCGACTGCAAACCAATTTCTCATCCTCCTGGGACACATGGCATCCTCATTCTATGTCACACCAATGGCCCGCTTGGCCATGAGACTCATACAGTGAACTCTGAGGTCTCAATTCATTCAGCCCCTGTCGACCGTTGTCCACCTCACCGACTCACTCCGTCTGTCTCTCACCTGGTGGAAAAATCAGATCAATCTCCTCCAGGCCTTGCCCTTCCAGGCCCCAGACCCTCAAATCACTCTCACCACCGACACTTCCAACCTCGGTTGGGGAGCTCACGTGGCCAATCTGCAGACACAAGGATCTTGGTCTCCAGAGGAAGTCAAACACCAAATAAATTTCCAGGAACTTCGAGCAATCAGATATGCTCTCAGGGCTTTTCAGGATCGCCTCTCAAATCAAGTTATCCTGATTCAGACGGACAACCAGGTGGCCATGTGGTACACCAACAAGCAGGGAGGCACAGGCTCCTTCCTTCTGTGTCAGGAAGCTGCACAGATTTGGGCGGAGGCTCTCTCCCGTTCGATGTACCTCAAGGCCACTTGGTTGCCGGGAGTGGACAATGTGCTGGCAGACAAGCTGAGTCGCGTCTTTCAACTGCATGAGTGGTCTCTCAACCCCTCGGTAGCGAACTCCATCTTCCAACAATGGGGATATCCTCAGTTAGACCTCTTTGCGTCCCCACAAAACCGCAAAGTGGAGAACTACTGCTCTCTCATTCGCAGCAAACTCTCTCAACCCAGAGACGCATTCTCCCTCTAATGGGCAACCGGTCTGCTCTAAGCATTCCCTCCACTTCCTCTTCTCTCGAAGACTCTCGTGAAGTTATGTCAGGACAAGGGAACCATGATCCTGATAGCACCTCACTGGCCATGCCAAGTGTGGTTTCCAATACTTCAGGATCTCTCCATCCGCAGGCACATTCCCTTGGGAAAGGACCCGCTTCTGATCACTCAAAATGATGGGTGCCTACGCCATCCCAATCTTCAAGCTTTGTCCCTGATGGCATGGATGTTGAAAGGTTAATCCTTCAGCCAGTTAACCTTTCTGAACCAGTTTCCCGTGTCTTAATTGCTTCACGGAAGCCTTCCACAAGAAAAGCTTACTCTTACAAATGGAAAAGGTTCACGTCATGGTGCTCTTCTCAGTCCTATGACCCCTTTTCCTGTCCAATCCCGAAGTTTCTGGACTATCTCTGGCATCTATCAGAGTCAGGTCTTAAGACTTCTTCCATCAGAATGCATGTCAGTGCGGTAGCTGCCTTCCATAAAGGTGTCGGGGATGTCCCTATATCAGTACAACCCCTTGTAACACGTTTTTTTGAAGGGCTTGCTCCACATCAAGCCTCTGCTACGTCCTCCGGCCCCTTCTTGGGACCTTAATCTTGTTCTGGGTCGGCTCATGAATCCACCATTCGAGCCTCTTCACTCTTGTGAACTTCGATATCTCACATGGAAAGTGATTTTCCTTTTGGCAATCACTTCAGCTCGCAAAGTTAGTGAATTGCCTGCTCTAGTTAGCTATCTGCCTTACACTAAACTTCTGCAGGACCGGGCGGTACTCTACACTCACCCGAAATTCTTACCTAAGGTAGTTTTGGATTTTCATCTCAATCAATCCATCATACTACCTACCTTTTTTCCCAGGCCCCATTCCAATCCAGGAGAGCAGGCTCTGCATACCCTTGACTGTAAACGGGCTCTAGCATTTTATCTAGACCATACAGTTTCCCCACAGGAATAGCACTCAGTTGTTCGTCTCTTTCCACCGTAACAAATTGGGGAAGCCTGTGGGTAAGCAGACTCTCTCCTCCTGGTTGGTGGACTGCATATCCTTCTGCTATCAGCAAGCGGGCATTCCATTTCAAGACCGTGTCAAAGCACACTCTGTGAGGGCCATGGCAACTTCAGTAGCACACCTACGATCGGTGCCGCTTCCTGACATTTGCAGGGCTGCCACTTAGAGTTCTCTCCACACCTTTGCAGCCCACTATTGCTTGGACAAGGCCGGAAGACAAGATTCCATCTTCGGCCAGTCTGTCCTTCGTAACCTATTTCCAACGTGACGTACCAACACCCTTCCGCCTGCCCGGTGGGGTTCAGGATGCCCTCTACCAAACTCCTCCCCAATATTTGTGCCTATTGCACATCATGGGTACATTTGGTGCATTTCTCGGACATCCTCAGCTCGGTACTCACCCATATGTGAGGACTACCATCCTGCTTGTCCTGTGAGAAAGCAAATGTTGCTTACCTGTAACAGGTGTTCTCACAGGACAGCAGGATGTTAGTCCTCACGAAACCCGCCCGCCACCCGTGGTGTTGGGTTCGTAACGTTTTATTATTTTATTTTTCGGCACTGCCTGTAGCTTTCAAATAAGACTGAAGAGGGACCCCCTGCTGGCTGCAGGGTTAGTGCCATGCTGGGCATGCCCAGTAGGGGCCAGTCAAAGTTCTGGAAACTTTGACAGAAGTTTTCCGTGATTGGGCTCCATCCTGATGATGTCACCCACATGTGAGGACTAACATCCTGCTGTCCTGTGAGAACACCTGTTACAGGTAAGCAACATTTGCTAAACATAAGCACATACTTTTGCTTTCATTTTTCCATATACTTGCATAAAAAGGGGGCGGTCTAGAGGTGTTCTGGTGTGGGAACAACATTTCTGTGCATGAGCTGCCATTTTAAAAGACATACATGTAGATTTGCCCATTTACTCACGTAAGTTTATACCTGTTAATTATCCTGTGTAAGTGATATTAAACCTGTTATTGGCTGGGTGGGAGGTCTGATGAACCTTGGGGCGTTCAGATGAAGAGCCAGGAGGGACTCGGTTGGTGACCTAGATAAGGACTGGGCGATCTGTTGGAGTAATTGGTAAAACTGATAATTTCACTTATGTGCACCGACTTATATAATGCTTGATTTATTCAGATCCCACTATATTTTCACATGTGATATGTACACACGTATATTTTTAAAATAGATAGATAAAAAAAATACCTGTAGTGGGGCATAAAGATTTTTTCCCCCTGCATCTTTGACGATTGGTTTCAGAGGGGCATTTGTAATGTCTCTCAATGAATGAATGGCCATGGAATGTTTATTTCCCTGGGGGCTTACAATTGTCAGTAGAGATTTCTTTGGGTATTTATAGTGTCCAAGTATGATAATCCTAGGAAAAAGCAAGTCGCACTGGCAATTTGGGACCTATCCACTCCAACCTTGCCACCTAAGGTGAAGAGTTTGCTTTTGAATGACTCCTAACTGTTCTGGGAGAGGGTGGAAGAATGCAGACTTGTAACTGATCTGTTTGGGATGGGAGGGTCTGGGGTATTGGTGTTAGATCAATGGGGATAAAATGGCTTGCATTGTTGGCTTCTCTTGTTGACATTCTTCTTAATGACAAAGTATATAAAAAAGGAACAATTATATTCTATGTTATATCTTTTTTCTATTGCCAGGAAAATTACATTTGACTTTAAAATAGGTAGGAAAAGTACGCATGTTCAATATATTGAAATACTCTCTTTCGGAGCATTGCATGTGTTTGCATGTAAGCACACATATGAGTGTATGTTGTAGGGTTAAGATACATGTATTTTATAATATGCATGTAAGTGATACGGGTTATAAAATACTACAGTAAAACTACGCACGGCCATATACGCGTGTATATACCGCCATACATAGCTGTTTGAAAGTTATCCTCTAGATGCTGTCTCACCATAGAGCCATTATGATATTCACTGTTTTATTCACCATGCCTTTCCTAATAATTCCTAACATTCTGTTTGCTTATTTGACTCCCTGTTACCACACTCTAAGCTGAGCATTTCAACATATTGTACACGATGACGCCTAGATCCCTTTCCTGAGTGGTAACTCCTAGTATGGAACCAAACATCACATAACTATAGTTTGATTACTTTTTCACTAAGTGCATCACTTTGCACTTGTCGACATTAAATTTCATTTGCCATTTGCATGCCCAGTCCCCCAGTCTTACAAGGTCTCACTGCAATTTCTCAAAATCCTCTTCTGATTTAACAACTTGGAATAATTTCTGCATGGGTTAACCTGCATGGAGCAGCAGTTACTACTCTTAACAGAACGCATGAGGATAGCCTGCATGGGGATGCAGGTACTACCATAAGCAACTTGCTGGGCAGACTGGATAGACCATTTGGTCTTTATCTGCCGTAATTTGCCTGTCTTTAGCCCTATAAAAGGACTTCAACTTCCAGTCAGCTTTGCCTTCGCAATGAGCTAGTCGTCTGAGGAGCGTCTCCTTCCTTTTGGACCCCATGTTCCTGCTTTTGCTTGGTGTTCCAGTATTCCAAGGGATCCCGCTTCGCTTCGCCTCTTCTGTTCCTGATCCTGGTCTCTGCCCTCCTGATGTCCCTTTTGTCCTCCGTCTCTGCCTTCTTGATGTTCCAGAAGGCCTGAAGTCCTCGATGGCTAGAGGTCCTTATGTACCTGATCTTCCTGATGTCTGTTCCAGCTCTCCGAGTCCTCCAGGGGGCCACCCTGAGGGTAAATCCGTTCCGTTTGGTTCCTGTTTCCAGTCACTGGAGCCCCTGCCAGTTGGATTCCTTTCCTGAGCCTGCCCCACTCCCGTGTGGTCCGGGATCAGCCTTCTTAGGCTGTGTAGGGCGCATAGAGGACAGGGTGGTCCGTGACCAGCCCATTGGGTCCGCCCTGAGCAGTAGGCTGTGTAGGGTGCCCTGATGAACACTTGTCTTCGTCTAAGTCTTCCAAGTCCTTTTCGTCTCGTCTGGATTTCCCAAGGTCCATAAGAGTCATCCTTGTCTCGGACATTTCTGTTGCCTTGAGACTCCACCCACTCTAGACTCAGATGCCTTCTATGACCGGAGCTTCCATCTGCTCGCCTTTCTGGATGTCGATGCCTTGTGTTCGTCTCCTGAGTCCTGAAGCCTTCGTCTCAGCCTTCAAGCTTCAGCTCTTGTCCGCCCTCGTCTCTTGTACGGCCTGCCGCCTGTGCTGCTCCCTGCAGCAGGTCCGAAAGGGCTGGGAGTAGTTGGAGGACCACTCAGAGACCAACCTTGCGTGGTTGGCCTCATTCAGGCATGCAGGTCGGCAGGGGCCTGGTCACCTCCAACCCTAGACTAGGTCCGTCTTACCACAAGGGGCACACATCTCATCTCTAGCGCTCCCAGCCAGCGGAGCGCAACAGATTGCGAAGGCCATGTGCCCGATGGGACTGTCCTCGTTTCGGGTGTCTTCTTGGACTTGCATCTGACTTCCAGCGGAGCGCAACAATCTATGTACAATTTTTGGGTGGGAGGTCCGGATGAACGGGGAGAAGTGCTGGAGGGTCTGGGTGAACTGGAGAATGACTGGGTATACTGGAAGAGGTATCGGTAAGCTGGCGGCTTCAAGTACCTGTGCACGTGAGCATTTTCAAAACGGTGCACGTGCAAACTTTCTCCCTGCCTCCATGTATGATCATAAAATAGGCATAGTGAGCGCTTTCCTTGAATTGCAAATACTTGTGCAGACTGAAGCATGCGCACATAATTTCAGTGCAGAACCACGCTGAATATTTTAAACTGTGCACAACCTGTTGCGCAGTTTATAAAATATTAGGATAAACCTCCGTGTGTCCACTTAACACGTGCCAGTTCTCCCAGTTCCCATTACATTATCCAGAAAGCCATGCCTTCTAGCAGTAAAGTGAGCTGTGCTTTCCCTGTGGCATCGCAAATGACAAGTATACAACATTTAATTGAGTTGCTGCATTTTAATTGAATTAAATCGGCCTGGCTGGAATTCCGCAGCTTTCCTCCGATAAATATTTGCAGAGCGGTGTAATGTCGGGCTGGGGCAATGCTCTTGATTTCTGATAAGAGACTCGACTTTGGGCCAGCCTGCTCTGTTTCCAGTTGTGCTAATTGGTCCCTTATGGTATTTAATTATCCAGCAGTTACGCTAGTCAGTAAGTATGGTGAGCTCACCGAAGACTTAAGAAAGCTTTCGTATCGCTGTCTCAGCTATTAGAAACCCCTGGGCACCCCCCTGTCCTGCCACCCTGACTTGCTTTCATTACACTCAGGGTGCAGAGGGACACATTTCTGCAGGGCAGATCCTGGCTCCTCTCTCTACATTTGCTTGTTGTGTTCTGATAGACGCTGAGCGTGGATGTTGAATGCAGTAGAAATGCAGCTTGTTTTTTTTAAATAAATGAATATCCAGGACTTAGTAAAACGACTCAGAATTCAAATACCTCAAACAAGAAACGAACCTTTTTTTTCAGTGCAAATGACATTCTAGACAAAGAGGTGATGCTGTGAAGCTGCAGGGGTTAGACTGGCATGGAAAGGCCTCCCCGGGGAGAAAGCCTGGGATAAGGGGAGGCCAGAGCTCGGCTGGGGTGTATGCAGTTACACTGGGCAGGCGGGCTGCCTCTTGTGCTTCTGACACTGTGTGGGCTTCAGAAAACTGAAGTCATTTAGAAAGTGCCTGGAAGCCCTGGAGGTTATGCTTTGCAAGTTCTTTTGTGCTGCTGAAACCCAATAACTTGCAGCCCGTCTATTCTCTTGGCTGCAGTATATCATAAACTGAAGTATTTTATAGGGCTGCACAAATTCCAGAGTTATTTAACGATAGCAGAGACTCATCGGAAAGCACTCCTTCCAAGTGCTGACAAGAGGCGGGGAGACGCATCTCCTAGGATTCCTGGGTCGCTCTTAGAACTGCGAAAATATGGTCTTAAATTGGAAAAAGGGTCAACCTCATGGCTCAGGCTGCAGCAGCACTATCCAGGTTCAAATCCCTTCTCCATTGGGATGGGTCTGACCTGGGCGTCAGGACAGTTGCCAGGCAGAATGGCACCCTGACAGCCCAGGAGGGCTTGGGACAAATTCCCCTCCACTGACACAGCCTGGGCGAGGAGAGCGATGGCACAGGAGCTTACCTCCATGACTGGACTGACGGCAGCAGCGAGGTGCGCTGTCGGCACTGAGAGGCGGCGGGGATTTGATTGTGGCAGATGTTCTTCCAGGAGCTGTCTAACCTGCAAAGCCAAGTACAGCATAACCCAGGTGTGCCTGATCAGGTGCGTGATGGAAAAGTCACCACTGCCCGATGCTCAGATCCGGACTAGCACTGGGGAGGGTCTTCTCTCAGCCCCTGACAGCGGTGGCTCTTAAACTCCAATAATGAATAAATCTTGCTCAGGACGACTAAATCTTCAATTGGAAATGCCGACACGATTAATCTCTCAGATTTAAATACCAACTGTGTTCCCAGTGATAACGAGCATTCACCGGACGCAATAACTGGACGCAATTTTTGACCGTCATAGTAGGCATCATTGTGTAGTACTTTTGACTTTAATACTCTGCCTTGTATATAATCCGTAGGTCAATCAAAAGTATTTTTTAAACTTTTTTTTTTATGTTGCTATAAGTCAAAGTCCTCCCCCATTAAAATATCAGTATCCTGACGTAATCATTCCGTTTGTATACATACACACACATACACATACATAACACACACATACACACACATACACACACATACACATTCATACACATACATAACACACACATACACATACATAACACACACATACACACACACACATACACACACATACATACACATACATAACACACACATACACACACATAACACACACACATACATACACATAATACATACACATCATACACATACATACATACACATACAGACACAGCAGACACAGACAGACACAGACACAGACAGACAGACACACACACAGACACACAGAGACAGACAGACACACACAGACACAGACACACACAGACACAGACACACACAGAGACAGACAGACACCACACAGAGACAGAGACAGACACACACAGACACATGACAGACACAGACAGACACAGACACACAGGAGACAGACACACAGACATGACAGAGACACACAGACACACAGAGACAGACAGACAGACACACAGACACAGACAGACACACACAGACACAGACAGTACACAGACACAGACACACACACAGAGAGACAGACAGACAGACACAGACACACAGACACAGAGACACACAGACACACACATACACATACATAACACACACACATACACAACACACACATACACATACACACACACATACACATACATAACACACATACACATACACATACACATACATAACACACATAACACACATACACATACATACACATACACATACATAACACACATACACACACATACATAACACACACATACACATACATAACATACACATACATAACACACACATACACACACATACATACATAACACACACATACACACACATACATAACACACAGATACACATACATACACACACATACACATACATACACACACATACACATACATACACATACACATACATACACATTCCTATCTACTTTCCTTCTCTCCTTTACGCTCTGCAACCTTTATTTCTTCAAGCTACTTATGCGCTTGCTCTCACCCACCCCCCTCTCTCCTTTTTCTATTCCTGCTCCCCTTCCCCTATCCCTGTTATTTTGTAATTTCTCTTTCCTCGCTACAAGAGTTGATTGTAAACTGGCATGATATGTCCTATGAATGTCGGTATATCAAAAGTTAATAAAAAAATAAATAAATAAAATAAATAAATAAAGTCCCTAATGAGAGGCTTCTAGGAAAAGTAAAAAGTCATGGGATAGGAGGCGATGTCCTTTCATGGATTGCAAACTGGTTAAAAGACGAGAAACAGAGAGTAGGATTAAATGGACAATTTTCTCAGTGGAAAAGGGTAAACAGTGGAGTGCCTCAGGGATCTGTACTTGGACCGGTGCTTTTCAATATATTTATAAATGATCTGGAAAGGGATACGATGAGTGAGGTTATCAAATTGCGGATGATACAAAATTATTCAGAGTAGTTAATCACAAGCAGATTGTGATACATTTCAGGAGGACCTTGCAAGACTGGAAGATTGGGCATCCAAATGGCAGATGAAATTTAATGTGGATAAGTGCAAGGTGTTGCATATAGGGAAAAATAACCCTTGCTGTAGTTACACGATTTTAGGTTCCATATTAGGAGCTACCACCCAGGAAAAAGATCTAGGCATCATAGTGGATAATACTTTAAAATCGTCAGCTCAGTGTGCTGCAGCAGTCAAAAAAGCAAATAGAATGTTAGGAATTATTAGGAAGGGAATGGTTAATAGAACGGAAAATGTCATAATGCCTCTGTATCGCTCCATGGTGAGACCATACCTTGAATACTGTGTACAATTCTGGTCGCCGCATCTCAAAAAAGATATAGTTGCGATGGAGAAGGTACAGAGAAGGGCGACCAAAATGATAAAGGGGATGGAACAGCTCCCCTATGAGGAAAGGCTGAAGAGGTTAGGGCTGTTCAGCTTGGAGAAGAGACGGCTGAGGGGGGATATGATAGAGGTCTTTAAGATCATGACAGGTCTTGAATGAGTAGATGTGAATTGGTTATTTACTCTTTCGGATAATAGAAGGACTAGGGGGCACTCGATGAAGTTAGCAAATGACTCATTTAAAACAAATTGGAGAAATTTCTTTTTCACTCAACTCACAATTAAACTCTAAAACTCACTGACAGAGGATGTGATTAAGGAAGTGAGTATAGCTGGGTTTAAAAAAGGTTTGGATAAGTTCCTAGAAGAGAAGCCCATAAACTGCTATTAATTAATAAGCAATAGTAACATGGGATCTTCTTAGTGTTTGGGTAATTGCCAGGTTCTTGTGACTTGGATCGGCCACTGTTTAATTCAGGATACTGGGCTTGATGGACCCTTGGTCTGACCCAGAATGGCATGTTCTTATGATTCTGTATTTATTTAAAAAACAAACAAACAAAAAAAATCCACACACCCTGGTTCTAATAAAAAAAAAGTGAGGTTCCATGCTGTTCACACCTCGCATGTTTTCACTGCTCCTCACAGTGATGTGTAATTGGGGAAATGAGTGGCAGAGTATCTGCAAGCCATCTTGTAGGGCGTCACTTTTAATTTGTGCACAGACAATTGGGGATAAAGGCCTCACAGTATTTATGTGCTGCACTGAGCTGAAAGGATCCAAATTGGTCCTAGAAAAATCTGGATTCTTTATAGCTGAATGACCCCTTTCATTGGGCCACTCTAAGCATTAGTACAGACTACAAAGAATGCATCATCTCCTGTTCCAGGCTCCCCTGCTGGAGTAGGGCGCAGATTGTTGTACTTCCACGGCCACCTCCGGCGGGAGCAGCCACAGTGCCAGCAAGTCAGCATTGTTTGGGGGCCATAGAGAGAAAGAGAGAGAGGAAAGTAACGTCTGTGGGTGGCTGCAGGCTGCTGCTTAGATATTTACCTGCTCTTAATATAGTATTAATATATATTATAAAGGGCTAAAGGATCGGTTTGGTCAGTCAGCACTTTATTAAATTGCATGATGGGAAAGAAATGAAGGTGCCCGCCCATAGCCTCAGCTCCGGGGCTGGTGATGGTGGCAGCCAAGCTGCAGGGTCTCCAGGTGAAGATAACCTCCTGGTAAGGTTACAGGTCCTGGATCCGACGGCACAGCAAAGAGCTCACAGCAATTAATGAAAAGACTTTAAGTGCTCGAAATATTGTTATATGGACCCTTGAAGAGAAAATGGAGATTATGTATTGCTATTGATAACCCACATTTAAGAAAAAGCCCAGCAAAACTGGAAGAAAGAGCAATATTATCAAAGAAAGTAATTATAGTTACTAATATGATTTATTTTGGGGATCGTGGCCTGAGTGGGGGATGAGACAGGGTCCCGGTCACCCCGATACCACAATTCTGTGCCCTTCCCAAACAACCTCTCACTTGTGGCACCACAGACCTGATAAAATCATTGCACCAGAATAAAACAGGCAGTGACCCTTTCATTAGGATTATGTAAGTAGACAGTGAATCCAACCAGAACATTAAGTGGGAAAAGTACAGCAGTGAAGTAAAACAAACTTGCAGTTTTCTTATATTAAATCAAGCAATGCAAAAATAACACTGGGTGTGACCTGTTAGCCAGGGCAACCAATATACTCGTATGGAGAGTAAAAAATAATATATATATAGATATATATAGATATATATAAGGAACGCTAATAGAGAAAGGCTGGGGGGAAAAGCAGGGAAGTACACAGCTTTCAAATATTGTCTTTACCCCTGAGTACTCAAAAAGGGGAGGGGGGAACAGATCCATCCCAGTGTCACCAGTTTGTAAAGGCTGCACCTGTCCCAAACACAAAATTGTGTGGGAATAAGCAATCAAGAAAATGAGGAAGTCCCTCTTGATGGTGGAGCTGGCGAGATGAGAAACCAAATAGATGAGCCCTGCAGGGTGGGGAAGGTCTCTCTCTCTCCTGGGGAGATTCCCCAAATGGTTTACTCGGTACCAAACAGAAAGCAGGGCTGGGTTCAGTCTCTTACAGAAAGACCTCGGTCCAGCAGCTTCTCTTTCCCTGACCTGTCTCGTGAGGCTGTGCAAGGGTTTATGCTTGTGTTTGGGTGAAAGAAACCAAATACATGAGCACTGCAGAGTGTGGGGAAGGTCTCTCTCTCTCCTGGAGAGATTCCCTAAATGGTTTACTTGGTACCAAACAGAAAGCAGGGCTGGGTTCAGTCTCTTACAGAAAGACCTCGGTCCATCAGCTTCTCTTTCCCTGACCTGTCTCGTGAGGCTGTGCAAGGGTTTATGCTTGACTTCGGCCAAAAGGCTGAAACAGTTAAGATGAGATACTGAATTTATGACAAAAAGCAAGTAAATAAACCTTATCCTTTCTCTGCTAAGATACTCTCTCTGCAAAGTTTAGATTACTTATTTCAGTCTTAGGAGTGTGATCCAACCACATGCTCCTAGGCCTGGATATCTTTGGAAAGTAAATCACTCAGTCTCTCAGCTCCTGGCTCATCTGTCCCTTGTTGGGATTTTCCATGTAGCTCGGCTATGAGGCAAGAACAGGTGTCTGTCTCTGTATTTCCTCAGAGCGCAGACTTCTGTCTCTCCCTCTTGACCTCTTTATAATTAGCTCTTCAGGAGAAGAACTGATTGCAGAGCTGCCAGATATACTTCTCTATTCCTGGCCCTTGGCTCCAACTCCTGGCAATCCCCGCCCCTCACACACAGACAGAGCCAGCCAGATTGTGCCTTTTCTACCTTAAATGATCTCCCAGCATTCCTTTGGCTTCCTCCTCTGCTGGCTATGAGGTGCTGTTCTTGGGCAGGCTAAACAGTACAGCCCTTTTCCCAATTTGCTAACACTGTGAGTGCTGGATGCTGGCTCGTGCAGAACATTTGTCATTCACAGGAGAGCACACATGAGTTGTTGACATATTTTTATATTCCTTCATCTTGGCAATGGTGGCCCACAGTGTCTGCAGGACTGAATGCCCCCCCCCCCCCCCCCCCCGATAGGTCTAAAACACATCACTCAGATCCAGATGCAGCTAAGAACATAAGATGTGCCACACTGGGTAAGGTCAAAGATCCATGAAACCCATAAGAACATAAGATGTTTAACGCTGGGTCAGGCCAAGGGTCCATCAAGCCCAGTATCCTATAAGAACATAAGACTTGTCATACTGGGTCAGAACGAAGATCCATCAAGCCCAGCATCCTGTTTCCAGCAGTGGCCAATCCAAGTCACAACATTAAATAGATCCCAAGCTACTATTCCTTACTGATTAATAGCAGTTTATGGGCTTATAAGAACATAAGATACAATAATAATAAGTACTAGAAAAGTATTAAAAGATACATATAATGACAGCAAATTCCAGGTTCCTAATGAAAGCTGAAATGGGCCCAGCTCCAGCGATGCTGAGATTCTTACAGGTCCTATCTTTTCTATCACTGTTTGAAGCAGCGGCAAGTTCTCCTCCCTGCTATTGTTCTTATCACAGTTCAGCACATCTGCTTCTCAATCCTTGGTACTATTTGGTGTTTGCTCCCGGTTTCTTGTCTGACCTTGACTATCAGTTCTCATGGGTCCAGGGCATAAGCACTTCTGAGCATAAACCTCTGCGTAGCCCTTAGGAGTAATAAGAGCCACGGTTGCCAGACTCTCTAATCATAACATCACTTGCAGCAGGCGTCAGAGACATCGTCCTTCTCTGCGACCTTTTACTAACTGAAGTTGGCTAAGTGTGGCCAGCAATTAGACGAACCCCCATTGCAAGTTAACAGCCCCCTCGCTAGTAGTACTCATGAAAATGGACAACATCTGTCCCTCTCCGGTCCCACACACAGCCACTCCCGTCTCCACCAATTGATTGAGCAGGTCTTCCTGTGGGCATACCAGAACGTCTCCGAGCTCCTGTAATACCCAAGGCAAGGTCGCTGCCCTACACGAAGAGGGCAACCCCAGCCTGAGACACAGTGAATCTTAGGTCTCCAAGGGCCACTGGGGGGAGGTTCAGGGAGACCAGCTCTCACTCTTTGGCTAAAGACAAGTACATATCTACCCCCTGTATTCCTCTAGACCCCCACGGTGTGTCCATGGGAAGCCAACAAACTAGCCAGCAAACTAGAAGGGTGGATGCGAGAGGCTGCTCCCTGAGAGGCCTCCGGTCTCACAGACACTCGTCCAGGCTTTCTGCGATATGCTCTCGGTCCTGCCCACAGTTTATGCAAAGCTTACCCTTAGGGGAACGGAAGTGCCTTCTCCACAACCCAGACGCCATACAGAATGGATTCTGTGAACATTTTCACTTCATTTCAGCAGCCTTTATTCTGCCTCTGTCTCCGAGAGAGTTTTATCGCACTCAGAGCTCAGATGCAACACTAAAATCCCAGATGAGAAGGAAGGAGTGAAAGAAAACCCCATCAAGCCTATAAGTGGATCTGTGTTTTCTAATTAACTGGATAAAATACACTCCTCTTGGCTCTTTGGCAGATTTATTACGCATGGTGTGCATTTTTCGGTCAATAAAACAGAAGCCATTTGACAGAAGAGGTCTGGAGAAACCTAAAGATTGCAATTACTGCTTTCAAATATTCCTGCAACCTGATACCTGAAAATGTGCGAGAGGAGAGTGAACAATTAAGGCCGTAATAGGGTTGGAGTCTAAACAGCATCAAGCTAATGGAAAGCAGCTCTGTGACAGCCAGGCTCTTGTAGACGGGTGAAGCTCACGGTGAAAATACACAAGCTTTATGAGCCATTCTTGATTCATGAAGCCACAAATAAAAGCTGCGATCTGGCCAGGAGATGCATGGACAAAGTTATCCTCCATCACTGCCATGCTGCAGTCCTGGGGAGCCCATCCACACTCCCTTCAAGGCCTTTACAGGCCAAGAGCACGTGATCTTCCAAACAGTCACAGGGTGCATGGGGTCACCCTGATCCTCTAATCCTTTACCACATAAGTGCGCACTCCATCTGTATGACAGCTGCCAAGTCTCCCTCGTTCAGCATGCGTTTCCCACAAATAGAGAGCAAACTCCCACCAACCTAGTATGGAAGCAACAGCCTATATGCGTTTTCTGAGAGTGCCCAAAGCAAATAGAGACGAGACTAGAATGCCGGAATGGGGATCCCGTCATAGTGCAGGATGAAGTCGGAGGGACTTTTCAGGCTATCAAACTGCTTAGGAGCCACAGCAGCAGTGCACTGGGAGGAGACTCACCTGAGACAGAGTGAGGCAGGAAGTCTGCGGCAATGGCCCGTGCAGGTCAGCAAGGAGGAGCAGTGGCTGCAGCCTGCACGGCCGGCGAGTGCTGAGTGGACACTGCAGTCTGTGGAATGATTGACGCAGCCTCACAGGCGAACCTGCTAGGCCCACACCAACAGTGGATGGAGACGCTCAGGCTGGGACGGGGTGAGCTTCGCCAGCAGGTCTTAGGTGATGGTCCCTTAAAGAGCGAAGTCAGGAAACAGGCCAGGGTCAGGACAGGAAGGAGACCAGCAGTGGCAGATCCAGGCAATGGCCAGGGTAGGCAGTGATGAAGCAGCACCAGCTCCAGGCAAAGTTTAGAACGTGAGAAATCAATCAGTCTGAGGAGGGAAAAGAGGCGAGGCAGGCTGGGACGAGGCAGGAACAAGCAACGCACCCTGTGGCAAGACAGGAGGACCTGTTTGCCGAGGCTCCGGGCTGCAGTATCAGATGACGCTGAAGTGGAGCCAGTGCGAGGTCATCGTAGAGTTGCCGCAGAGATTTTCCGGCCGCTGGCCCAGGAGGAGGAGGAGGAAACATGGCGGTGTCCCGGGTGGGTGAGGCCGGCTGCGGGATGGCCCCGCGTTCGGCCAAAACGTGACAGCCTTCTTTCAGCTTCGTGGGGCTCAGTACTAGGGACAGCAGGATAAGAACGAGGTGAGCTTGTGCTCGCTAACTTTTGCCTGATGGTGTGCATTTTCTTTGTAATCAGGACGCATAGGAGAGGGAGGAGAGCAGCTGCAGAGACTGGAGGTACAGCGGGTACTGTGTCCCCACGCTGCCAATCTGCCATCACTTCTGACTGCCATGGAAGAAGAGAAGTGGAGGGAGGTTGACCTTTGACACGTGATAATGTTTGGCTTTTACCACGGGTATTCTGACCACCATATTCCTAGTAGCATCGGCTGCAGGGTCATAGGTCGCCCTCTCCGGTAACCTGGGCAGCCTCTTGTCCTCTTTCCGGGCTCGCATTTCACACACAAACGTGATTGGCTGCCAGGCTATGCCTGTGTGGTGTCCTCATAACATACTATTAACACACGTGGTGGACAGTGCCCGGTGAGCTGCAGGATTCATGCGTTAGCACACGGGAAGAAACACCATGCTAAAGAGTAAAGAACACATTTAGGGTCAGATTTACATTTTGGACAAAAGTGTTGCCAAAACACGCCAGACTATTTGTGCACCCAGTTCTGATGGGCAGGTGTGGCAGGGTCACCATCTGCTCTTTTTTCCACGGGGAACCCTGGACAGATTCTGGATGGGGAAGGCTCCTAGGCCCCATTTAGGAGGTGCGATGGTTGTACCATAGGATACAGGCAGCTGTCTTTTGCTGCCAAGCGTAGGTGAAAGCTGTAGTATTCTGAATGGTCACTAGATGACTTCCATTCTGGTAAATGTATTTTCACGGTGGCAATGGGAGAGTGGGAGATGTTCTGGATGGGAAGGTTCCCCTCTAAGAAGAATGGAGGTCAGGGTCCTGTACATGGAAGTGTTCCTGTCACCCAATATTAGGAAGTGGCTGAGGATTTTGGAGGGTGGATTCAGCAGAGATCAAGATGGATTAGTTGGAAAGAACCCAGCCGGAGGCTGATTTTCAACCTGGGGTGGCCTCTTGATTAAGACGGTCCTGCAGGGGTCTTTCCCCTGAAGGGGAAAGTCCTGAGCTGTGAATTTTCTCCTCAAGGGGAAACAACCTGAATCCCAGAGGGGGAGTGGAGCTGTGTGAGAAGAGGTGGAGTGAAGAGCTTCAGAAGGGTGAGAGCTGATGACCACTTGGATGGGAACTGGAAAACAAAGAGGTTCTGGAGTAATCAGACTTTCCTGATCCTAAACAGAGATACTACGTGACAGGTTGTGAATAATGGAGACTACTTATTAGGTATTCTTGGTGGTAATACTGGCCTAGCAACTGAAACTCCCCCTCCCAGAGGTAGACAGAGGGTTTGAGCATGCTACCATTTAAGTGAACTGTAGCAGAAAAAAAAAAGAGAAGACAATGCAGTTATGAATCTTGATCTGCCAGTCCAGGAAATTGAAAAGACTGTCAGACCCCTTACTGTGAAGGCACTTAAATGACCATTGAATAGGTGAATCAGAGATTCAGCTAGTGGATTTCCATGTCAAAGTCCCCTGGACTACTGTTGGTAATTTTGCAATGAAATATCACTAAAAATCAGAGGATTCAAACTCCTAAATTACAGAACTATGACTGGGAAAGGGATTTATGAGAGAAATGTATGGGGAAAACAGTCCTAGGAAGCAAACAAATTTTCACCCTGACTAACAAGAGTATTCAGACACATGGGTACCAAGCTCCCAGACAACAGTGGAGAGATGGCCAGCCAGGATGGAGGAGTGTGCATATAGTCACTCTCTGTGGTCCTGCCTGGGTCTTGGTCTTTTAGGTAAAAGAAAGTGACCCATACAGGGACAGACAACAGATAAAGCAAAAGCCAGGCTGAGAGAAGGTGACTTATCCGGGCTGGGTAACAGCACACGACTGGCCAAGACCTTAGTGGAGCTAAAATCACTGAAAGCTGAGACTGTGGAGGGCCAGAACCACTGAATACTAAAACAGCCATGAGCCTAGTGGAGCTGTAAACTCAAGCCAGGGAAAACCTTCCTACCGAGGGAGGAGAACTGAAGGACAGCAGCAGACTTGAAGGTGGAATAGTCTCCCCCCTTGAGCAAAGGGACCCCAGCGGCAGTCCGGGAGGTGGAGTCTGGTCCCCCAGGAGGGCATGGACCCCAGCGGCAGACCAAGAAGTGGAGTCAGGTTCCCCAGGAGGGAAATTACACCCACTAACACTTTCTTCCCCAGGTGGAGGCACCAGGTGCCAAGAACATGAAGACTGACGGAGTCTGTCCTAGGGGGACTCCCACCAGGTTGGTCCTGGACCCAGGAGGTAAGCAGTCAAGGGGGCTTTACACAAAGATTTAACGTCGTATGCAGAGATTCTGCAAGACACCTGTGCTGCACTCTTTCTACACTCTTTGTGCCCTAAAAATGCATGACTTTTAAATCAGTCCTTTAACATCTGAAGCACAGTTTTTATATCAGTTCAAGACGTCTCCGCCACCAGCACGCTTTCATGAGTTTTGGAACTGTTGCAGATTGACAGCAACTTTCAATAGGCTAGAACTGAGCTGTCCAAACGTGCTCTTGTATTCTCCAGAAAACGATAAAAGGGAAGAGACCCTGGTGAAGGAATCTGAAGAAAATTAGAACCCATCCTCCAGCAATGACTGCACTGTTATAGCACGAAGCCACGAGGCCCTCCTGTAGACTTCTGCCGGGCACTGCCTATACTCGCACCGCACTCTTAGCACTCTAGACCCTACAACCTTATGCTGGAAGTAACAAAATCCCTCATAACCTTCTGCTCTCAGCTCTGCCTTACTGCATTGGGAACCACTGCCAGCTCAGCGCACAGGCTACCTGATCGCACGCAGCCCAGCCGTGCTTCAAAAACTGACAGGCAGCCTTGGAGAAAACGCCGGTTTGGTGACCCCTATGGCTATCCTGAGGAAAGGGGAGAGGTCAAACCACATCAGATAAACTTCGGCAAATTTGTGCCTGCAAATGATTGCTGGATATTGTGGCATTTTGGGTTAAGCATTCTCGGCTTTTCTGCAGTTTAGGTTTAATGTGGATATCTGTGAGTTTTATTTTCCTTTTCCATCATTCTTCTATATAGACTCAGAGAGAGCCCATCTAAGTCTATTATTCCTGGGTCTACTTCCTCTTTCCTTCCTGGGCTTGCTTGAATTCTGTTACTGCTTTTGTCTCTACCAGCAGCCCTGCGAGGATGTTCCATGCACCCATCACGCTTCCTAATGCTGCTCCGGAGTCTACCACTTCTGAGCTCTGCACTTCCTTCCCACTGAAAAATTCTTGCCTCTTCGGCATTATTCAGGGGGTAATTTTAAAAGGCATTTACGCATGTGGGGTTGATATTCAGCGCCACTCATCTGGATAAGTAAGGTTTGTTGTTGACCATGGATCATTAAAACCTTTCAAGTATCTGAAGGTCTGTATCATATCTCCCCTGCTCCTCCTTTCCTCCAGGGTGTACATATTTAGATTCTTCAGTCTCTCCTCATAAGTCATTTGATGAAGACCATCCACCTTTTTGGTCGCCCTTCTCTGGACCGCCTCCATCCTATCTCTTTTGAGATATGGTCTCCAGAACTGAGCACAGTACTCCAGGTGAGGCCTCACCAAGCACCTGTACAAGGGGATCATCACTTCCCTTTTCTTACTCGATATTCCTCTCTCTATGCAGCCCAGCATTCTTCTGGCTTTAGCTATTGCCTTGTCACATTGTTTCGCCGACTTCAGATCGTTAGACAGATCGAAATGGGGACATACCTGGAAAAAGAACTGGAAGGCTGGAAGAAAATGGGTGAGGTGGAGCAACAGTGGGCCATGTTAAAAGGAGCTATTACAAAGGCAAAAACTCTATGTGTTAGAAAGTAAACAAGAGGAATAAGAAACCGATCTGGTTCTCTAAGACAGTGGCTGAAAAAATAAAGGCAAAAAGAGCAGCATTCAAGAAGAATAAAGGATAAGAACATAAGAAATTGCCATACTGAGTCAGACCAAAGGTCCATCAAGCCCAGCATCCTGTTTCCAACAGAGGCCAATCCAGGCCATAAGAACCTGGCAAGTACCCAAACACTAAGAAGATCCCATGCTACTGATGCAATTAATAGCAGTGGCTACTCCCTAAGTAAACTTAATTAATAGCAGGTAATGGACTTCTCCTCCAAGAACTTATCCAAACCTTTTTTGAACCCAGCTACACTAACTGCACTAACCACGTCCTCTGGCAACAAATTCCAGAGTTTAATTGTGCGTTGAGTGAAAAAGAATTTTCTCCGATTAGTCTTAATTGTGCCCCATGCTAACTTCATGGAGTGCCCCCTAGTCCTTCTATTATCCGAAAGAGTAAATAACCGAGTCACATCTACTCGTTCAGGACCTCTCATGATTTTAAACACCTCTATCATATCCCCCCCTCAGCCGTCTCCTCTCCAAGCTGAAAAGTCCTAACCTCTTTAGTCTTTCCTCATAGGGGAGCTGTTCCATTCCCTTAATCATTTTGGTTGCCCTTCTCTGTACCTTCTCCCAAAAAAAGAATATCTGTTAAAACTGAGGGAGGTGAAGAAAGAATTAAGGAGAGCAAAAGGTCAAGCTGAAAAAAGGGTGGCCAAAGAGATAAATTGAGGAGACAAAACATTTTTCAGATATATCAATGAAAGAAGGGTGGTCAGAAGTAGTATAGTGAAATTGAAAGGTGACAAGGAGCAATGTGTGGAGAGTAACAAATAAATGGCAGAAATATATATATTTTTTAAATAAATGACAATTTTTATTTGTATAAAAACCATAATGTCAATAAATGCATTCCATTACATTGTCAACCGATAGGACTAAAACACTGAAAATAAGGGTTACATCCATCAAGAGTTACAGAACCTCAGTGACCGTGAAACATATACGCTACAAAAGAATCAGACAATAGCAACTGAACAGCTGAAGCCTGTAACCCCTTCAATGCAGCCCCCCCCGATGTCTGACCCTCCCCATCCTCCCCCCCCCCCCCCCCCCCCCAAATTGTCTTCAACAGCAGCCATCCCCCTACCACCTACCCCCTTTCCCTAAATGGCAGAAACATTAAACAAATACTTCAGTTTATTGTTCACTAAAGAAGATCTTGGAGAAGGCCTGTTGCTGGTTAACAAGATCATAGATGGGGATGTGGTACACGAAACTCCGTTTGAAGATAATGTATAGGAAGAACTAGGCAAACTGAAAGTGGACAAGACCATAGAGTCGGATGAGATACACCCCCAGGATACTGAGGGAGCTCAGAGATGTGCTGGCGGGTCCGCTGAAGGACCTGTTCAATAGATCCCTGGAAATGGGAATGGTGCCATGGGATAGGAAAAGCGCAGTGGTGATCCCGCTTCACAAGCGTGGTAGCAGAGAGGAAGCCAAAAACTACAGGCCGGTTAGCTTCACCTCGGTGGTAGGAAAAATAATGGAAACACTGCTGAAGGAAAACATAGTGAACTATCTAAAATCCAGTGGGCTGCTGGACTCGAGGCAGCATGGATTCATCAGAGGAAGGTCCTGTCAGACAAAGCTGATTGATTTTTTTAATTGTCCTAAATTCAGCTGCATGACTTATCTTTCACCAAAGTCACTACACCCATACCAGAACCCTTTCCTCTCTCTCATCTCCTCCCTCTTACACTATTACACCCTGCTCCTCACAGGTCTCCCAGTGATCCATCTCTCTCCCTGCAATCTGTCCTAAATTCAGCTGCACGACTTATCTTTCACCAAAGTCACTGCACCCATACCAGAACCCTTTCCTCTCTCTCATCTCCTCCTCTTACACTATTACACCCTGCTCCTCACAGGTCTCCCAGTGATCCATCTCTCTCCCTGCAATCTGTCCTAAATTCAGCTGCATGACTTATCTTTCACCAAAGTCACTGCACCCATACCAGAACCCTTTCCCTCTCTCTCATCTCCTCCTCTTACACTATTACATCCTGCTCCTCACAGGTCTCCCAGTGATCCATCTCTCTCCCTGCAATCTGTCCTAAATTCAGCTGCACGACTTATCTTTCACCAAAGACACTATACCCATACCAGAACCCTTTCCTCTCTCTCATCTCCTCCCTCTTACACTATTACACCCTGCTCCTCACAGGTCTCCCAGTGATCCATCTCTCTCCCTGCAATCTGTCCTAAATTCAGCTGCATGACTTATCTTTCACCAAAGTCACTGCACCCATACCAGAACCCTTTCCTCTCTCTCATCTCCTCCTCTTACACTATTACATCCTGCTCCTCACAGGTCTCCCAGTGATCCATCTCTCTCCCTGCAATCTGTCCTAAATTCAGCTGCATGACTTATCTTTCACCAAAGTCACTGCACCCATACCAGAACCCTTTCCACTCTCTCATCTCCTCCTGCTTACACTATTACACCCTGCTCCTCACAGGTCTCCCAGTGATCCATCTCTCTCCCTGCAATCTGTCCTAAATTCAGCTGCACGACTTATCTTTCACCAAAGTCACTGCACCCATACCAGAACCCTTTCCACTCTCTCATCTCCTCCCTCTTACACTATTACATCCTGCTCCTCACAGGTCTCCCAGTGATCCATCTCTCTCCCTGCAATCTGTCCTAAATTCAGCTGCATGACTTATCTTTCACCAAAGTCACTGCACCCATACCAGAACCCTTTCCTCTCTCTCATCTCCTCCTCTTACACTATTACATCCTGCTCCTCACAGGTCTCCCAGTGATCCATCTCTCTCCCTGCAATCTGTCCTAAATTCAGCTGCATGACTTATCTTTCACCAAAGTCACTATACCCATACCAGAACCCTTTCCTCTCTCTCATCTCCTCCTCTTACACTATTACACCCTGCTCCTCACAGGTCTCCCAGTGATCCATCTCTCTCCCTGCAATCTGTCCTAAATTCAGCTGCATGACTTATCTTTCACCAAAGTCACTGCACCCATACCAGAACCCTTTCCTCTCTCTCATCTCCTCCCTCTTACACTATTACATCCTGCTCCTCACAGGTCTCCCAGTGATCCATCTCTCTCCCTGCAATCTGTCCTAAATTCAGCTGCACGACTTATCTTTCACCAAAGTCACTGCACCCATACCAGAACCATTTCCTCTCTCTCATCTCCTCCTGCTTACACTATTACACCCTGCTCCCTCACAGGTCTCCCAGTGATCCATCTCTCTCCCTGCAATCTGTCCTAAATTCAGCTGCATGACTTATCTTTCACCAAAGTCACTACACCCATACCAGAACCCTTTCCTCTCTCTCATCTCCTCCTCTTACACTATTACATCCTGCTCCTCACAGGTCTCCCAGTGATCCATCTCTCTCCCTGCAATCTGTCCTAAATTCAGCTGCATGACTTATCTTTCACCAAAGTCACTGCACCCATACCAGAACCCTTTCCACTCTCTCATCTCCTCCTCTTACACTATTACATCCTGCTCCTCACAGGTCTCCCAGTGATCCATCTCTCTCCCTGCAATCTGTCCTAAATTCAGCTGCATGACTTATCTTTCACCAAAGTCACTGCACCCATACCAGAACCCTTTCCTCTCTCTCATCTCCTCCTCTTACACTATTACATCCTGCTCCTCACAGGTCTCCCAGTGATCCATCTCTCTCCCTGCAATCTGTCCTAAATTCAGCTGCATGACTTATCTTTCACCAAAGTCACTGCACCCATACCAGAACCCTTTCCTCTCTCTCATCTCCTCCTCTTACACTATTACATCCTGCTCCTCACAGGTCTCCCAGTGATCCATCTCTCTCCCTGCAATCTGTCCTAAATTCAGCTGCATGACTTATCTTTCACCAAAGTCACTACACCCATACCAGAACCCTTTCCTCTCTCTCATCTCCTCCTCTTACACTATTACACCCTGCTCCTCACAGGTCTCCCAGTGATCCATCTCTCTCCCTGACAATCTGTCCTAAATTCAGCTGCATGACTTATCTTTCACCAAAGTCACTGCACCCATACCAGAACCCTTTCCTCTCTCTCATCTCCTCCTCTTACACTATTACACCCTGCTCCTCACAGGTCTCCCAGTGATCCATCTCTCTCCCTGCAATCTGTCCTAAATTCAGCTGCATGACTTATCTATCACCAAAGTCACTGCACCCATACCAGAACCCTTTCCACTCTCTCATCTCCTCCCTCTTACACTATTACATCCTGCTCCTCACAGGTCTCTCAGTGATCCATCTCTCTCCCTGCAATCTGTCCTAAATTCAGCTGCACGACTTATCTTTCACCAAAGTCACTGCACCCATACCAGAATCCCTTTCCTCTCTCTCATCTCCTCCCTCTTACACTATTACATCCTGCTCCTCACAGGTCTCTCAGTGATCCATCTCTCTCCCTGCAATCTGTCCTAAATTCAGCTGCACGACTTATCTTTCACCAAAGTCACTGCACCCATACCAGAACCCTTTCCACTCTCTCATCTCCTCCCTCTTACACTATTACATCCTGCTCCTCACAGGTCTCCCAGTGATCCATCTCTCTCCCTGCAATCTGTCCTAAATTCAGCTGCATGACCTATCTTTCACCAAAGTCACTGCACCCATACCAGAACCCTTTCCTCTCTCTCATCTCCTCCTGCTTACACTATTACACCCTGCTCCTCACAGGTCTCTCAGTGATCCATCTCTCTCCCTGCAATCTGTCCTAAATTCAGCTGCACGACTTATCTTTCACCAAAGTCACTGCACCCATACCAGAGCCCTTTCCTCTCTCTCATCTCCTCCTCTTACACTATTACATCCTGCTCCTCACAGGTCTCCCAGTGATCCATCTCTCTCCCTGCAATCTGTCCTAAATTCAGCTGCATGACTTATCTTTCACCAAAGTCACTGCACCCATACCAGAACCCTTTCCTCTCTCTCATCTCCTCCTGCTTACACTATTACATCCTGCTCCTCACAGGTCTCCCAGTGATCCATCTCTCTCCCTGCAATCTGTCCTAAATTCAGCTGCATGACTTATCTTTCACCAAAGTCACTGCACCCATACCAGAACCCTTTCCTCTCTCTCATCTCCTCCTGCTTACACTATTACACCCTGCTCCTCACAGGTCTCCCAGTGATCCATCTCTCTCCCTGCAATCTGTCCTAAATTCAGCTGCATGACTTATCTTTCACCAAAGTCACTGCACCCATACCAGAACCCTTTCCACTCTCTTATCTCACCCTCTTACACTATTACACCCTGCTCCTCACAGGTCTCCCAGTGATCCATCTCTCTCCCTGCCATCTGTCCTAAATTCAGCTGCATGACTTATCTTTCACCAAAGTCACTGCACCCATACCAGAACCCTTTCCTCTCTCTCATCTCCTCCTCTTACACTATTACATCCTGCTCCTCACAGGTCTCCCAGTGATCCATCTCTCTCCCTGCAATCTGTCCTAAATTCAGCTGCATGACTTATCTTTCACCAAAGTCACTGCACCCATACCAGAACCCTTTCCTCTCTCTCATCTCCTCCCTTCTTACTCTATTACATCCCTGCTCCTCACAGGTCTCCCAGTGATCCATCTCTCTCCCTGCAATCTGTCCTAAATTCAGCTGCATGACTTATCTTTCACCAAAGTCACTGCACCCATACCAGAACCCTTTCCTCTCTCTCATCTCCTCCTGCTTACACTATTACATCCTGCTCCTCACAGGTCTCCCAGTGATCCATCTCTCTCCCTGCAATCTGTCCTAAATTCAGCTGCATGACTTATCTTTCACCAAAGTCACTGCACCCATACCAGAACCCTTTCCTCTCTCTCATCTCCTCCTGCTTACACTATTACATCCTGCTCCTCACAGGTCTCCCAGTGATCCATCTCTCTCCCTGCAATCTGTCCTAAATTCAGCTGCACGACTTATCTTTCACCAAAGTCACTGCACCCATACCAGAACCCTTTCCTCTCTCATCTCCTCCTGCTTACACTATTACATCCTGCTCCTCACAGGTCTCCCAGTGATCCATCTCTCTCCCTGCAATCTGTCCTAAATTCAGCTGCAGGACTTATCTTTCACCAAAGTCACTGCACCCATACCAGAACCCTTTCCTCTCTCTCATCTCCTCCTGCTTACACTATTACACCCTGCTCCTCACAGGTCTCCCAGTGATCCATCTCTCTCCCTGCAATCTGTCCTAAATTCAGCTGCACGACTTATCTTTCACCAAAGTCACTGCACCCATACCAGAACCCTTTCCACTCTCTTATCTCACCCTCTTACACTATTACACCCTGCTCCTCACAGGTCTCCCAGTGATCCATCTCTCTCCCTGCCATCTGTCCTAAATTCAGCTGCACGACTTATCTTTCACCAAAGTCACTGCACCCATACCAGAACCCTTTCCTCTCTCTCATCTCCTCCTGCTTACACTATTACATCCTGCTCCTCACAGGTCTCCCAGTGATCCATCTCTCTCCCTGCAATCTGTCCTAAATTCAGCTGCACGACTTATCTTTCACCAAAGTCACTGCACCCATACCAGAACCCTTTCCCTCTCTCATCTCCTCCTGCTTACACTATTACATCCTGCTCCTCACAGGTCTCCCAGTGATCCATCTCTCTCCCTGCAATCTGTCCTAAATTCAGCTGCAGGACTTATCTTTCACCAAAGTCACTGCACCCATACCAGAACCCTTTCCTCTCTCTCATCTCCTCCTGCTTACACTATTACACCCTGCTCCTCACAGGTCTCCCAGTGATCCATCTCTCTCCCTGCAATCTGTCCTAAATTCAGCTGCACGACTTATCTTTCACCAAAGTCACTACACCCATACCAGAACCCTTTCCTCTCTCTCATCTCCTCCTCTTACACTATTACATCCTGCTCCTCACAGGTCTCCCAGTGATCCATCTCTCTCCCTGCAATCTGTCCTAAATTCAGCTGCACGACTTATCTTTCACCAAAGTCACTACACCCATACCAGAACCCTTTCCTCTCTCTCATCTCCTCCTGCTTACACTATTACATCCTGCTCCTCACAGGTCTCCCAGTGATCCATCTCTCTCCCTGCAATCTGTCCTAAATTCAGCTGCATGACTTATCTTTCCCCAAAGTCACTGCACCCATACCAGAACCCTTTCCTCTCTCTCATCTCCTCCCTCTTACACTATTACATCCTGCTCCTCACAGGTCTCCCAGTGATCCATCTCTCTCCCTGCAATCTGTCCTAAATTCAGCTGCATGACTTATCTTTCACCAAAGTCACTGCACCCATACCAGAACCCTTTCCTCTCTCTCATCTCCTCCTCTTACACTATTACATCCTGCTCCTCACAGGTCTCCCAGTGATCCATCTCTCTCCCTGCAATCTGTCCTAAATTCAGCTGCATGACTTATCTTTCACCAAAGTCACTGCACCCATACCAGAACCCTTTCCTCTCTCTCATCTCCTCCTGCTTACACTATTACATCCTGCTCCTCACAGGTCTCCCAGTGATCCATCTCTCTCCCTGCAATCTGTCCTAAATTCATCTGCACGACTTATCTTTCACCAAAGTCACTGCACCCATACCAGAACCCTTTCCTCTCTCTCATCTCCTCCTGCTTACACTATTACATCCTGCTCCTCACAGGTCTCCCAGTGATCCATCTCTCTCCCTGCAATCTGTCCTAAATTCAGCTGCACTGACTTATCTTTCACCAAAGTCACTGCACCCATACCAGAACCCTTTCCTCTCTCTCATCTCCTCCTGCTTACACTATTACACCCTGCTCCTCACAGGTCTCCCAGTGATCCATCTCTCTCCCTGCAATCTGTCCTAAATTCAGCTGCACGACTTATCTTTCACCAAAGTCACTGCACCCATACCAGAACCCTTTCCTCTCTCTCATCTCCTCCTGCTTACACTATTACATCCTGCTCCTCACAGGTCTCCCAGTGATCCATCTCTCTCCCTGCAATCTGTCCTAAATTCAGCTGCATGACTTATCTTTCACCAAAGTCACTACACTCACATAGCCCCTCTTCTGAAGTCACTGCATTGGCTCCCTATCTGTTCCCTCAAACTGTTCAATCTCCTCTTTATCACTTACAAATGCCTTCACTGTGCAGCACCTCACTACCCCTCCTCGTGCATAAGTCACTCCTATGTGTGCCCTTCACCTCTGCTGCCAGCTCCAGACTCTGTGCTTTCCACCTGGCAGCGCCGTGTGCTGGAACTGTCTTCCTGAATTGGTGCATCATGAGCCCTCTCTTGCCATGTTAAAATCCCACTTAAAGTTCCACCTTTGTAAAACTGCTTTTAAACCTTATGCCTGATTGTCTGTTTTTAGTCTTGACTAACTTTCTTTTCACCAAGACTCTTGTCCTGTATGTTTGTCTTATTAGATTGTTAGCTCTATAGAGCTGGGACTGTCTTTATGTATGTTTATGCAGCGCTGCATATGTCATCTAGCGCTATAGAAATGTTGTTTATGTACGTTATCATTGTAAGATTATGTACGTTACACATTGTAAACCGCTTAGATCTCTTATTTGTATAGTCAGTATACAAAAGTTTTTTAAATAAAATAATAAATAAATGTTAAGAAGTAGTAACAGTCGTAGGGGTAACTTGCTGGTGGTGCAGCGGTTACCACCCTTAACCAATGAGTCTACATCCTGTTAACCCAACTCCATCATTGCTGTCTGCTTCAGTGGCAAGGGATTCAGAATGAAATCAAAGAGGACCCTGACGTTTATGGTTTGGGAAACTGATATGCATGGGGCTAACTGCATGGCGCGGTAGATACTACCATAACTTTGCTGGGCAGACTGGATGGACCATTTGGTTCTTTTCTGCTGTCATTTCTGGTTCCATGTACTGTTTGGGATCCTGCCAGGTACTTGTGACTTGGATTGGCCACTGTTGGAAACAGGATGCTGGGCTTGATGGACCCTTGGTCTGACCCAGTATGGCATGTTCTTATGTCAGGGTTTATAGGTTTTAACCAAGAATCAGAAGCCTCACCTATAATATACATGCTTATCTCCAAGCCTGCATTTGTGTTTCTCTTAACTCAAGGGTTGTCCTTTACTTTAATAACATTAGAAGTTTGCACTAAAACACCTGCAAATGTTTTTCTATAGCTGTAAACTCTGCTGTTTGTCTGTCCCACCTTCAAACCCAGCCTTGACACCCCCGTCCTTTTAACTTTACAGCTCTCAGAAGAAACACTAGTGCTGTAACTCGGCCACTCTGTGACTATCTACTTCTATATTCAGGCAACAAGACGCTGCTCTCATTCTGTGGGGAGCAGATGAAGAGAGCAGAGCTCGTGCACCCTCCCACACACAATCCCATAAAAACCTCTCATGTGCAACGTGTTTGTTGGCCTTTATTCCTATTATTATTATTTCTAGGCAAACATCAAGAAAAGCAAGACAGCAACCAAATGTTACAAGAATGCTCTTTGATGGGCAACTACTTCCATCTGCTGGAGCCATGCAGAATGGCAATGCTAACGGAAATAATGATAAGATGGCAGATAACCCTGACAAAGGCCAGCTCCTTCCTGCACATTTGTTTTGACTGGTGCAATAGCACAGACTCTGCTCGATCTTTGACTTCCCCCTTGCTCGCCCACTGTTTCAGGCTTCCCTGACCTCCGACACGCTTTCTGCTTCCATCAGTTAACAGAAGGCAACTCATGCAATACCTGATTAGCTTTCTGTATGAAATCTGTCACTCTGTGGTGTGCATGAATTTAGGCCCGAGCCACATTAACAAGCTGCCTGAGACGCCTCATGTCACAGCATAGCATCATGCCATCTCTCTACTAGGCTCTATCCCAGGTTGCAGGGCAGTGTCCTGCGCTCTAAAATAACTCATTTTACAAAAGCTAGGTCTACTGTAATGTCGTTCTGCACTGCCCTGGAAAGCATTATTGGATGCATAGTAAAGTCAGGTCAGGTTCTTTGTGCAGCTGATGTCAGCCAGCCAGCTAGCTGGCGTCCTTAGAAACTGAAGAGTACTAGAGCACATGCTTAACTTCCCATTCCATTGCAACCCTGAGCAGATAAAGACAATGATACATCCTCATTCTACTTGATCTATCGGCTGCATTCGACACAGTCGAACACAGTAGCCTAATCTCCAGACTAACTGAAATAGGTCTAACAGGAAAAACCCTAGAATGGTTCACTTCCTTCCTCCAAAATAGATCCTACAAGGTAAACCTAAACAACCACACCTCTGAAGCCATCCCTCTCGAAACCGGAGTACCACAAGGATCATCTCTATCGGCCATCCTATTCAACATCTACCTACTACCACTCTGCCAACTTCTCTCAAGCCTCTCCATCACTACTTCCTGTATGCCGACGACATTCAGCTAATCATCCCTGTATCAAACTCCATAGAGAACGCACTAAAAATTGCAGCCACAACCATCAATAAAATCAAAATCCTATTAAACCAACTAAAACTTTGCATCAACACTGACAAAACTGAATGTATGTTGATCGAAAGAAGCAACTCTGCTGATCACCTGAACCACCCCATTGTCATCGATAACACCCCCATCAAACTAAAAGAACACGTCAAAGACCTGGGATTCTGGATCGATCCTCAGCTCAACCTCAAAAAACACATCACCATGAAAACAAAAGAAGGCTTCCACAAACTATCAATTCTCAAACATCTCAAACCCTTACTAAACCAAACAGACTTCAGAACCATTCTTCAATCATTGATCTTCTCAAGCATAGACTACTGCAACTCCCTCATGATAGGTCTTCCAAAATCAACCTTACACCCTCTACAAGTACTACAAAACGCCACTGCTCGAATTCTGTCTCAAAAGAACAGACCATATCTCACCCGTACTAAAAGATCTACACTGGCTCCCTGTAGAAAAAAAGAATAGAATACAAAACTCTGTCAATTACACACAACCCAATCCACCACAATGACTATGATTGCCTCAACACCCTAATCCAAATTGAACACACTCAATGCAGCACAAGATCAACTAATAAAGCACGACTCGAAATCCCACCAGTCAACACAGCCAAACTAACCACCACTAGGAAAAGAGCTTTCTCAATAGCCGGACCTCACCTCTGGAACACCCTACCTTCCAGCCTCAGAACTCAAAGCAACACCAAACTGTTCAAAAAGCTGCTTAAAACCTGGCTCTTCAAACAAGCATTCAAAGAAGGTATTGGTTACACCAACATATATGACAACCCACAGTAATCCCACAACTCCCCCGCTCTTCCCACCATAATCCCCCTATCTCCACATATCCCTCCCACCCCTATACCCATCGCTAACACTCTTAATCCCTCCACTAGAATATCTCACAACCCCTTACCCCCAATACAACATACTACGTGATGACTCAAACATCCTCTCTGATATACTACTGTATCAATATTTTACTCCTTATTAAGGTTTTATCCAAGTTTTGTTATTCTAATCCATGTATTTTTTACCAAGTTTTTATTCTAATCCACATTGTTTTAGTTGCTCCTCTGAATTTTACCATATATCTTCGTTATAATTATGATCCTGTTGAAGTTGCCCTACTGAATTTTAATGTACTTTGTTGTTAAAATGTAAACTGGAGTGAAGGCCACTACCAATACTTTGGTATATAAAAACCTATTAAAAAACCTATAAATAAATAAATAAGAGATCTAAGTCAGCGTAGCACAGCCGCACATCATCTGAAGGATGAGAGTTCAGGAAGCAGTAGTGGGCTGAACCCCCAAGAAGAGTTTTAGAAAGCAGGGTCTTTTTTTTAGAAACGCACACGATTCCACAAGCAGGAACGGCAGCCCCAGGGCCTGCCGGGATAATCTCTCTATCCCTAACAGCTGCACTCCTCAAGGTTTATTAGTATAAGGAGACTGGGAGTATTAGGTGAAAGATGATTAGATAAAGTCATTAAAATACTAACTTGAGATAAAGATATTAGAGAAGGGGCGGCCAATCCAAACAGACCTATAATTGACTAATGCGTTTTGATTGTTGATGTTATTAGCTGGCACAAATCTCACAGACCCTATACCAAGGACAGGAAAAAAAAAGGAGAGTTCCTTTTCCCACATCAGCTAAACCAACAGGGACAAAATGAAATCAGATCCAAACCAAACTGGTAACGTAAGCTGAGTCCCATCGTATGGAATGTGGGGCTGAATGTAATTAAAAATCTGCTGCTTCGTCCCAGGGCGGTGTATACCATCAATTAATTCCCCAAACCTTCCGTGGTGGACGCTTGACCTTCCTTGACCGCTGACAATGTTCGGGGAGCCTCAGCCAGCCCCAGCAAAAGCTGCTTAATATGAATGCATCCACGGTTTCCTGCAAAGCTAAGGTTGGTCCAAAGAAAGGTGAAAGGTCGCTCTGCACTCAGCCTATGGACAGCACCACAACATGCTTGAAAGCAATCCTCTCGCTGAGGCAGGCTGAGCTCATGTCAGTGGCAGAGACGTGCAGGAATTCTCTCTCTGTCCGCTGCTCTTGTTAAAATGAGCTCTTGATAACATGGGCTCGGTTCCGTAAAGCTGTTAACCAGGTCATGGCATCACTGTATATAACGAACAGAGGAGAGGGAAGGGGGGAGCCACGACAGAAAGGCAGAGACCTTAAAAGGTATAAATAAAAAAAAAAAAAGATACAATTTTTGGGGGGAGAAATTTGAAAGTTCCAGAACAAAAGGTCAAAACATGATGCTCTGGGGGAGAGGGCGCTGGACTCAGGAATAACAGAGGTTAGAAGTTGTAACGGACGTTTCAATTCATTGACTGCTGTTAGTTATTTACAAATTTTAAGTTGAAATTGGTTTTAATGTAAAGTAATTCTGTTATTTTACGTCATTTTGTATTTCTGCTAGTGATTGTGTCATGTACATTGTATTGCAATTTTATTATGTATATTTTGTAAACCAGCCTGGAGTCTCCATCACAGACAGAAGAAACAGATTTAACAGAGGATATTCACAAACTTGCCATCTGCCAGATGTTGACCGGGACATCCCATCTGCGTTGTCTTCTATCTAGAAGCAGGGGATCCTGGATTATCTAAAGGCGGAACGGGTCCGTCAACTGATAACAGATCCCACATGGGAGGAAGTGATACAGGACCTGGTGCTTATCCACGGGGACAGCGTTTCTCAGTTGCAGTGCACGATCATCTGGAATCCAGTGATCAGCAGATGATGTGGTTCGGTATTACAGTGCAGGAGATGAAGCGTCATTCTAAGGCGAGGGCCCTAGACTTTCAGGGAAACTAACATTATTAAAACAGAGGAATTCCTCAAGAAGTCATTAGCTGGAAGGGAAAATCTAGGGGAAATAGAAGAGCAGTGGGCAAAACTAAAAGGAGATATCATAAGGACAACCAAGGGAAACCCTTCTTACTGGGAGGGGCAGAAAGAACAAGCTACCTTTGAAATGAACTGCAGCAGGAAAAGGCAATGTAACATGAGCTGCCAGTCTGGAAGTCAGAGAAAACCCCCCCAAAAAGATCATCAGAACCCCTACTGTGAAGCTGATTAAAGGCCAACTGACCAGATGAGTCGATGTTTCATGTTATGAAATTTGCATGTGACAGCCCCTAACTATTGCTGCTGATGTACAGTCAAATATCACTTCACAAACAAACAATGGCAAAGCCTTAAACTGCAGAAATTTGAAAAAAAAAGATTGTTTTGTGTTGTAAATGTACTGAAAGACAGACTTATCAAATAAACAGTTGCTCACCCTGAATAGAGGGGTCCGATCCCTTGGGGTACTGGACTTCCAAAACAAAAAGGCCAGGCAGGATGGAACAGGTGGCACTTGATCTCTTCCCATAATTCTGCTCGGGTCTCAGCCTTGTGACCGAGAGGAGGTGGTCCCTCCAGCTTGGGTAGGAGCAAATCACTGATCCTGGGTTTAGCTGACTTGGAATCATTAAACAACGAGCTAGCCATAAGCCTAGTTGAGTAACAAACCCAAGAAAAGGTAACCCCCACCCCCCCTCACCAAAGAAGACAGCCCCAGGACACTGGCTGTGCAGGCAGGGCCGGTGAACCCCATTAGGCGAACTAAGCGGTCACCTAGGGCACTGAAGAGCAGCCCAATAGCCACTGCTATTAATTGCATCAGTAGCATGGGATCTTCTTAGTGTTTGGGTAATTGCCAGGCTCTTGTGGCCTGGATTGGCCTCTGTTGGAACAGGATGCTGGGCTTGATGGACCCTTGGTCTGACCCAGTATAGGCATGTTCTTATGTTCTTAATTTGGTCTCCCAAGAGCCTTTTAGTATGGTGGAAAGAAATGGAGCAAAGGAGGAGAGTGCAGCAGCAGCATTATGGATACAACGGATGCCCCCTCCCCTTCCTTTCAGCGAGCAGTCCCCAGTGGCCCAAGTTGTATCTTTTCATGACTGAGACTTGGGGTACACAATGGGAAGGAAAAAGGGAGGAAGATAACTGTATTGGATCAGGTTGGGGGGAAAAGGCAGTGAAGTACTCAGCTTTCAAAAATTGTCTTTACCCCTGAGTACTCAAAAAGGGGAGGGGGAAGAGATCCATCCCAGTGTCACCAGTTTGTAAAGGCTGCACCTGTCCCAAACACAAAATTGTGTGGGGAAAAACCAATCAAGAAATGAAAATGTCCTTCGTGATGGTGGAGCTGGCGAGATGAGAAACCAAATACATGAGCACTGCAGAGTGTGGGGAAGGTCTCTCTCTCTCCTGGGGAGATTCCCCAAATGGTTTACTTGGTACTAAACAGAAAGCAGGACTGGGTTCATCATGATCCATCAGCTTCTCTTTCCCTGACCTATCTCATGAGGCTGTGCAAGGGTTTATGCTTGACTTCGACTGAAAGGCTGAAGCAGTTAAGATGAGATACTGAATTTGTGACAAAGGCAAGGAAATAAAACATTCTCTGTCCTCTGCTAAGATACTCTCTATGCAAAGTTTAGATTACTTAAATCAGTCTTAGGAGAGTGATCCAGCCATGTGCTCCTGGCCTGCAAATCTCTGGAAAGAAAGTCTTTCAGCTCCTGGGTCCTTTGTCCCTTGTTGTGATTTTCCATGTAGCTCAGCTATGAAGCAAGAACAGCTGTCTACCTCTGTATTTCCTCAGAGTGCAGACTTCTGTCTCTCCCTCTCGATAATTAGCTCTTCAGGAAAAGAACTTATTGCAGAGCTGCCAGATATACTCCTCTATTCCTGTTCTCTGGGCCGGCTAAACAGTACAGCCTTTTCCCCAGCTTAACACCTTGCATGCTGGATGTGGTTCTTGCCAAACATTTATCTTTCACAGAAGAGCACACAGGGTTTTTGATGTATTTTTATATTCCTTCACCTTGGGTGAGATGGATTGCAGTCTCTGCAGGGATGAAATCCCTTGTTGACAGGTCCAAAACACAAACATGTAGATCCAGAGGCAGCTTGGCCAAATTGTAAGGATCCAATACATGATAAGCTCGTGGAGACAGGAACCTGGTTCATAGTAGCTTGCTAAAGTTATAGACAGCTAAATATTGCCTGAGGTAAGCGTGAACAGTAACTCTCTCAAAGCTTTAATAGAAAGTTGGGAGCTAAGGCGGATCAAGGTCCGTGCAGGCGCCACAGGGATCATGCCACTCATTGTGGGGCTTTTTGTACCGCCATCCACAAGACCTCCTCTCACAGGTGTGCAACATTTGATTTCCAATTCTTATGTTAATATTTCTTTCCCAATAGCACTGAAAAGTGCTGTTGAGGGACTGCTAAGGGAGTGGGAAAAGTCATAAGAACATGCCACACTGGGTCAGACCAAGGGTCCATCAAGCCCAGCATCATGTTTCCAACAGTGGCCAATCCAGGCCATAAGAACCTGCCAAGTACCCAAAAACTAAGTCTATTCCATGTTACTGTTGCTAGTAATAGCAGTGGCTATTCTCTAAATGAACTTAATAGCAGGTAATGGACTTCTCTTCCAAGAACACATCCAATCCTTTTTTAAACCCAACTGCACTAACCACATCTTCTGGCAACAAATTCCAGAGTTTAATTGTGTGTTGAGTGAAAAAGAACTTTCTCCGATTAGTTTTAGATGTGCCACATGCTAACTTCATGGAGTGCCCCCTAGTCCTTCTATTATCCGAAAGAGTAAATAACCGATTGACATCTACCCGTTCTAGACCTCTCATGATTTTAAAGACCTCTATCATATCCCCCCTCAGCCGTCTCTTCTCCAAGCTGAAAAGTCCTAACCTCTTTAGTCTTTCCTCATAGGGGAGCTGTTCCATCCCCTTTATCATTTTGGTTGCCCTCTGTACCTTCTCCATCGCAATTATATCTTTTTTGAGATGTGGCGACCAGAATTGTACACAGTATTCAAGGTGCGGTCTCACCATGGAGCGATACAGAGGCATTATGACATTTTCCGTTTTGTTCACCATTCCTTTTCTAATAATTCCCAACATTCTGTTTGCTTTTTTGACTGCTGCAGCACACTGAACCGACAATTTCAATGTGTTATCCACTATGACACCTAGATCTCTTTCTTGGGTTGTAGCACCTAATATGGAACCCAACATTGTGTAATTATAGCATGGGTTATTTTTCCCTATATGCATCACCTTGCACTTATCCACATTAAATTTCATCTGCCATTTGGATGCCCAATTTTCCAGTCTCACAAGGTCTTCCTGCAATTTATCACAATCTGCTTGTGATTTAACTACTCTGAACAATTTTGTATCATCTGCAAATTTGATTATTTCACTCGTCGAATTTCTTTCCAGATCATTTATAAATATATTGAAAAGTACGGGTCCCAATACAGATCCCTGAGGCACTCCACTGCCCACTCCCTTCCACTGAGAAAATTGTCCATTTAATCCTACTCTCTGTTTGCTTTTAGCCAGTTTGTAATCCATGAAAGGACATCGCCACCTATCCCATGACTTTTTATTTTTCCTTAAAGCCTCTCATGAGGAACTTTGTGAAACGCCTTCTGAAAATCCAAATACACTACATCTACCGGTTCACCTTTATCCACGTTTATTAACTCCTTCAAAAAAGTGAAGCAGATTTGTGAGGCAAACTCGCCTTGGGTAAAGCCATGCTGACTTTGTTCCATTAAACCAAGTCTTTCTATATGTTCTGTGATTTTGGTATTTAGAACAATTTCCACTATTTTTCCTGGCACTGAAGTCAGGCTAACCAGTCTGTAGTTTCCTGGATCACCCCTGGAGCCCTTTTTAAATATTGGGGTTACATTTGCTATCCTCCAGTCTTCAGGTACAATGGATGATTTTAATGATAGGTTACAAATTTTTACTAATAGGTCTGAAATTTAATTTTTGAGTTCCTTCAGAACCCTGGGATGTATACCATCCTGTCCATGTAATTTACTCTTCAGTTTGTGAATCAGGCCTACCACATCTTCTAGGTTCACCGTGATTTGGTTCAGTCCATCTGAATCATTACCCATGAAAACCTTCTCCATTACGGGTATCTCCCCAACATCCTCTTCAGTAAACACCGAAGCAAAGAAATCGTTTAATCTTTCCACAATGGCCTTATCTTCTCTAAGTGCCCCTTTAATCCCTCGATCATCTAACGGTCCAACTGACTCCCTCACAAGCTTTCTGCTTCGGATATATTTTAAAAAGTTTTTACTGTGAGTTTTTGCCTCTACGGCCAACTTCTTTTCAAATTCTTTCTTAGCCTGTTTTATCAATGTCTTACAATTAACTTGCCAATGTTTATGCTTTATCCTATTTTCTTCTGTTGGATTCTTCTCCAATTTTTGAATGAAGATCTTTTGACTAAAATAGCTTCTTTCACCTCCCCTTTTAACCATGCCGGTGATCGTTTTGCCTTCTTTCCACCTTTCTTAATGTGTGGAATACATCTGGACTGTGCTTCTAGGATGGTATTTTTAACAATGACCACGCCTCTTGCACACTTTTTACCTTTGTAGCTGCACCTTTCAGTTTTTTTCTATTTTTCTCATTTTATCAATGTTTCCCTTTTGACAGTTTAACACTAGAGCCGTGGATTTGCTTACTGTCCCCCTTCCAGTCATTAATTAAAATTTGATCATAGTATGATCACTATTGCCAAGCGACCCTACCACCGTTACCTCTCTCACCAAATCCTGTGCTCCACTGAGAATTAGATCTAAAATTGCTCTCTCTCTCGTTGGTTCCAAAACCAATTGCTCCATAAAAATGTCATTTATTCCATCCAGGAACTTTATCTCTCTAGCATGTCCAGATGAATCATTTACCCAGTGAATATTGGAGTAATTGAAATCTCACATTACTACCACACTACCAATTTGGTTAGCTTCTCTAATTTCTCTTAGGGGCGGATTTTCAGAGCCCTGCTCGCCTAAATCCGCCCAAAACCGGGCGGATTTAGGCGAGCAGGGCCCTGCGCGCCGGTGAGCCTATTTTACATAGGCCTACCGGCGCGCGCAGAGCCCCGGGACTCGCGTAAGTCCCGGGGTTCTTCGAGGGGGGCGTGTCGGGGGCGTGCCCGAACCGCGCGGCGTTTAGGGGGCGTGCCGGGAGCGTTTCGGGGGCGGACCCGGAGGCGTGGTTATGGCCCGGGGCGGCCCGGGGCGTGGCTGCGCCCTCCGGACCCGCCCCCAGGTCGCGTCCTCTTACGATGTCTCGTCGGTCAATGTTGAGCCGTTGCCTACTAGGTTCATGGCGTGAATCTTACGATTCTATCCAAGGCTGACAATAGCCTTGGATAGAATCGTAAGATTCACGCCACGAACCTAGTAGGCAACGGCTGACAATAGCCTTGGACAGAATCGTAAGATTCACGCCACGAACCTAGTTGGATAGAATCGTAAGATTCACGCCACGAACCTAGTAGGCAACGGCTCAACATTGACCGACGAGACATCGTAAGAGGACGAATTTCCCTGATGAAAGGTCCGAGAGTGGACCTGAAACGTGGCCGCGTCGGTGACCCGCACAACCACCAGATAAGTCGGGGTGTTGCATGAGCTTTTGTTTAAGCCATAAAAGACTGCCTATTACGCCGATCTAGGTTGCCTTGAAAACATTGCTTCATACCCTTCACCGGGATCAGTTACAAGGCTGCGAGGAGTGTTTACTTGAAAAAATATTTGGAACTTTGGAGTGAATCACTTCACTTTTATTAATAAGTGAAATGATAAATGTCTTAAAGGATACACATAGAAAAATTCACTTTTAAAAAATGTTTGCACATTGATTATACACTTTGGTCGGAGGAGGTTCGTTGATGATTAGACTGACAGTCAGATCACCCTGATGGGGATTTATGATTATTGCATATGAAACGTTCCTCTCCTTCCATAAATATTTTTTGCTTTATAACAGTTGAATTACTATACTCTATTTTGAGAATTGAGGAATTCCATTTAAGAGAAGTTATATATGCAATATGAAGGATTTGTTTTGGGTTATTCTATTATCATTCACTACTATACATTCTAATTCTCCCATCTTGAATGTCGGTATAGTAAAAAAGTTGTAAATAAAATAAATTGTATTTCTTTGACTTCTGGCATTAGCATACAAACATTTCAAAGTGTGGTTTATGTTTGAATTTTCATTCTGCTTTTTAATTGATAGAGATAAGTTAGAATTTTTTAGCTCAGGTGAGTTTTTAGTTACAGGCCCTTGGACTACTTTTCTTAAGAACATAAGAAAATGCCATACTGGGTCAGACCAAGGGTCCATCAAGCCCAGCATCCTGTTTCCAACAGTGGCCAATCCAGGCCATAAGAACCCGGCAAGTACCCAAAAACTAAGTCTATTCCATGTTACCATTGCTAATGGCAGTGGCTATTCTCTAAGTGAACTTAATAGCAGGTAATGGACTTCTCCTCCAAGAACTTATCCAATCCTTTTTTAAACACAGCTACACTAACTGCACTTACCACATTCTCTGGCAACAAATTCCAGAGTTTAATTGTGCGTTGAGTAAAAAAGAACTTTCTCCGATTAGTTTTAAATGTGCCCCATGCTAACTTCATGGAGTGCCCCCTAGTCTTTCTACTATCCGAAAGAGTAAATAACCGATTCACATCTCCCCGTTCTAGACCTCTCATGATTTTAAACACCTCTATCATATCCCCCCTCAGTCGTCTCTTCTCCAGGCTGAAAAGTCCTAACCTCTTTAGTCTTTCCTCATAGGGGAGCTGTTCCATTCCCCTTATCATTTTGGTAGCCCTTCTCTGTACCTTCTCCATCGCAATTATATCTTATTATTGGAACCTCAGTGTCGGGATGCCCTAATTCAAATGCATCATTAGCATCCTTTGAAGATACCTCTCTCCGAACCATGCGCTGCTGAGCGACTGTCGGCTTTCCCCTTTGTTCTAGTTTAAAAGCTGCTCTATCTCCTTTTTAAAGGTTAGCGCCAGCAGTCTGGTTCCACCCTGGTTAAGGTGGAGCCCATCCCTTCAGAGAACACTCCCCTTCCCCAAAAGGTTCCCCAGTTCCTAACAAAACTGAATCCCTCTTCCTTGCACCATCGTCTCATCCACGCATTGAGACTCCGGAGCTCTGCCTGCCTCTGGTGACCTGTGCGTGGAACAGGAAGCATTTCAGAGAAAGCTACCCTGGAGGTTCTGGATTTAATCTTTCTACCTAAGAGCCTAAATTTGGCTTCCAGAACCTCCCTCCCACATTTTCCTATGTCGTTGGTGCCCACATGTACCACGACAGCCGGCTCCTCCCCAGCACTGTCTAAAATCCTATCTAGGTGACGCGTGAGGTCCGCCACCTTCGCACCCTCACGCCCACCAGCCAAAAGCACCAGCAACCAGGGAGAAGGAAGTGAAAAGAAGATAGGAGAGGAGGTAGGGGGCTGAGGGGCAGCGCGCGCCCTGGCCTCGAATCCCGGCTACTTCCGCCCTGCTCGTGAAGGCAGAAGGGTTTCTTCCGGAAGGATGGATGGGGGGCACTGTGGTGCGTCGCTCTCCCTTAGCAGCTCCAAAAACCTGAGCCGTGGGCCTGACATTGTACTCTGCGTAACCTGTAACCACGATTCTTCTTCTGCTTTAATTGATTCCTTCCTTTTTTCATTTTAATGAGTCTGGGTTTATTTTGGCATCGGGTGCAAACTTGTGCTGACAATAAAGTTATCGGATTCCACGCGCACGCTCTGACGTCACAGTGCGCTTGCGCGGTGTCAAGGAGGCGGGTCCCGATTCGGCGTTCGAAGAGAAAGGCGGGAAGAGAAGGATCGGCGCGCGCCTGAGCCTGGCACCAGCGAGAGCTGCAGGTCTGGACCGGACCCTGGCCCGGTGACCGGCGGGCCCTCACTACTCTCTGCCCGGCCAGGCAGCGGTGCGACGCGGGAGTCTGCTCCTTGGCTCGGCAGGAGCTGCCGTAATGGCGCTTCAGCTCAACCGCAGCGGGATCACCCTGAAAGGGAGTGCGGAGATCGTGGCCGAGTTTTTCTGTGAGTGGCGAGCGAAACCCGAGGACGGGGAGGGGGGGTAGAGAGGGTGAGGCCTTCACTGGGTGGGGGGGCGGTAAAAGGAAGGAGGGGCAGGAGTTAAGGGGTCGCCTCTTCCCCCAGCCCTTGGCTAGAGAGAAGGAGGAGACCCTCCCCGGAGGGCAGCGCTGAGCCTGGATTTCTCTGCGCCCGGGGCAGATGTGCATAATTATGTCGCCAATTCCCCCGCTCCCTTAGCAGTGGCAGCCACAGCACAGTTGTCTATCTGATAGCTGTGCTTCCAGCAACGCACCCCATTTACCTCCCTGCCCATCCGGCACCCCCTTCTTTCTCTCCTCCCATTCCTTGCCCTGCATTCATCTCTCCCCTCCTTCCTTGCCCTGCATTCATCCTCTTTCTTGTTCCCCCCCCCCCCCCCACACACTGATTGCCCTGACTCTCTCTTGCTCCCCCCATTACTTGTCCTGCAGATTCCTTTTGCACCCCCATTCTTTCCTTGTCCTGCATTCGTCTTCCCACTTCTCCTATTGCATCTTCCTCTCTCTTCTCCCCCCCCCCCCCCCCTTATCGGGAAGCGTTCCTTCTCTTTCTCCCAGGACAAGCAGGATGGTAGTTCTCATGTGAGTGACATCAGATGGAGCCCAGCACGGAAATTTTGACTGGTACACTGAGCATGCCCCGCATGCTATTATCTCTGCAGCCATGTGGGGTTTCCCCTTAATCTCCTTTTTTCCAGGGTGCAGTTGCCTCACTGGTTTTGGAGCTCTTCATTTTTCTTTGTTAAATGAAGAAAGTGTCTGTTTTCAACTGCTTTTTTCCTGCTCCTGGGCGCCCCCCCCCCCCCCTTGTGAGTTGGATCCTGTGGCATTGCGGTTGGTTCCCGAGCGTCTTCTCTTCAGTGGTTGCCAACCGCATGCTGACTTTTATCGATGGCGACCAGCTTCTGGAAGTGTCCCCAGTGCCTGCGGATTATGTCCATCACGGATCCGCATGACGTCTGTGTCCTCTGCCTGGGGCTTCCCACACTGTTCATCGGTGCCCCAGTTGTGGTCAGATGATGCCCAAAGGTTGGTGTGCCCGTCTAGATAAGATGCCTATGTCTTGTCTGGCAGCTTTCTCCTTCTCACCCTCTTCCCAGCAGCAGCCCTTTCTCTCAGCCACCTGCTCAGTAACAGAAACTCTTCACTTTTCTTTCTCTTGTCTCCTACACTCTTTGGGTTGCAATACTGTAGATTTTTGTGTAGTGGCAAAAGCTGCAGAAACTAGCAAAATCAGCGTAGGGCTTATGAGCCATCGCAGTCTCACAGACACTAAGGTTGGCCCTGAGTCTTCTTCCCCACAATCTTATTCATTGCAAATTTCCTGAAAACCTGAATATTTATGATAGGTTTGGGATCCACCTCCCTAATCTTCATCCTTGTGCCCCCTTCCAATTTTCAAGCCCCTGGTGTCCTACCGCCTAAGATGTTGGGCAACAATCATGTCCCTACTAAAACCCTTCCCAGAAAATCACTTTAAAATCTCATATTCTGACTTCATTGTCTGCTGAATGTTATGGGGAATGTTATGTTATGGGGAGAGACTACAAAAAAAAATCCCAAGAAATATGTCAGTTAAAAGAAATTCATACTATGTTGGTTTAAGGTAGTCTCTGAAATGGCTGGCTGGCTGGGCTGAACTGTAACAGAAAAGCAGTGACGTGCCTCTATTATCAGGCACTTTGAAGTAATACAAAACCCTGCAAAGAGTAACTCAGAACCTATATAACAAATCTGCCATACCAAAACAGTTTTAACTCCCAGAAATCAAACAGCAACAACCCTTTATGAAAAGGAAACACTATTCCACCAGGTCCTAAAACACTAATATAACTTCTAGTGAGAGAACATGAAACTGGATTACTACAGTTATATATTGTAAATATTACTGCCCTTAATATAAGGCTTAGTGGTAACCGGCACAGAATAACAGTTACTACCATAAGAAAATTGCTGGGCAAACTGGATGGACTATTTGGTCTTTTTCTGCTGTTATTACTATATAACTTTCAGGCCGATGCAATATGGGCATTGCACGGGTGCTCATGATTGAGTGCTTGCTGTCCTAACACACCCATCCACCTCTCCTGGGTGTGCAGTGCAGTATTCTAATGAGCTACTATGTTAAAAAGGAAGTGCTAGTGGAAATTGTGCATTTCTAGCACCTCCTCAGCATCGGGCACCCAGGAGAAGTGACTGTGCATGGGTTAGGAAAACAGCTGCTTGTAAATTGAGTGTCTGTTGTGCAAACCTGACCACTGTCAAGACTTTTTTTTTCTGTTAAACTTCCAGGGCTTGTCAAGACTTAATGATAACTCAGAGGCTGGTGTGAAGTTTTTGAAGAGTAAAATGTGCGATTTGGACGCATGATTAGTTTTTACATGGGGATACTCGCTGATAGCGCTCATCACATGTAAATGCCATGTTGATGAGGCTATTAGCTACGTGCTGGTTTGGATATGCATTTTGGACACGTTGATCCCCTTATTGCATCAGGGTTTATGGACACCCGTCCAACTGTGAGTTAACCTGTGCGCACAGTATTACGTCGCCCTGTTTATATGTTATATTCCTAAATGCTAGCACAGGGAAAGTCAATTTTCAGTCTTCGAGTGCCACAGGAAAGCCAGATTTTCAGGATATCCACAATGAATATGCATGAGGCATTACATACAATGAAGGCAGTGCATGCAAATATCTCATGTGTATGAAGGGTATCATGAAAACCAGCCCTGTTTACAGCACTTAGGGACTAGAGTTGCCCATCCCTGTGCTAGCAGAATACTTCACCTCTTTCACACATACAGAGCCTCAGCAAATACATATTTCCTAGCATGTAGCCAGATGGAATCAGGACCAGTGGGGTATAGTGCTCTTCTGCTAGCAGATGGGAGACTAAGTCAGATTTCAAAGCTGATGTCACTCGAGATATACCCTTGCAGTGACCTCAGCACCTCAGTATCTCTCCGTCTCCTAGCAGATGCGGACACTATCCCACACACTAGAATAGTGTTAAGAATTACAGCAAGAAGAAACAAAATTTACCTTAAGACCAGGCCCCGCTCTCTTGCTGTGATACCTAAGGGTCCCTCCCCCAGTTGAGAATTCCTGAGGTGATCTCAGATATCCCTCAGAGGGGTGCTTTGGTCCTGTAGCCGGTTCCTGGTGTAGACTTAGCCCCCAGTGTGACTGAAAGGCAGCGGGTGCAGAAACGAGCATGGTGGTGAAGATAGTTCCCTTTCCCCCTGCAGTTGGAGACCGTCTGGCACACGATCGGTAAGCGCCAAGACCAGGTAAGAGAAAATCTTTAAATTTTAGGTCTTCAGAAGAGCTCGGATTGCCGTACCAGATTCTTCTTCCGGCGAGGTTAAAAGGGAGCACCGTTCGGATTGAGCAGCCTTGGTTGGGCTAGGCCTCGATCTGGTACAAGGGTCCACACACGTGGAGACCCTCAGGGGGTGCCATTTTACGCATGGGAGTCGTTGGCGCCATCTTCCCTTCTTGACCGGTGGTATGCGTGTGATAGGCCGGGTGACTGATGCCCCTAACTTGCGCGCGTCCAATACAGAATACCATGATTCTGGAGTTCCTACAGGATGGTATGAAGGGATTGTCACTCAACTCCCTCAAGGTACAAGTAGCCGCACTGTCCTGCTTCAGAGCCGAAGTGGACGGTATCTGGCTATCAACCCATCCGGATTTGACCCAGTTCCTGAAAGGTGTTAAATAACTCCGACCACCCCTAAAGTGGCCGGTGCCTTTATGGAATCTCAATCTAGTATTAGACTTCCTAGCTGGGGCTTTCTTCAGAGCAACATGCGGTCTGTCACTACGCCTCTTAATGTTGAAGACTGTATTCCTGGTGGCAATATGTTCAGCTCGTCGCATCTCCGAACTACAGGCACTATCCTGTCGGGAACCGTTCCTTAGGTTCACTCCTGGAACCATACAGCTGCGCACTGTCCCCTCCTTACTACTGAAAGTAGTTTCCGAGTTTCACTTGAACCAAACCATCTCCAGATGCACATAAGGACTCGGAAGACTCACGCCTTCTTTGACATCTAAATGTTGGCAAATTCCTAGTGCGGTACCTAGAACGATCGGAACTGGTGCGCAAAACGGATCGCTTGTTCGTTCTTCACAGTGGGAAGAAACAAGGAGAAGCGGCCTCGTGGGCAACCATAGCCCGCTGGATCAAGGAAGTAATCAAGGCAGCCTACATAGAGGCAGGAAAGCCCTTACCTTTACAGGTTAAGGCTCATTCTACGAGGGCCCAAGCAGTTTTTTTGGGCAGAAACCAAGCTGCTGTTGCCCGCCGAGATCTGTAGGGCGGCAACGTGGTCCTCCCTACACACCTCCAGGTTCTACTGCTTGGATGTTCAGGCCCAAGAAGACGCAGCCTTCGCAAGGGCAGTACTAAGTGGATCATGAGCAGCCTCCCACTCTGTCCGAGAGTAGCTTTTGTACATCCCACTGGTCCTGAGTCCATCTGGCTACACGCTAGGAAATGGAGAAATTACTTACCTGATAATTTCGTTTTCCTTAGTGTAGGCAGATGGACTCAGCATCCCACCCACGGCTGCCCCAGAAAAGAAGAACCTAGGATAGCAAACCTCGAGACTAAGCAAATACGGGTAAGCACTGCCTACCCCTAGTTCAAGACACCCACAGCTTGTCCGGTATCGGCGTTAATTGGTTGAGTGCACTGGCGGTCTCCAGTTTTTGAAATCAGTTGAATCAGTTCAATCAAGTGTAATCAGTTTTAATCAGTTATTTAAGCAAATGTATATCCACAATGGCTTTTCGAACAGAATACTGAAGAGCTGAGCTCACCGCAGGGGTATATCTAGGGTGAAATCTGACTCCGACTCCCATCTGCTAGAAGAACACATAACCCACTGGTCCTGAGTCCATCTGTCTACACTAAGGAAAACGAAATTATCAGGTAAGTAATTTCTCCAATAGGGGGATCCCTGTTAGTCCCATAGATAAAACCATCCAGCTGATGTTGCCTTCTTTGGCTTGACACCCGGGGCAGTGGTCCTCACTTGCGTTCATACCCCGCTCCAAGTCCTGCCCCTACCTTAGGAGGGAAGGAAAGAAGGTGACTGGGGGAGGGGAAGGAAATGACCCTCACCAGGTGGGGAGAGGAGAGAGGGAAGGAGGTGACTTTCACCAGGGAAAGTAAGAAGAGGGCTCTTCCCCCCCCCCCCCCCCTCCCCCTCCCTCCCCCAGCTGAAGTAGTGCAACCAGTGGTCTATGCTCATTTTCAGTTCTCAGGCCTTGTTCCAGGGTAACCACTGGACGAAAGTGGTGCTGTGCTGGGAAGGCTGAATGGGTTTTTGTTGATGGTTGACAGGGTTTGACAGTAGAAGTTGTGCCAGGCAGCTGCAGGAGTGAGGTGAAGAGGCTGGTAGAAACAGGAGAGGAAAAAAAGCAAACACAAAATATGTAAAAAGCAAAATAATAAAGCCAGAATAAATAAGAGTTTTATTCCTGGACTCCAAACTATCCAAAAATGATTCTGTGCATCTGTAAGCAGGCTGCTGACTTTGAATGCAACGCCGAAGTCTCTTTGTTTAAGTAGTAGCAGAAACAGGTGACCCATTCAGTTTGCCTTCTGCCTGCCAACTGTGGTCTCTTCATGCCTGTTATTGTTTTTACATAGCGAGATGAGCCATATGGTCTTTCTACCAACACGTTTCTGTTTTCAGTTCTGTAAACTAAAGCTTGCTTTTCTATTTCAGTTTGTGGGATCAACAGCATTTTATATCAGCGGGGGATTTATCCACCTGAAACCTTCACCCGGGTGCAGAAGTATGGGCTCACGCTGCTTGAAACGACAGACCCCAAACTGAAGTTCTACCTGAACAATGTGGTAGAGCAGCTGAAAGGTCTGTGGGGATGGAAGGCTAGCAATAGACCTTTACTCGCTGTTAATCACCTTGCAGCATACAAAGTTTGTGAACTGATGGTGAAGCCGGTACTTCAGAGGCAGTGTTTGCCACTGGTTTCAAACCGCAGTTTAGAGGTGTTTTTGCTAATGCAAGAGAGCCCATTGTTAATGGTCAGTCCGTCTGTCCATATGCATGTCCTCGGGTCGGAAGCAGTGAGATTTTAAAAAGGCTAGTGCTTCTAGCCGGAGAACCAGACTACAAAAAGGAGGGGACAGAATGTGCAGTAAAGGGGAGGGCTTAGGGATGTTCGAGGTGAGGGGGGGGAATTGATGGAGAAATGAGCATGGCACAAAAGTGCATTTCTTCTTCTGGCGTGCACTTTCTAACATTTAGCTTTGTTTTATTCCAAATTCATGCAAAACAGGGCTCTTATTATGGGGTATAATACAATTACAGGAAAGGGGGACCTCTCCAAATGTAATTATTCTTTATAACTGTGCAGTGTAAGTCCACGATCGTGACGTGTCAAGGATCAAAATTACCCCAAAAAACTCAATATATTTTATGCGATGCCTGGTGTAATATTCTAAACTCACACAAATGAAAAGATGGAGCAAATGTTTGCAAGGGCAGAAATCTGTTTACATTACGTGCACTCTCTAGTTACACTGCAGGTGCTATCAATTTTAACTTAAGAAAAGATGCACATTGATCAAAATAATAAGTCTGAATGATCTTACATTTTATTTATTAGTTTTTATCACATCGGTTTACATTGTAACTGTGTTCAAGAAGTAGGGACTTCCTGTTTTTACATTATATCATCAATATAGTCTTATTTAACATTGTAACTTTACACTTTATTAAATTCTTACTTGGAGATTAAACCTGAAACAGTGATGGCAGTATGTCCAACGTAGAGTCTTGTTGTTATGACTTTATCATTAATTCTTGGAAAGGATGTTGTATGGGTCATTTACGATAATACGTCTTGTTGAGTGTCTTGTTGTATAATAACGTGAATATTGAGATGTAACACATGTCCTTACCTAGTGTCTTTTCGTATGGTAGAATCGGAAGCGGGTATTAGGTGGTGGTGGTGAAAGCTTTTTGGAAAAGCCATGTTTTAAGTTTTTTGTTTTGAAGGTTTGTGTTGTTGTTTCTAGCCTTAGATGTAATGGTAAGTTATTCCAGAGAGAGGGTCCGGTCAGGTGGATTATTTTTGGAGAGGGGATTGGAATGAGACCAGTGTTGGAGCAAGGTTCCTTTTTGGGCCTCAGAAGGAGAAGGATGTGTTCATCTAGTTAAACTGGTCAGTGTAGAGAGCTTTGTGGATGAGAGTGAGGACTTTATAATGAATTCTGAATTGAATGGGTAACCAGTGTAGGTTTTTGAGGATTGGTGAGATGTGGTCCGATCTTCTGCTGTTCATGAGTAGTCTTGCTGCTGAATTTTGGAGTAGCTGCAGCGGTCTGAGAGTGGTTGTTTGGAGGCCAAGCAGGAGGGCGTTACAATAGTCTAATTTGGAGAATAACAGTGCTTGGAGGACCGTTCGGAAGTCATGGGTGTATAGTAGAGGTTTGATTCCCTTTAGGATTTGTAGTTTGAAGAATCCGCCTCGTAATATTGTTAATATGCTTTTTGTAGTTTAGGTCTTCGTCTAGGATAATGCCAAGGTCTTTGGCTGTGGAAACTATTAGCTTCTTTGTTTCAGATGTTGTGCAGTTTTGCGTGCTCACTGTGGTGTGATTTTTAGCAGAAGGGATAAGTTGGCCTTGGTTTCAGTAAGTTCTTGCTGAAAGTTTAAAAAAAAAATATTTTTTTTAATGCTTTTCTTTCTTGTGTAGATGGGAAAGCCTAACCCAGAAATGTGCATCTGTTCTCTGAAGGGTCACAACACAAGGCAAAATAAAATGTTATTTTCTGAGTGCATCAGTAAGAGAAAGTCCCAGACCCATTAGGTAAAATGTATCTGACATGCCAGATTCTTTTGGAGGTGTTAATAGTATTTCCTCTTAGTCCTGCTAGACTTGTCCAGACAAGTGGAATTATCCTTGCTCACCAGCAGGTGGAGACAGATAACTCCATTTTTCTAATGTTACTTAAGGCTGTATATTCTGGGATGATAGGATGGACTGTCAGTTCTCTAAGTCCAGCTGGCGGCGGCAAACGTGAGATAGGAGATGAAACAAAAGGATGCAATCAGGAGGGAGGTCAGCTAGACAACCAGGTGAGGCTCTTTCCCTCCCAGAAAAAAATTAAAAAGAAATCCTGTTCCTATTTGGGCCTGGTGCAAAGGAGCCACGTTGCTGTCCACATAGCACTGGACAAAGAAGAGAGATAAAAAAAAATGCTGGGAGAGTCAAAGTAGACCGGCTAGGAAGCCCCTGACTCCCGGCCCAACTATGGCTGTCAGAGGCAGGGAATACATGCAGTGCGGCAGCAGGAGGCTCATTTAGTCTCAGATGCAATGGCTCGGAGCCCTCGGTGGAGAAACAGGTACGCTGGGGAACCCAGAAGGAGAGCCTAAAAATGAATTTGAATGGGGGAACAGCTGATGCCAGCGCAGTGGGAAGTACAGGGGATGTCTGCTTGAGCAGGGAGCTCAGAGTAGGAGGATGCTGCAGATATAGAAGCAGGTCAACAGCATTACTCGTGGCACTGGGGCAAATGGAGGCTGACGACATGAAATTCTGAATGGATTTGGTTGATTCACAAGAAAGGAGTTGCAGATCCCTGCCTCGGCAGGGGGTAGAAGAATGCTCCTCTATTTGATTGTGTGTTAGTTTTGAAATTTTTATTTTACCTAGTGTGTGTTCAGCGTTGTACCCCACCTTGAACGCTGGAAGGGTGGGTAGTAATTTAAAATAGTTTTCTCCCTGGCACACTTGTCACCATGTAACTTAGAACCGGCATGTGGGGGAACATAAGAGTGGGTGCCTCGGGGCGGACAGAGGATGAAGAAGAGGTGGGAGAGGGCAAGGACACCACAGTCAGGCTCTTCGGGACAGTAGAGCTGGGAATGTCCTCTCAAGAGGCAGAAGGAAGATATGGAATCACAGGAAGACCAATTCTCCTGGACATTAGAAGCCGACCAAAGCATTTCCTTCAGTTTTTCAGCCAGACCGGGAATAGATGCACTCACCAAGCCATGGCCAGTGGCCAAGTTACTGTATATTCCCTTTGTGGCCAATGACTTCAAGGAAAGTGCAAAGAGTGGCGGACCATGATGGATGGGTCATCCTGGTGGCTCCGGATTGGCCCAAGTGCCTATGGTATGCAGACCTGATGAGATTGAGCAAGGAGGGGGCCCCTCAAGTTAGGGGAAACCAGAGGTTTGCTCCAGCAGGGCCCAACACTATTAGAGGGAATAGGTTCATATTATCTTAAAGTGCTGGCTATTGAAAGGAGTAAACTAAATAAGCAAGGCTATTCGGATGCGGGGGTTGCCACCCTACTAGAAGCAAGGACGTGTTCCATATCCCAAGTGTATGATAAGGTCTGGAAAATGTTTGGCGCGCATCAAACGCATGTCCAAATGCCGCCTGCGCACACTGTACTGTATCGGCCTCTTTATTCTCCATTTGAGGATCTGTGTTCTGCACGTATGACTGAGGGGAGGTATTGTGTTAACATGGAGGGGCCTGCCTGCCTTCTGCTTTCCCAGTACGAGGTGTATTGCATTGTTTCCCTGGACAGTCAGTACTGTTGGCGTGCGGGTAGTTCTGCTTTGGTATGGGAGGTTTACTTAGCTATAAATAAACTGATTTAGGGCCAAGCCTACACCCTTGTAAGTGATATTTTTACCTCCAGAAGAGGTAAAATCTATTTTAAGGCTGTAAAGTTTTTACCTGGGCATCTGATATTTTGGCACCAGTCCCGAGATTGCACCATACACAAAACCCTTAGCACCCATCCTGTATCTGGAGGGGAGAGATGCTGGGCAAGGGCGGGAGGCAGTGTGTAGGGTTCTCAGAAGTGTGTAGAGTTGCTAGCTTCCTAGAAATATTGCCACCAGCACTACCTGCCGCCACTCTGGGAATCCTGATCCTTAAATTGTCGTCGTCCCCCCCCCGATCTAATCTTACCTGCACTGCACCTGGGGGACAGGGTGGGGGGGTTGTGTGACATCTCGCCTGGGGCAGCCCCTGCATATATGGTAGGAGAGACCTACAAATCGGAAAAATCTGAAAGTACTCTAGTGGCCATACTTTAAATTGCATCCTACATCTCTCAAAGGTTTTCTGTTAAATCTGAGGCGCTCTGATGTGTCCAGAATTGAGCTAAACATGGTCACCGCTGCGTTACAAAACTTACAGGGTCATTCTTTATTCTGCACTGGGCCATTATCGCATGCGTTAGGGACTTATTGCACGCGATAATGCCCACATCGCAGCAATGCCATGCTAATTAGGGGAAGGGGAGGAGTGTGGGCCGGATTTGGGCAGGGTTATGGCCTGGCAGCGCTGCCGGCAATAACGTTTTCCACATTATCACTGACAGCATCGCAGGAAATAACACCACCTTTCCCGTGGCACACGGGGGGGCAATAGTGTGCGGCAATGTGGCCGGCTACCCAATATAGCAATGCCCCTTTTTTTCACACCTCATCATTCTAGGAATTAGATTGAGGCCTACAGTATCTGAATGTGTTCTGCTTTGAAATGCCTGAAAGATGGAATATAAATCAAATTTAAAAAGATTGGGAACTGAGCTGTCCTTTCATTTAGAATTGATTACCATGTCAAACGTTTGTTTTTCTACGCATGGCAGACAACCTGGAGCCCCTGGCCCCTGCCGTCGTCTTACCACTAACAAAGCAACTCTTCTGAAGCAGGTCAAGATTTCCAAGTTTACCCCATGACACTGCTTCCAGCAGACCCGGGCATGGGTGCGCGCATACACGCCTTTGAAGCATGGGAAAAAATAACACTTAGCTTGCTCTGGAGGGGGAGGGTTCCTCGTCAGTTTCATATAGGCCTGTGTAGTGCAGAAACTGCTGTACCGTAGGAGCAGGAAGCGCTCATTAAATGGGGGGGATTCCTCCTGCCACCTGCTTCTGAGTACTCGCTGCATGCTAACAAATGGGCAGCTTGAAGCAAAAGTAAAGATCAAAGTAACAAATGAAACAGCTGCTGGGCATGCACTTGGGGAAGGGGGTCGCAGCAAATGAGCTTCCTTGCTGGCAGAGAATCTCCACTTTAGTGCATGGGAAGAATATAAGTTTTTAAATTGCCACATGGTCTTCGTTTTTGACCGAACTCTCACCCTCCCAGCTGTGCTATTTGCTGAGTGTAAGCAGACCTAATGGTAATGTCATGTGTGATGATAGAGGAATGCTGTCCGTTTAACGGGCCACCATGAGCTGGCTGTGTGTCTTGGGCTGCTTCCATGCTGCTGAGGGTTGATGGTTAGATGATCTCTTGCTGTCCATTCCAGACTGGCTGTACAGCTGCTCGGTACAGAAGCTGGTGGTCGTGATCTCCAGTATTGAAGGTGAAGAAGTTCTTGAGAGATGGCAGTTTGACATCGAGTGTGACAAGACCATGAAGGATGACAGGTGGGTTCCCTTCCCTTCCTCTACTCCAGAGGCTTTATGAAGCTGGCCAGCAGCTGCAAGTGGGAATAACCTATCTTTCCCTGTACGTACCCAGATCAGTCCAGACACCTGGGTTCATCTCTCCCTATCAGCAGATGGAGACAGAGGAAAAAACCTTGCTGACACCGTATCTAAGCAACCGTGCAACCTGCAGTTCGTCAGCATTTCTCTGTTTCCAGCAGATGGCAGAGGCTGTTAATCCTGCAGTTGACTAATTTTTTTTTCTTTTGAGCCTTCCTCCCGGGGGTTTCTTTTATTTATTTATTTTTTTAGAATCCTTAGGGTTCTTCCCTGTCCGGTTGAGGCGGCCGAGCCAGGGGTTTATACCCTTGTGTGTGCTTGGTCTGGGCGCCCGTGAGGTGTAAACCTGGTTGTCCAGATCCCTCCCTTCACGAGGCAGCTGCAGGCTCTTTACGATACTTTTTCTCCAGACTTTGTTTTGTTACTTCATGATGCCTATATGGCCAGACAGAAAGTGGCTTGGGGACTACACAGCCACAGATTTCACCAGTCCAGCCCACTGAGGGTCCTTCGGGGGGTCCCAGGAGGTCTTCTATGCCCAGTAATAGGGTTCCCTCAGCACAGGGCTTAATTTTTCGCCTGCAGGGTGAGGCAGCTGGGGTGGTTGATCCGGAAGACGCTTTCATAGCTCCTGGTGGTACTGGTTTGGGGTCTGGCCAAGCACCCCTGGTGTCTTCGGTTATTCCGGCTACAGAGTATGCAGGTCAAAGGGATGACCCGGTCTCTTTTATTCATGAGGTGGAGGAACTAAGGTGAACACAAGAAGGTGCCATACTGGGTCAGACCAAGGGTCCATCAAGCCCAGCATCCTGTTTCCAACAGAGGCCAATCCAGGCCATAAGAACCTGGCAAGTACCCAAAAACTAAGTCTATTCCATGTAACCATTGCTAATGGCAGTGGCTATTCTCTAAGTGAACTTAATAGCAGGTAATGGACTTCTCCTCCAAGAAATTATCCAATCCTTTTTTAAACACAGCTATACTAACTGCACAAACCACATCCTCTGGCAACAAATTCCAGAGTTTAATTGTGCGTTGAGTAAAAAAGAACTTTCTCCGATTAGTTTTAAATGTGCCCCATGCTAACTTCATGGAGTGCCCCCTAGTCTTTCTACTATCCGAAAGAGTAAATAACCGATTCACATCTACCCGTTCTAGACCTCTCATGATTTTAAACACCTCTATCATATCCCCCCTCAGTCGTCTCTTCTCCAAGCTGAAAAGTCCTAACCTCTTCAGCCTTTCCTCATAGGGGAGTTGTTCCATCCCCTTTATCATTTTGGTTGCCCTTCTCTGTACCTTCTCCATCGCAATTATATCTTTTTTGAGATGCGGCGACCAGAATTGTACACAGTATTCAAGGTGCGGTCTCACCATGGAGCGATACAGAGGCATTATGACATTTTCCGTTTTATTCACCATTCCCTTTCTAATAATTCCCAACAGCAGTTGTAATTCCTGAAGATAGATGCACTACTGTGTTCTGTTACAAAACGTACCACCATTCAGTTGGAAGGAGGAACAAATCTAATGGTGGCTCAGAATAGGAGGATTGCAGCTGTTCTTTAATGAGCCTTGAAGTCGTGGCAGGTTGCATTTTGTGGCTAGAGCTGGACATCGTCTCTCAGGAGCCTGAGGAAGCCGGGCCAATAATAGAGCGGTAATGGAACCGAGAGCTGCCTTCTGAGCTTGCTGGCTGTGACCTGGTCCTGCTGCCGCACATGGAGTTGCTTCAGTGATATTTGGCTTGGTGGCTGCTGTGGTTATGAAATTGTTCGGATACCATTTCTTAATCCAATCTCACAAGATTACTCTTTAAGGGTACTCTCATTTGGCAGTGAGGTGGCGAAGATGGCAAATAGATGAGGGGAAACTTGGGTCCCTGGTTTGCCAGAAGATAAGCCAGCTTAGTGTTATTTTCGGGTACGTGGCTGCTTTCAAGTTTGCATGCAAATTTCTTCTTTCTTGGGGGGGGGGGCGGGGATTTTCATACAGGCCATCTTTCTTCGGGAGGTCTCCTTCCTTCCCCCTAGGAAACCCTGGAAGGATGCAGGCTTCAGGAGTGGAGCCTCTCGATCTTATTGAAGTTTGTGGACTCCCCTGCTGAGGCTGGAGATTTATTTATTTTTAAATTATATACCGACGTTCCTGTATAGAATACAGATCACACCGGTTTACATTGAAACAGAACAGTCGCTTGGGCGCGATACAAGGAACATTTAAAAAATAAAGGTTCATTTAAAACAAGATAAATAACTTCAGTACAAATTAAGATTAGGGTCCATTCAAGTATAGACAAGGAAACTAGGAGGCTGTTGAATACTAGGTGGAGGGCTCAGAACTTTGAAGCGCTGATTAAGGGAAAATGTTGGGATGCAAAATGAGTTACATGTTAATTACAGGTTACTTGAGCAGGTAAGATAATGCATTATAGACAACAGGTCTAGGATGAGATGGGCAGTCTCCTATTTTCTCAGGGATGGGTCCAGATCGTCAGGCCAATATGTCCTGAACGTAATTAGGAAAGGCTATGCTAGTCAATTTCTTTGTATTCCTCCCGATGTCTTTATAATTTCTCCGTGCAACTCTCCTAAGAGGATAGCAGCAGTGGAGACTACAGAATAATTTAGACTTGAAGGCTATAATTCCAGTTCCCTGTACGTACCAGGATCAGTCCAGGACACCTGGGTTGTGACTCCGCACCAGCGGGTGGAGACAGAGCAAAACTTGTGGGCGGAGCCATATATAAGCCCCTGTGCCAGTCACAGCCCCTCAGTCTTACTCTGTCTCCAGCAGGTGGTGCAGGTGCAGTCACAGCCTCTGCCTGCACTGATTGTTGTAGTTAGTCAGGTTTTTTCAGATTTTTCTCTCTTAAATTTAATTTTCTTTTAAATTTGGTTGTTTTTAGTGAGTGGTGTCCTGTCTGCCCTGCCTCCCAGGGGGGTTGCGAGGTTCTGAGGGGACCACCCCCCCCTGGTTGAGGCCGCTGCTAGGGTCGAGGACCCGGCTTACTAGTAGCAGCGTTAGGGGTTGACACCGGGGAGCCCGGTTCACTCACCCCTCTTGCAACAGGGCTCCAGGACAGTGGACAGCGACAAGCGGTAGGAAATTAAAAAAAAAAAAAAAAAAAAGTTTAAATTTTTTTGTTTGTTTTCTTGTGCCGGCTCTCTGCTACTTAGCGCTGCCGCTCCGTTTTCGTCGGGGGGGAGGCGCAGGTCGCAAGGGGGTGCTCGTGGTGCTATTTTCTATTTAAATTTTTATTTTTTCTGTCAGGCCGTTTTTTGCTTGTGTTCCCGCGTTTTTCGCCGCTTTGCCCCGAGGCTCTGCTTGCCGGGCCTGCGGCTCGGCGCGCGCGCGTCTCTCGAGGGAAGGCCTCTGTGCCTCGTGTATCCCGGGTGAAGAAGGCTCGTCGGGGGCGTCTCGGGGGGCCCGTTCTCGGACCGCGCGTTCGCCACCGCCTGCCAGTGTCCTCACTGACAAGCAGCAAGATCTTTTCCCGCTCAGCGCGGGAGTGGCGGCCATTTTGGCCACAGGCAGGGAAATTTCTCGGGAGCCGGCAGGAAATTCTGCCGTGCCTCCCGCGCTTTCTCCACAGTCAGGTCGTGCTGGGGGGGTCGCTCCGGAGGGGTCTCAGTCCCGGGAGGGCTCCGGACCCGATTTTTCAGACTCGAGTTCTTTTTCTGAAGATTTTGCACTTCTGCGCAAAGTTCTTAAGTTTAAGCGCAGTAAACGCAGGCGTAGAGGGGCCCCTGAGGGGGGTTCTGGCCAGCACGCCCCAAAGAAAAGGAAGACTAAGGAAGTTGACGGATCCGCTCGTCATCCCCCGCGAGGGAAGCGGCCTCTGAGGGGCGTCCCTCAGGACTCGGAGTCAGATTTTTCTACTGCAACAGATACGGATTCCGCTGAAGAGCCCCTGAAGGGGGCCGATGGAACAGCGGCGGACGGCCTCTCTCAGCCCGGAGCGAGCAAAGGTGCTCAGGCCGTGGAAGGGGATGATCCCAAAGTGGTCCGCCTCTTTCGTAGAGAGGAGCCTGACCCCTTTGATTCCGGCCATTCTTCAGGAACTAGGAATTGAGGCTCCGCCAGTGGGGGTCCGTCAGGAAGCCAACATGGATCCGGTTCTGCTAGGTCTCACAGGACCGGCAGTGGCTTTTCCTTTTCATTTTTCTTCGACCGATATTTTATTTAGAGAATGGGATACTCCAGAACTGGGCCTGAAGGTTAGTAAGGCCATGGATAAATTATATCCACTCCCTGAAGATGCACTGGACCTACTCAGATTTCCGAAGGTGGACTCGGCAGTCTCGGCGGTGACAAAGAGGTCTACCATCCCGGTTACGGGAGCGACGGCCCTCAGGGATATCCAGGACAGGAAGCTGGAAGTACAGCTTAAGAAGATTTTTGAGGTTTCCGCCCTAGGGGTGCGGGCCGCCATCTGTACTAACTTTGCAATGCGGGCTAGCCTGCGCTGGGCCCAAGTAATTCAGGCGAATGCTGGTCTATCCCCGGAGGAGGCGTCTCAAGCTGATCGACTAGAGGCGGCAATAGCGTATGGAGCAGATGCTCTACATGATCTATTGCGAACCTCTGCCAGATCCATGGTGGCATCCGTTTCGGCACGTCGCCTTTTGTGGTTACGGAACTGGTCAGCGGATGGCTCTTCTAAAGCTCACCTCGGGGCATTGCCTTTCAAAGGCAAGCTACTGTTTGGCAAAGAGTTGGATGACATAATGGTCTCCCTAGGAGAGAACAGGGCGTTTAAATTGCCCGAGGATAAGTACAGACCGCGGTCCTCCTTCTCCTCCAGGTCACGGTTCCGTGGTTCCAGAAAATCACGTCCACCACGTTCCTCGGGTCCCTCGTACAGGTCTTCTTCCTCTCGGACTCCTCAGTGGCAGCAATCCTTTCGAGGAAAGCGGTTCGGCAAACAGGGAGGAACCTCGGCCGCGGGAGGTCACAAGGGGCCGCAATGAAATGCGGTCGGCCCAATCCTCGCCTCAGTCTCTGCACGAGATCCCAAATGTCGGGGCACGGTTAACGTTGTTTTTCGAGGATTGGGCCAGGGTTACGTCGGACCAGTGGGTCCTCGACGTGATAAGACACGGTTACGCATTAGATTTTGTTCGAATTCCAGCAGACAAATTCCTAGTCTCTCCTTGCAAAGCTCCGGACAAGAAGGCGGCAGTGCTAGACACCATCCGGCGCTTGGAAAGCTTGGGAGCTATCGTTCCGGTCCCGATCCATCAGCGCGGCGAAGGCCGTTACTCCATTTACTTCATAGTCCCAAAGAAAGACGGCACGTCAAGGCCGATCTTGGACCTCAAAGGCGTAAACAGATGCCTACGCGTTCCTCACTTCAAGATGGAGACGATTCGTTCGGTCATTGCTTCGGTAAGGCCGGGCGAATTCTTGGCCTCTCTGGACCTCACGGAGGCGTACCTGCACGTGGGAATTCGGCCGGAGTTCCAGAAATTCCTACGGTTCTGCATTCTGGGGCGACATTTTCAGTTCCGGGCGCTACCGTTTGGTCTCGCGACCGCTCCTCGCACGTTCACAAAAGTGATGGTGGTAGTAGCGGCACACCTACGCCGAGAAGGTCTCCTGGTTCATCCTTACCTGGACGATTGGTTGATTCGCGCAAAATCCAAGCCTCTGTGTCAGCAAGCAGTTGCCAGAGTCCTCCCGGTGTTACAGTCTCTAGGCTGGGTGGTCAATTTCAGCAAGAGTCAACTGGAACCGACTCAGACCCTAGAATACCTCGGAGCTCTATTCGACACAAGGCACGGCAAAGTGATCCTGTCCCAGGAACGCAGGGACAAGCTACAGTCTCAGGTGCGGCGATTGCTCTCTCTTCACACTCCTCGAGTTTGCGATTATCTGACAGTCCTGGGTTCGATGGCTTCTACTCTAGCCTTGGTTCCCTGGGCGTTCGCTCATCTGCGGCCGTTGCAGTCGTCCTTACTATCCCGATGGCGGCCGGTCTCGGAGGAGTTTTTCCTGCCTCTTCCACTCGAGGACCAAGCGAGATCCAGCCTCCACTGGTGGCTCGACTCCAAGCATCTATCTTGTGGAGTGTCCCTGCTGGTAGCCAAATGGACGGTAGTGACCACGGATGCCAGTCTCTCTGGCTGGGGAGCAGTTTGCCTAGGAAGGTCGGTCCAGGGGCTATGGACAGCGTCTCAAACACAGTGGTCTATCAACCGGCTAGAGACCAGAGCGGTCCGCCTAGCTCTTCAAGCCTTTTCACCGTTACTAAGCGGAAAGGCGGTCCGAGTACTATCGGACAACGCAACCACCGTTGCGTTGGACATCAATCGACAAGGAGGGACGCGGAGTCCACAGGTGGCTGCGGAGGCACAGCTCTTGATGACCTGGTCAGAACAAAATCTCAGCAACATAGCAGCCTCTCACATTGCCGGGGTCGACAATGTACAGGCAGATTTTCTAAGTCGTCATCACCTCGATCCCGGAGAATGGGAGTTGGCGGACGAAGCCTTTCGGCTCATCTGCAGGACATGGGGAGTTCCTCACATGGATCTCATGGCCACATGGCACAACGCGAAGGCTCCACGATTCTTCAGTCGGCGTCGAGAACGGGGAGCAGAAGGCGTCGACGCGCTGGTACTTCCGTGGCCGACGGATGTACTTCTTTATGTGTTTCCCCCGTGGCCGATGATAGGCAAGATTCTTCGGCGCATAGAGTTGCACCCGTTCCATGTGATCATGGTGGCACCGGAATGGCCACGTCATCCGTGGTTCGCAGATCTCATCCAGTTGTCAGTGTCATTACCCATTCGTCTCCAGGGGTTCGCGGGGCTCCTACGTCAGGGCCCTGTCTGTTTGGAGGATGCGGATCACTTTTGTCTCGCGGCATGGCTTTTGAGAGGAATCGTCTGAAGAAAAAAGGTTACTCAGACGCGGTGATAGCTACTTTGCTGAGGTCCAGGAAACAGTCTACGTTTCTGGCTTATGTCCGGGTCTGGACGGTTTTTGAGGATTGGTGCGTGCAGCGAGGGTTGGATCCCTTTTCTGCTTCAGTCTCAGATATTCTAACGTTTCTTCAAGCCGGTCTGACCAAAGGTTTGGCGTGCAGTTCGCTACGGGTCCAGGTGGCGGCTCTTGGTTGTTTGCGGGGTAAGGTCCAAGGAACCTCCCTGGCTCTTCATCCTGATATTGCCCGTTTTCTTCGAGGGGCAAAACACCTCCGTCCTCCATTGCGTCCCCCCTGTCCGTCTTGGAACCTTAACTGGGTTCTTTCCGCTCTAAGCTCCGCTCCTTTTGAGCCATTGAAGCGTACAACTATTAAGGACCTTACTTTGAAGACGGTGTTTTTGGTGGCAATTGCCTCTGCTCGGCGTATTTCCGAATTGCAGGCGCTGTCCTGTAGGGAACCGTTCTTGCGGATTTCCGATTCCGGAGTATCCTTGAGGACGGTTCCTTCCTTCCTTCCTAAAGTGGTGTCGTCTTTTCACGTCAATCAGTCAGTGGAGTTACCGGCCTTCACGGTCGGGGAGTCCACTGATCCCCAGTTCAAAGAACTGCGAAAGCTGGACGTGCGAAGGTCTCTTCTTCATTATTTGGAGGTTACTAATCCGTTCCGGGTAACCGACCATCTGTTCGTTTTGTTCTCAGGGCCAAAGAAAGGGGCCGCAGCGTCCCGCACAACGATTGCGCGTTGGCTTAAACAGGCTATTGATTCAGCGTACTTGGTAAAGGGTAAGCCGCTTCCGGTGGGTCTTCGGGCTCATTCGACTCGTTCCCAGGCTGCGTCCTGGGCAGAAGCTTCACAGGTATCGCCTCAGGAGATTTGCAGGGCGGCTACCTGGAAGTCCATGCATACCTTTATCAGGCATTACCGATTGGATGTCCGGGCTACAGATTCCGGGGGATTTGGAGAGAGGGTACTCCGAGCGGGACTCTCTGCTTCCCACCCTCGGTAGGTTTGCTCTGGTACATCCCAGGTGTCCTGGACTGATCCTGGTACGTACAGGGAAAGGAAAATTAGTTTCTTACCTGATAATTTTCGTTCCTGTAGTACCAAGGATCAGTCCAGGATCCCACCCGCAGGGCTTCGCTACAGTAACGGAGAGTCCGCTCATAATTTCTTAAGTTCTGCTGTTTGCTTGTTTTAGCTCTCCCGGTTGGGGAGCCCAGTTCAAGTTGGAGTTTTTCGATGTTAGTTTGAATTTTTCTAGCCAGTTTGTTACTTGGTTGCATTGCTGCTTTGACATTACGTATGACTGAGGGGCTGTGACTGGCACAGGGGCTTATATATGGCTCCGCCCACAAGTTTTGCTCTGTCTCCACCCGCTGGTGCGGAGTCACAACCCAGGTGTCCTGGACTGATCCTTGGTACTACAGGAACGAAAATTATCAGGTAAGAAACTAATTTTCCTTTCCTGAATCACAAGCAAATGCAGGCTGTCATAAAATGAGGGATCTGCTATTTTTTTAAGGAGTCATCACTATTGGTGGCAACTCACTTCAGAATGGAGGCTGTATGCTCCACAATAACGGCAGTATTTTCATACGTCTCCGGCTCTCGCGGAGGCATATCTGCATCCGAGTTCACCCATATCTGAACGACTGGTTGATGCACACCCAGAATGTGGTAAAGTCACCTGATTCCTCACAAGCTGGTCGCCTTACTGCAAGAGCTAGGCTGGGGGGTGAACCTGGCCGAGAACAACTACAAATAATATATCCCATATACCTGCTTATATATTATTCAAAATTGATTATATCAATTTTAAAGTACATGAACATACATATCTCACAGTACATATCAAATAACTCGTACGACACATTCATCCACAGTTACACAATACATTATAAGTTTAATGTTATCACATTTCTCAAAACAATTTTTTTATATACAAAACTTATTTAATTTCTTCTAAAAGCTCCCTATACACAATAGTATCTATTTTACCACAGAAAAAGTAGTACCACTCATATTTTCCTTCTTTAAACATTCCTTGGTCTGACCCAGTATGGCATTTTCTTATGTTCTTATGGTCCCAGGAGAGTGGGAGTTAGTGGACAAAGCCTTTCAACGCATAGTGGAGTGCAGCAGCCGTCCTTATCTAGACGAAAGTTTTGTGGGGTTTTTTTTGTTTTTTTTTAAGCTGCAGATAGGTTCCGAAAGTGCTCGGTGGCAATGCCTTCACTCAGGTGTGGCAGAGTGCCATGTTGTATGCCTTTCTGCCCTGGCCTCTGATAGACAGGATTGTTCAGAAGATGGCGTGTCAGCCTGACTTGCCATCATTTTGGTGGTTTCGGATTGGCTCTGGGAGTCATGTATATGATTTTATAGACTCTGCTGCTTCAGGAGGTTCTGTTGTGGCAAGGCGTCCTGGTCGATCTGGTCTCCTGAGTGAGCTCAGTTGCTGAAGTATGTTTTATTCTGCTGGCAGTGGTGGTCTTTGCTTCAGGCCAGGAAAAGCTTTCTACATATGCCTGTTAGCATTTGAAGAGTCTTTGAGATCTGGTGTGAGAAGCGAGTTTCTCAGCCTCTCGAAATGGAGATACCATTAATTTTGGGATTTTTAGAGGAGTGATTTTGTAATGCTTTGATCCTGAATACCTTATCTGTTCAAGTGCATGGCAGAGAGGTCTTTTTGGTGGGCCCTTTTGTCTTTCCATCCAGATGTGGCCCAATGGTTGAAGGGAGTTGGACATCTTCCCCCCTCCCTTGCATCTGTCAAACCTTCGGTGGGATCTTAATCTGGGCCTGCAGGTCTGTCTTTTTTTGGCTGCTGCATGACCTCTTTCCTAGTGGCAATCTGCTCTGCATATCTTGTTTTTTGACCTGCAGGTTTCTTCTCTCCAGCAGTACAATTTCGGACTGTGCCGCCTTTAGTTGAAAGTGGTTTTGGAGTTGTGATACTTAGTCGGAAGTATGTTCGCCTGTTTATGCTCCATGGTGGCAGTAACCAGGTTGAGCCAGTGGCACGGGCAGCTATAGCCCGTTGGATTGTGGAAATCGTCTTTGCCGTCTCTGAGGATGTCGTGATTCCCTTGTCGAATCAGACTGTGTTCCACAAGGGCTCGGGCATTATCATGGGCAGTGATTGATTTGTCTTCTGTTGAGGCTTTGAGTAGTGCCATCATCTATCCTCGCCTTGTGCTCGCATTACTGCTTAGTTGTTCGGGAGGACACCGCATTTTGCGTGGGCAGTGTTGTCTGGATCGCAGGCAGCCTCCCACCCTCTTGGGGAGTAGCTTTGCTACATCCCACTGATGGGAATTGGCCTGCCTGAGTGCAGTGGAAGGAGAAATGACTCCTTACCTAATACCTTCCTTTCCTCTGAGGGCAGGCCAAGCCTCAGCTGCTTGTTTTTACCGTTGGTTTGCCTTTTTGTTGCAAATATTGCAGTGTACTGGTCCTGCTAATTTGTTCAGACTGCTTAGTGTCTTAACTAGACCCTCAGTTTAGTGAATGTTAATTTTTGTCTGCACTCAGTGAAAGCACGAGTGATTGATAATCATTGTCAAGTATAATCAGAGAATACTGGCGGGCTGATGTCCGGGCAGGGCTTTATATCTGCGATGTCAGCTTTAACTCCATCTCCATCTTCTGCTAGTGGTGCATAACCCACTGCTGGGAATTGGCCTACCTTCATTAGAGGAAAAGAAATTATCAGTAAGTAGTAATTTCTCCTTTTAAATGAAATTCTTTGCAGTTTTGGTGTTCTAGGTTACAAAAATGCGTGATACTATTTTGTGTGTAGCTTTTTTTGACCACTTAACAAAGCAAGTCTGGAGATCTTGTTTCTAGATTAATCTTTTCTTGTTTGCTTGCTTAAACCATTTAATGTTCCTCAATTTCCATATTCAACACAGATTACATTAAAAGCTTAAAACAGAAATAAGATTTGGGCTCTTATCATTTTTTAGATTGTTTTGTCCTATGACTGGAAGAAGTTTACAATTGAAACAAATCTAACTTTGTATTGGCAGTACCTAGGTTGTAGCATGTGTTCTCCTACCAAAAGGGTTGCAGGGACTGTTGCCCAGGGGTAGATGGTGCTTTGCTCATTGATGGAATCTTGTTCCTTTTTCTTTTAGTGCGCCAAGAGAGAAATCTCAGAAAGCTATCCAAGATGAAATTAAGTCTGTCATCAGGCAAATTACAGCTACAGTCACCTTCCTGCCCTTGCTGGAGACTGCCTGTGAGTATATTGTGGGAGCCAGCCAGTCATGAAACGTCTCAAGGAGATGCTACACCCCTCATTTCAATAAGGCGCATCTCGCTTGTTTTGGACTTCTACAGAAGGAGTCTAGAAAGGGGCATTATAAAGCCCAGCTCACGCTATACAGAGTGCACCTGGCAATCTGCAGGAGTATGGATGTGGGGAGCAGCAGTGAGGTTTGGGGTGACACTATTGAAATCCTGTTTTTATAGTTGACACCACACTCCATGTCATTTTGATTTAAAGACTGCATGAGGCAATATACAGTAGTAAAACAGAAATATTAGGGCTGTGCAGAGAGATATTTGTGTTCAATTATTTTCAGAAGGCATTTTTTCCCACAAATTTTGGTTTGTGGCATGTTTCACACACGTGAAATGAACCAAAAAACCCAACCCTAATCAAACATTAAACTCCCCCCCCCCCCCCCCCCCCCCCCCCAAAAAAAAATGAAAACGAGGCCTCCTGGAAAAATGCTGGGGATCTCCCCCAGCCCCCAACTCTGGGGAGGATCCGCTGGCGAGGCCTAGGCTAGCCTCAGCCTTGTGTAGGCCAAGGATGCGGCAGGTCGCTGCACCCTCTGCAAGGCTGGGTCCTAACTCCAGGGCCTCTGCCTGGATCCTGGCTTGGAGACATAGTCCTGATGCCTCCAGGTGACCAGCAGGGTCAGGTCCCTGCTTCAGGAACTTGGTTGGGTTGTGAACATGGACAAGAACAGTCTCAAGCCCTTCCAGCCTTTAGAGTACCTGGGAATCTGGTTTGACACCAAGCAGGATATGGTCTTCCTCCCTCGAGGATAAGGAACTGAGATGCCCTGGAATTCTTACAGGATGGCCTGAACAAAGGACTGTCCCTCAACTCCTTGAAGGTCCAAGTAACAGTGCTCTCCTGTTTCAGAGGTGAGGTGAACTGAGCCAGTCTGTCGACACATCTGGACTTGGCCTGTTTCCCAAAAGGAGTTCCTATGGAACATCAATCTAGTATTGGACTTCTTAGTGTAGGACCTTCCTTTCAGCCGCTGCGCGCTCTTTCTACGCCTGTTAACGCTGAAGACTGTGTTCTTGGGTGGCGATATGCTGTGCTCATCACATCCCTGAACTACAGGTGCTGTCATGTCGGGAGCTGTTCCTCTGGTTGACCCCAGGAACTTTGCAGCTTCTCACCATCCCTTCCTTTTTGCCAAGGTAGCCGTGGAATTTCACCTGAACCAGTCCATTTTCTGACCATCCCTAGATAGACGCAAGGACTCTGAAGACTACTGCCTCCTACCCCACTTAAACAGCAGTAGGTATCTAGAACGTACAGAACTGGGGCGCAAGACGGGCCGCTTGTTTGTTCATAGTGGAAGGAAACAAGGCGAAGCAGCTTCATGAGCTACCATAGCTCGCTGGATCAAGGAAGACATCACAGGAGCTTATGTGGAGACAGGGAAGCCTTTACCCCTTCAGGTTAAAGCTCATTCCACTAGGGCTCAGGCAGTATCCTGGGCGGAAGCTAAGCTACTGTCTCCCGTCGACAAGTGACGTGGTCTTCCTTGCACACCACCTCCAGGTTCTATCGCCTGGACATCCAAGCCCAAGAAGACACAGCCTGTGCGAGGGCGGTGCTCTTCGGAGTAGCGTATCTACATCCCATTAGTCCTGAGTCCCATCTGCATCCCGCCCATGGCTGCCCATGAACAGTGCCAAGGAATCTCACATGAATCTCAATCCCAAAGAGGTTACAGGTAAGCCATCACCCTATCCCTAGATCCGGACATCTGAAATATTGCTGGGATTCAGTGCTTCTGTTTGCTTGAGTACAGTTACGGTCACCAGTTTTAATCACGTTCTTAAATTATTAAATTGTATTCAAGTTTTTCAATAGTATGTCCACAATGGCTTTTGAAGGGTGGTTGTTAGTTATTTAGCAAACTAATCCTTTTTTGGAAATCTGACATCTTAATTGCAGGGCTCTGTAAGGGCAACACAGCGTCTAAAGCCTCTTTTTGACTAGATGCTCTAAAAAAAAAAAAAAAAAAAAAAAATGCAATTCAACTTACTGTTAACCCGCAATTGGACGCGCGTTTGACGCGCTAGCTTTACCCCTTATACAGTAAGGGGTAATAGCACTTCGAAAACGCACATCCAACCCGCTCCTGAAACTAATTGGGCCCGCAACATGCAAATGCATGTTGATGGCCCAATTAGGTATTCCCGCGCCATACAGTAAGTAAAATGTGCAGCCAAGCCGCACATTTTACTTTCAGAAATTAGCGCCTACCCAAAGGTAGGCGCTAATTTCTGCCGGCGCCGGGGAAGTGCCCAGAAAAGCAGTAAAAACTGCTTTTCTGTGCACCCTCCGACTTAATATCATGGCGATATTAAGTCGGAGGTCTCGAAAGTTAAATCCCAAGCTTCTGCTAACTGAAGCGTAGCTAGCAATGCAGTCCCAATACTTTATCAGAGCATATTCCCAGGCCTCTTCCCTTTCCTGAAGTCTTCTGCAATACTTTAGCTCTCTCTTCTCAGGTACCACTCATTGGAGCTGGCAGCAGCTCTTTAACCCTTAACTCCCTTTTCTTTTCTGCAATGGGCAAAACTCCCTCTGGGAATGATTCCTCCAGTCTTCTGGTCCTTTCAGAAGGAAAATCGCTTCTGTCCCAGTGGAATGGATACAGAGCTCCTGGTACCAAGGGCACTCGACTCCAAAGAACAAAAACATAGGGGGTCCATGTTCAGTTGCCCATTTAGTGGACAAGTTATTCAGTGATATTAGTGAGATATTTAGTGAGAGAAATGTCCCACTGAATATCTCTGACCAGTTATCCATGGAACCATAGCTGGATAACTTTAAACATAGCCCAATATTCTTTTTGAATATTGCCAGTTATGTATAAAATTATTTGGCTATGATTAGCCAGTTAGGACTAAAGTTATTTGACTATATAGCTGGTTAAGTTTTGTTCCTATTAAATAAGTAAAATAAAATCCTCACCCTGTGGGCCTACAGGCCCTAATCTGTCCCCGCCACAAGTTGGGAAGGCCTCACAGGGCCAAACGTGCTGCCTCCTTCCAAAAATGGCCCATTTAACAGTTTAAAAAAATTGTATTAGGGCCGGGAGCTCCCCTGCTCCTACTTCCCCTTTTATTTACAAGTCCATCTTATTTATTTATTTTTAATTTTTATATACCGATGTTCCTGTAAAGAATACATATCGCACCGGTTTACAAGGAACTGAACAGTCGCCTCCAGGACGGAAATACATTAAAACAGTCGCCTCAGGGGCGGAATACATTAACACAAGTATACAGGAAAACTATTAAAAGAGAACTTTCATAAACTCAATTAAATGTAACTGTGAACCATAAATCAGTATATAAATCCTGTAGATAAATCTACAAAAAAAGTACATAAATCTTGTAGGCTCCAGATCCGACCCGCCCCGTACCTTTATTGAAGCTGTTCTCCCAGATCACGGTGGCTGCCTACCATGATCCAGTGCTTCTGCTGGCAGTCCTGTCTTGCGCGATGGCTGAAGGGGGGGCAGCTTGAGACCTGTAGGCCTACTATGTAAGTGTGGGTGAACAAACCTTAGCAGACTATATTCTTTTCCCTGTACATACCAGGATCAGTCCAGGATACCTGGGTTGTGACTCCGCACCAGTAGATGGAGACAGAGCAAGATCTGTCTGACTTGGCTACATATAGCCACATGCCTCACACAGCCCCTCAGTCTTACTCTGTCTCCAGTAGATGGTGCAGGTGCAGTCACAGCCTCTGGCTAGGCCTGGTAGTTAGGCTTAGGTTTCTTTAGTTTTTTTTCTTGTAAGTTTGAAAAAAAAAAAAAAAGGAAGATAGTTTTGGCTATTGGGGAACAGCAGCAGGAAGATCCTCCGGCTGTCCTGCCTCCCAGGGGGGGTTGGAAGGTTCTGAGGGGACCATCCCCCCCCCCTGGTAGAGGCCACTGCTAGGGTCGAGGACCCGGCTTGCTAGTAGCAGCATTGGGGGTGACACCGGGGAGCCCGGTTCACTCACCCCCGCAGGAGCTCAGGACCGAGGACAGCACCAAGTCAGTAGAAAAAAAAAAGTTTCCTTTATTTTGTTGTGCCGGCTCTCCGTTCCTTCGCGGGGGGGGGGGGGGGCTGTTTCGGCGCGGGTGTTTATATTTAATTTAGTTAGTTTTTCTATTGACTCGCGGTCCCGCCGGATGCCGCAAGGGTCGGCCTGCCGCACATGCGGCTCGGCCCGCGCGCATCTCTCGCGCGATGGGGTTTGTTCGGCGTGTGTGGCTGGCGGTGAGGGACCGTCCGGGGCCGGTCGGGAGGGCCGGTCCCGGGTGGCACGTTCGCCACCGCGTGCAGGGAAGGCTGCAGATCTCTTCCCTGTCAGCGCGGGAGTGGCAGCCATTTTGGGGTCAGCCCGGGAAACTTCGCGGGAGGCCGCAGCAGATGGCGGCTTGCCTCCCGAGCTTTCCCCACAACGGGCACTTGCGGGGGGGGGGGGGCTGACTCGCTGGTGGAGGCCAGTGGAAGTGAGTTCTTGGAGTCGGACTCCTCGTTTTCCTCGGACTTTGCGCTTTTATTGCACAAAGTCCTAAAGTACAAGAGCCACAAGCGCGGGAAGGAAAAATCTCGCGCCAAGGGATCAGGAGGCGGCTCCGGATCCCGGAAGAGAAAATCCGGAGCAGTTTCCAGAAGAACCCTCGCGTCCCTTGAGAGGCATGCCGCCGGACACGGATTCGGATTCCTTGTCGCAGGACGAGGGAGATTTGGCTGAAGAGCCCCCGGGGGGGGTCGATGGTGCTACGGGGGATGGTTCCTCGCAGCCCGGTACTGGTAAAGGCGCACAGGCCGTCGACTGCGATGACCCTAAGGTGGTCCGTCTATTTCGGAGGGACGAGCTGGGCCCTTTTATACCAGCTATCCTCCAGGAGCTGGGGGTGGAAGCGCCTCCGGTGGTATCTCGGCCTGAGCAAACATGGATCCGGTGCTCCTGGGTCTCACCGGACCAGCCGTGGGTTTCCCATTCCACTTTGCGGCGTCCGATATCTTGTTCCGTGAGTGGGATATGCCAGAGCTGGGCCTGAAGGTCAGCAAGGCCATGGATAAGCTTTACCCACTGCCAGAGGATGCCCTGGAGCTTCTCCGGTTGCCGAGGGTGGATGCGGCAGTGTCAGCGGTGACGAAGAGGTCGACAATTAAGGTCACAGGGGCCACGGCCCTCAGGGACATACAAGACAGGAAGCTTGAGCTGCAGCTGAAGAAGATTTTCGAGGTATTGGCCTTGGGGGTCCGAGCGGCTATCTGTAGTACCTTTGCCATGAGGGCGAGCCTGCTCTGGGCCCAGGTTCTCCAGGCCAATGCTGACCTCTCACAGGAAGAAGCCACGCAAGCCGACCATCTGGAGGCAGCGATAGCTTATAGCGCTGATGCCCTATATGACCTCCATCGCACTTCAGCCAGATCCATGGTTTCGGCAGTTTCAGTGCGGCGTCTCCTCTGGCTCCGCAACTGGTCGGCGGATGGGTCGTCCAAGGCTCACCTCGGGGCGCTACCGTTCAAGGGCAAGTTATTGTTCGGCAAGGAGTTGGATGATCTGATGTTGTCTCTTGGGGAAAACAGGGCCTTTAAGCTACCTGAAGATAGGTTTCGAACTCGTTCTTTCTTCTCTAGTAGATCTAGGTTCCGGGGGAACAGGAAATCTCGGCCCCAGAGGTCCTCTGGTCCCTCCTACCGTGCGGGTTCCTCCCGATCCTCTTCCTGGTCGCAGTCCTTTCGGGGGAAATGGTTCGGTAGGCAAGGGGGGGGTTCGGGGTCCAAGCCCTCCCAATGAAAGATGGCCGGTCCATACCTCGCATCAGCTCCAGTCGCTCATCCCAAACGTAGGAGCTCGGCTGGAATTGTTTTACGAGGAATGGGCCAAAATAACCGGATCAGTGGGTCCTCAGCGTGATAAGAAGAGGCTATGCGTTAGATTTTGCAAGGACGCCCACAGACAAGTTCCTGGTGTCCATGGAAGTGCGAAGCCGTGGAGGGTACTCTGCGGCGCCTGGAATGCTTGGGGCAGTACCTCCCGACCAACGAGGCAAGGGCCGTTACTCCATTTATTTCATTGTACCAAAGAAGGACGGCACAGCACGGCCAATCTTGGATCTAAAAGGGGTAAACAGATGTCTTCGCATTCCCCGTTTCAAAATGGAGACGATTCGGTCCGTAATAGCCTCGGTCCGCCCGGGCGCGTTTCTAACATCCCTGGACCTCATGGAAGCGTACCTCCATATCTGCATTCAACCGTTTTATCAACTGTTCCTCAGGTTTTGCATTCTGGGCAGGCACTATCAATTCAGGGCCCTTCCCTTCGGTCTCGCCACGGCTCTCCGCACATTCACGAAGGTAGTGGTAGCGGCTCAGCTCTGACAAGAGGGGTTTCTGGTGCACCCCTACTTAAACGATTGGCTGATTCGGGCCAAGTCCGAGAGTCGATGTCTGCAAACGATAGACAGGGTCCTCCATCTGTTGCGCTCCCTGGGCTGAGTGGTCAATCTCAACAAGAGTCATCTGGTCCTCACCCAGTCTTTGGAGTACCTGGGCGCCCGGTTCGACACCAAGCAGGGCAAGGTGTTTCTTTCCAGGGAGCGGGTTTGCAAGCTGCAGAGTCAAGTGCGCCGCTTGTTGTCGCTTCAGCTCCCACTGGTTTGCGATTATCTGATGGTTTTGGGCTCTATGGCCTCGAAGCTTGCTTTGGTGCCCTGGGCTTTCGCCCATCTGCGTCCGTTGCAATCAGCATTGCTTTCCCGTTGGAAGCCAGTGTCGGAGGAGTTCCATCTACCACTGCCGCTCACGGCTCCAGCGAGAGTCAGTCTGCAGTGGTGGCTGGAAGTGGACCACTTAACGTGTGGAGTGTCTCTGCTCGTGCCCGACTGGACGGTGGTCACTACGGATGCCAGTCTCTACGGATGGGGAGCGGTTTGCCTGAGCAGGTCAGTGCAGGGCCGGTGGTCCTTGGCTCAATCTCAGTGGAATATCAATCGCCTGGAAACCAGGGCGGTAAGCCTGGTGCTGCGCTCCTTTCTTCCCCTGATTCGGGGGCGGGCGGTCCGAGTGTTATCGGACAATGCTACCACCGTCGCCTACATCAATCGCCAGGGCGGGACAAGAAGTCCACAGGTGGCGGAGGAGGCGCAGCGCCACCTCAGCAGCATCGCGGCGTCTCAAGTCACCGGCGTCGACAATGTTCAGGCAGACTTCCTAAGTCGTCATCACTTGGATCCCGGCGAATGGGAACTGGTGCAGGATGCCTTTCGTGTTATCAGCGAAAGGTGGGGGACGCCCCACATGGACCTGATGGCCACGTTCCAGAACACGAAGGCCCCACGATTTTACAGCCGAAGGCGGGAACGAGGGGCCGAGGGCGTCGACGCGTTGGTTCTTCCTTGGCCGACAGACGTGTTGCTGTATGTGTTCCCTCCGTGGGCCACTCATAGGCAAGGTGCTTCGGCGCATAGAGCTGCACTCGTCCACTGTGATTATGGTGGCGCCGGAGTGGCCGCGACGCCCATGGTTCGCGGATCTCGTCCAACTTTCGGTGGATACTCCCCTTTGTCTTCCGGGGCTCCTCCGTCAAGGCCCCGTTTGTTTGGAGGATGCGGATGACTTTTGTCTCGCGGCATGGCTTTTGAGAGGCAGCGTCTGAAGAGAAAAGGGTATTCGGATGCGGTGGTTTCCACGTTGCTGCGGGCCAGGAAGCAGTCCAGCTCCTTGGCTTATGTCAGAGTCTGGGCGGTCTTTGACGACTGATAGGATCCAGGCTACGCTCTACACATCTCGGCTTCCGTTCCCGATATCCTAGCGTTTCTTCAGGCTGGCCTTGCTAAGGGTCTCTCGTGTAGTACGTTACGGGTTCAAGTGGCGGCACTGGGCTGCCTGAGGGGCAAGGTACATGGGGTGTCTCTGGCGCTACACCCGGATATAGCGCGTTTTCTTAGAGGGGCTAAGCATTTGCGTCCCCTGTTGCGCCATCCTTGTCCGTCCTGGAATCTCAACTGGGTACGTTCCGTCTTGTGCTCGTCGCCTTTTGAGCCCATCAAGCGGTCGACACTCAAGGATCTCACGTTGAAGGCTGTGTTCCTCGTTGCGATTGCCTCGGCGAGGCGCGTATCGGAGTTACAGACGTTGTCCTGTTGGGAACTGTTCCTGAGGATCTCTGATTCAGGGGTTTCCTTGCGGACGGTTCCTTCCTTTTTGCCAAAAGTTGTGTCGGCGTTTCATTTAAATCGATTGATCTGCCTGCCTTCCCGGTTACAGACTTGTCGGATCCGAAATCCAGGGAACTGAGGAAGCTCGATGTGCGGAGGGTCCTCCTTCGCTACCTGGAAGTCACTAATCCTTTCAGGATTTCCGATCACCTCTTTGTTCTATTTTCAGGCCCGAAAAGAGGTGGGGCGGCTTCCCAGACTACAATCGCACGTTGGCTCAAGGAGGCCATTGGTTCGGCATATGTGGTACGGGGTAAGCCGATGCCCGTGGGTCTTAGGGCTCACTCTACACGCTCGCATGCGACTTCGTGGGCGAAGTGCTCGCAGGTCTCGCCTCAAGAGATTTGCAGGGCGGCTACCTGGAAGTCGCTGCACACTTTCACCAGGCATTATCGGTTAGATGTTCAGGCCATGGATTCTGGGGGTTTTGGGGAGAGAGTGCTCCGAGCGGGACTCTCTGGATCCCACCCTCGGTAATTTGGCTCTGGTACATCCCAGGTATCCTGGACTGATCCTGGTACTTACAGGGAAAGGAAAATTAGTTTCTTACCTGATAATTTTCGTTCCTGTAGTACCAAGGATCAGTCCAGGATCCCACCCGTGTTCTGAAGTAACGGAGAGTCCGCTCGCTATTTGATTGTTCACCTAATCTGATATGTAATTTCTGGTTTTCCTTGGTTTGCTTCTCTGGTTGAGGAGCCTGGTTCCCGTTGGGGGTTTTGAATTGGGACCCTTTGGGGGTTAGTTATTTAGCTTGTTCTACTTTGACATTACGTAAGACTGAGGGGCTGTGTGAGGCACGTGGCTATATGTAGCCAAGTCCGACAGATCTTGCTCTGTCTCCATCTACTGGTGCGGAGTCACAACCCAGGTATCCTGGACTGATCCTTGGTACTACAGGAACGAAAATTATCAGGTAAGAAACTAATTTTCCTTTGAATACAGCCAGTTAAGTCTAAAGTTATCTGGCTACATGAAGGCTGATAACTTTGGACCTGATTCTGAGCAGATCTAAAGTTGTGTGGCTAACTTAGCCAGATAACAGGACCCCTCCCAGAAACGCTCCTTTTATATCCAGCTGAATCACAACCTGATGCTAAGCTTCTTATGCCATATGTGTTTGAATAGCTACCACATGGTATTTAACGCCAAGAATCGAAGCAGAGACGGGAAGGGTGGAAAAGCAGATAGTTAAAGTAGAAACTCCTCTGCATGGGGTCACTGGTCAGGGCTACCCTCCCCCTTGATAATGCCTTACACAGGGACGTCCCAATCCTCTGTGATGAGTACCAAGGCTCTCGCAAGGGAATTCTCCAAAACTGGATTAAGAGTAACAGAGCAGCAAATGGGGTCACCCTGCCAGACCCACCCTTAAGAGGAAGAAACACAGGGGCAGCAGATGGAGAGCTCCTGGCTTCTTGAAAGGCTAAGTAAAAAGTCCACGTTGGTGCTTGAGGATAAGCAGCTAGAACGCAGCATCTGCAGTTCCCAAACCTCTCTTAAATCTACCCTGGACGTCGCCCAGCAATCTAGTACCCAAGGTTCCCTACATTATTATTGCTAAACGTTTCTGGCAAATTCAGGGCTAGATCAGTATCTGATACATTGATTTAAAATTTGTGTACAGACGGGGTTCCCTCCTCTGTGCCGGAGGAGTGGACAGGCTTGTAAAGGAGGTCACTCGAGCCACAGGACTTCATGCTACCTGTAGCTGTCTGTCCCTATACTGTTATTAATTACAAAGAAGATTGATAGTGCCATTTTCAACCCATCTGAGTCTAACAAGTGTAAAAGGTACGTACCTCAGCTTTAGGCTGGAAGAAGCTGAGTACAGATGTATATTTCTACAGGAGTTTGAGACCACACGGTCTGGAAAACTTCTGTATGACATTCTTCCTAGGTTGGTCAAAAAAAAAAGGTAACGGAGCCTGTTCTAGAAGTTGGTGTAGCTGGAGCTCCAGCAGGGAGCTTTCATTTGGATGCTAAAGTATCATGGGCTTCTTTCTTCCTCCTTTAGGTGCCTTTGACCTGCTCATCTACACAGATAAAGATTTAGAAGTGCCGGAGAAATGGGAGGAGTCGGGACCTCAGATCATCTCCAACTCTGAGGAAGTCCGTCTGCGGTCCTTCACGACCACCATCCACAAAGTGAACAGCATGGTGGCCTACAAGATCGACTCGCTGCCGTGACCTGGCAAGACTTGTTCTGTGCAGATACTGCTGGCTGTCTTCCGGGCTCACGAGACTTGCTTGATTTCAGTTCGTTGGCCGCAATAATCGGTAGCCAGCGTCCCAGATAATAGCTTGCTGCCTCTGGATTAAGCCTTCCAAAAAAGCTTGTTCCAGCCTCACCTAGATTTTAGTGTGGCCTCTAGGAGGAGATTTCCTGCTTGGGGTTGATGACGCATGGGTCCTGGCTTGTGAAAGGATCCTCCTCGTTGGACTAGAGGAAAAACTGATAATGTTGCTCTTTCTGAAGAGGCTGCTGGAAGCTTCTGTTCTGTGCTCTTGGGCTAGCAGCATGTCTTCCCTTCCCACTGTGAAAGCAGATGGTGGGTAATACTGCTGCTCTGCTTCTCTCTCGTAGATCTGCTGTTCCCCTGCTGAACCTAGACCCAGTTGCGTCTGATCTATCCGTGTGTGCGTGTTGCTTCTTTCACAACAGTGTCTGCTGTCCTCTACCCTGTGCCCTCTGCAGTATCTCGGGTTTACTATAGATTTGTCTGAACGGTTTTTTATAGTGGGGTGTATATGTGTGCGCAATCATTTATCTGTATGTACTTTTAAGTAATAAAAGGTTTTTTTTAAAAATGTTTTGAGCTGGTGTGTTCTTACCCCTGAAGCGTTTTGGCTTTTCAGACTAATAACGCATTTTGATGAATGACCCTATTGCGTTAACGTGCAATAATAGCATAACACACTCACAATATTTGTTACCGCATGGTGCAAATGTTTTGAAGGGGTAGGATCCAGGAGAGGTTTGGGCAGGATTAATGAAAATAGGGGACAATAGCGCACCATGCTATTGCACATTTTTAATGCTGGCAATAACTACACCTTTTTTTTTCCTTGTGTTAAGCTGTGCGATATGCCCGAAACAGCCATAACACAATCTGCGTTAAATAGTGCAAATTGCATTTTGGCCATTTCTGGGCTGAGGGGAGTGGAGTGGAGAGAGAGAGCCTCTGAGGAGGCCTTCACAGTATTCAACTATTTATATCTCTATAGGAGGGGCCACCTAATAGCTGCTGGGTAGGATATGCAGATGAGCTTTTTGCCGATTTTAATTTTTTTTTTTAATGTTACATAAACAGGTCAAATATGCAACCATAAATATACAAAAAGACCTAAACTTACAGTTTGTGATTACAACACTTCTACCTCTGCAAGAGACATAAAATGTAAAAACGTAAATAATATAGAAAGAGCAAATCAGCTGGCTTAATTGTCATATTTGAATTCAGCACCTCAGCATCAGTAATAGCATATCTTATCACTGAAGCAGATGATATACCAGTGTTATAAGCCTCCTGGGGATAGGGAAATGCTTAGGTACCTGAGCGTAATCCGCTTTGAAGGTGGGAAAAGTGGAATATAAATGACATCAAAATAAAATACAGAGAATCAGAAACTGGTATTGCTCTTCTGTGTGTCTGAGTGTAATATGGGACAAAGTGAAACTTCTTGTGGACAGTAGTTTGTAACATTAAATCCAAATATATCTATAGAAGGTGATACCTTTTTTTTTTTTTATTGGACTTTGTGTTTCTTGTCGAGCTTGCCTAGTTGCTGTGGCAGTAATTCTCTAGTTTTGCAGGCAATACATATTCCACCAGGTGGCACAAGTGCACTACTTTTTTAGGAAATATCAGTTGTGGTATTCTTGTATGGGAATAGTTTGCAGCAGTAGAAATACGGTTTTTAAAAATAAATATAGAGTATCTGTTGTAACAAAACGATCTGCCAGTTGGCCCAGGTACCAGCAATCCCTATAACTCACCATGGCCTTCAAGTAAAGCATGACAAGTGGATTTGTGGTAATAAACCCATTGGGTCAGAGCCTCTGATTCCTGACTTTCCTATTATAAAGAAGGACTGCTGTAGTTATTAATCAACGAGCTGCGTGCGCGGCCTCCTACGTAGGAGTTCAAAAGGGCATACAAAACATGGTAATGTTCAGTACCAGGTTAAAAATCTGTTAAATCATTTGGGAAATGTTTCCGCTGCTTTTCTTAAAGTTCCCCTCCATCTCTGCAGCCGGGGTTATGAAGGCAGCAGCTGTCTTTGGTATCTGCCAGTCTGAGGTTGACTTGAACAAGCCCGCCTCTCATCATCCTGCGTTAGATAAAACCAGAGCCCCTGGTAATTAGCTAAGGAGGAATGTGTTTTTCTGAGGTACTCTGCAATCCAGCCAAAGCAGCATCAGAAAAGTTTATGGCTGTTGTTATAGTATTGTTATAATTGGGCACAGTCCAGCAAACAGGCTCGCGGGGAGCTTTGAGATCCGAGTCACACTCGGGTCTCCTTATGCATGGCTTAAAAACAAGTTTTAGACGGGAGGCCTGCGAGCCATCAGCACAAAAAAGTAATTGTTTAAATCAATGGTTCTAGACAACCTTTTCCAAATTTAGCTCGATGTTTTTCATGTATAAGTCCCTATCCCTAAGAGCTTAAGTCGGTGGTCCCCAACCCTCTCCTGGGGGGCCCACCAGCCGGTCGGGTTTTCAAGATACCCACAATGAATATGCATGAGAGAATTAGAATGTTATGGAGGTGGTGCATGCAAATTTTCTCTCATGCATTGTGGGTATCTCTCATGCATTGTGGGTATCCTGAAAACCTGACCGGCTGATGGGTCCCCAGGACAGGGTTGGTGACCACTGGTCGAAGTGGTACCTGCAGCAATGGGAGATAAGGTGACTTGCCTAGGGTCACAGCAGAATTTGAATGCTGTTTCCCTGGGCCATAGCCCACTGCTCTAACACTAGGTGATTCCTTCACTCATACCATTATGATGTCCCAGCTCCTCTAACAACCTGTTAACTATTCCCACAGTGAAGGAAGTGTAAGCTCTAGGCAACTCGTAGAAGAGCTCGTTCAGTTATTGGCCCAATTTTATAGAATGAATGACTTTTTGAGATAAAGAACATGGTGCTCTCAGAAAGAAATGGAAGACTTTTATTTTTCTCGAGGGCAGCAGCATGGCAGCTCTCACAACTGAGTGCTATCTGCTGGAGCCCAGCCTGGACCGTTGTTCCTCACTGACCATGCCCAGCATGCCACTATGCCTCATGTCCACGCAGGGGCCTCTTCAGTCTTTTTTTTTTTTCTGTGCAGCTCCTCCCTCTTTATCACAGTTCCTCATTCTCTTGCTTTGGATGTTTTAAGCAAAGGTTGGCAGGTTGGTTTGTTGTGGGGCCCTGCACTCTTCTCCCCTCCCCCCCCCCCCCCCCTTCCCCTTGTGTCTTAGGTTTTTTGGTCATTTTTTCTGAGTTTCCTTTCTATTTATCATGCCTGGCTGATGGAACCAGCTGGCATAAACCACTCATGGTTATCTATTTCAACTTTACTTCCCTTGTTTTTTTGTTTTTTTTTTGTCAGTCCTAGATAAACCAGCAGCTTTCACCATTAGCCTTGGTGTATCAGGGTTATGTCTATCACAGATCTATTTGGTAGGTTTTTCCTGGCCCAGGGGCCATTACATGAGATCCAGGGTGTCACTTGTGCATGACTGTGACCCAAAGGGACATTTATCCCAGCTGAAGCTGATGGAAAAGCACTTCAGGCACCAAAAGACCTGCCCATCAGAATTGGCATAGATATTGATGGACCCAGGGGCTGCATTGGATGCTGGTGATACATTGGTAAGGAGACAGGCCTGTTCAGTTCCAGAATTGAGCAGACTTGGCTATCCAAGCACTCTTACACCTAACTGTGAGCTAACTGTACATATTGTATATAATTTGATATGAGTTCCTCCTTGCAATTCTGTGTTGATTTATGTAATCTAACTCATCTCCATCCCCCTTCTCCCCTCACCCCCCTCCTTGACCTCCCAATAAGTTTATTTAGTGCTCTTGTTTTCTAAGTTCTCTCTTCTAACATTATTCTCCTTCTCAGTTATATGTTCCCTGTAAAGCTGGTTGCTAATTCTGTTATATGTAAACAGATGAGATGTTCCCAAGATTTTTTGGTATATAAAAGCTGTTAAATAAATAAAAGGTATCTGTCTCCACTGCCGCTTGGTGCCAGGCGTGGAGACATTTTGGCTGTAACTATAAATATCCTGAAGTGATCCCATGGAGATGAGAGCTTATCCTGGAAATGGTCTTGAGAGCCATGCCAGTCTGTTCAGGGTCCAGGTGTCAGCCATCGATCCACCTCTGCTTTCCCGGGACGATGTATCCATTCTTCCTGTCTCCCAGTCAGCATTGGTAGAAGCGGTCTTTGAGCAGGCCCGGAAGATCCAACAGGCTTTGGACAAGGCAATACGAAGCCTCTGTGCATCAGCAGCAAGAGAACTCCATTTTTAAACATGACTGGATTCTGAACTCAATACAAATTACCCTTCCCTAGACACAAGCAATGCTTTTATTGAAGGTGCTAGGTTCGGGCCAGTGCAAACCAAAGTCCAGCAACTACTTGGAGAGCAAAATCTCAGCTGGAAGAAAGGATCACCAATGAGGTAAAGTGAGGTGACAATGGTTTTCAGGTATATCAGAGAAAGGAGAAATAGTATTGAAAAGACATTAGAGAAAAATGGGTGGAGAAAGCAATAATAAATTCTTCATCGTGCTATTCACTAAAAAAGATCGAGGTGAAAGATCATTGTTGGGTAGCAAGAGTACTGATGGGGGGCAGGAGGAGAGGAGAGTGGGTAGAACTAACAAACTAAACTGGACAAGACCATGGAGCTGGATGAGTTGCATCCTAGATACTAAGCTCAGAGATGTCTTGGTGGGTTCACTGAAAGATATGTTCAATAGATCCTTGGAGATGGGCGTGGTGCTGCAAGATTGGAGAAGGATGGTTGCAGTCTCACTGAACAAAAGTGGTAGTAGAGCAGAGGCTGGAAACTATAGCCTAGCCTTATATCAGTGGTGCAAGGTGATGCATATAGGGAAAAATAACCCTTGCTGTAGTTACACGATGTTAGGTTCCATATTAGGAGCTACCACCCAGGAAAAAGATCTAGGAATCATAGTGGATAACACATTGAAATCGTCGGCTCAGTGTGCTGCAGCAGTCAAAAAAGCAAACAATGTTAGGAATTATTAGGAAGGGAATGGTTAATAGAACGGAAAATGTCATAATGCCTCTGTATCGCTCCATGGTGAGACCGCACCTTGAATACTGTGTACAATTCTGGTCACCGCATCTCAAAAAAGATATAATTGCGATGGAGAAGGTACAGAGAAGGGCAACCAAAATGATAAAGGGGATGGAACAGCTCCCCTATGAGGAAAGGCTGAAGAGATTAGGGCTGATCAGCTTGGAGAAGAGACGACTGAGGGGGGATATGATAGAGGTGTTTAAAATCATGAGAGGTCTAGAACGGGTAGATGTGAATCGGTTATTTACTCTTTCGGATAATAGAAGGACTAGGGGGCACTCCATGAAATTAGTTTTAAATGTGCTACATACTAATCAAAGAGAGTTCTTTTTCACTCAATGCACATTGAATTCCATTTGTTGCCAGGGGACTTGGTTAGTGCAGTGAGTGTAGCTGTGTATAAAAAAGGTTTGGATTATTTCTTTGAGGAGAAATCCATTACCTGCTATTATTCAAGTTGACTTAGAAAATAGCCACTGCTATTACTAGCATCAGTAGCATGGGATAGTTTGTGGGTACTTGCCAGGTTCTTATGGCCTGCATTGGCCACTGTTGGAAACAGGATGCTGGGCTTGATGGACCCTTGGTCTGGCCCAGTATGGCATTTTCTTATGTGGGAAAATGAATGGAAACTTGCTGAAGAAAAGGGTAGTGAACTATTTATAATCTGCTGGGTTGCTGGATCCAAAGCAACATCGTTTTACAAAAGGAATGTCCTGTAAAACAAATCTGAATATGCATATCATGGAGGAAAGAGACAGGAGCTATGATACTGACTTTTTTAAATATCTGAAAGAAATTTACACAGGAATCAAACCTTTTCCAATGGGAAGAAAGCTGTAGAACTAGGGGTCATGATATGAAACTCTGAGGTGGAAGACTCGAACAATGTCAGGATGTATTTCTCCACAAAGGATGGTGGTGCCTGGAATACCCTCCCGCAGGAATAGTGAAGACTGGAATTAAAAAGGGAATGGGGTAAACACAGAGGATCCCATGTGGCTAGAGGATGGAAATGAAGAAAAGGGGTAACCTATGTTAAGTGGGGCAGCCTGTGCTGAATGGCAGTTGCTGCCTGTGGCAGAGGGCATGGAGGTGGTCTGCACAAAGCAGCAGTTACCCCATGCCTTTGTTGCAAGTGGTAACTGCCATACTGTGTGCGTTTGGATTAAATATAGGATTAAATGGACAATTTTCTCAGTGGAGGGGAGTGGACAGTGGAGTGCCTCAGGGATCTGTATTGGGACCCTTACTTTTCAATATATTTATAAATGATCTGGAAAGAAATACGAGTGAGCGAATCAAATTTGCAGATGACACAAAATTGTTCAGAATAGTTAAATCACAAGCAGATTGTGATAAATTGCAGGAAGACCTTGTGAGACTGGAAAATTGGGCATCCAAATGGCAGATGAAATTTAATGTGGATAAGTGGAAGGTGATGCATATAGGGAAAAATAACCCATGCTAAAGTTACACAATGTTGGGTTCCATATTAGGTGCTACAACCCAAGAAAGAGATCTAGGTGTCATAGTGGATAACACATTGAAATCGTCGGCTCAGTGTGCTGCGGCAGTCAAAAAAGCAAACAATGTTGGGAATTATTAGAAAGGGAATGGTGAATAAAATGGAAAATGTTATAATGCCTCTGTATCGCTCCATGGTGAGACCGCACCTTGAATACTGTGTACAATTCTGGTCGCCGCATCTCAGAAAAGATATAATTGCGATAGAGAAGGGCAACCAAAATGATGAAGGGGATGGAACAGCTTCCCTAAGAGGAAAGACTAAAGAGGTTAGGACTTTTCAGCTTGGAGAAAAGACGGCTGAGGGGGGATATGATAGAGGTGTTTAAAATCATGAGAGGTCTAGAACGGGTAGATGTGAATCGGTTATTTACTCTTTCGGATAATAGAAAGACTAGGGGGCACTCCATGAAGTTAGCATGGGGCACATTTAAAACTAATCGGAGAAAGTTCTTTTTTACTCAACGCACAATTAAACTCTGGAATTTGTTGCCAGAGGATGTGGTTAGTGCGGTTAGTGTAGCTGGGTTTAAAAAAGGATTGGATAAGTTCTTGGAGGAGAAGTCCATTACCTGCTATTAAGTTCACTTAGAGAATAGCCACTGCCATTAGCAATGGTTACATGGAATAGACTTAGTTTTTGGGTACTTGCCAGGTTCTTATGGCCTGGATTGGCCACCGTTGGAAACAGGATGCTGGGCTTGATGGACCCTTGGTCTGACCTAGTATGGCATGTTCTTATGATTTCTGTTGTGGGTAGTAATCTGCACAGAGCAACATGATACCCAATTACAATATATAAAACATCCCATCCCCTAACAAAAAGACTCCCAAAAAACCTTATTGGTCAGACTGGGTGGACTGCTTTGGGCTTTTACTGACCACATATCCTATGTTTTCTATGCTTAAATCCATACAGCTGCCCGGCAGCCTTTCACTGGTGCTGATGCTGGTTCCCGCAGGGAGAATCTGCGTTGATGGCACCATTAGTGGCTACTCTTAATGGTGATCTCCAGTCGATCAGGGGAAGAAGCTTCCCTGAGATGCTGGAGTTTTTTGGGTTCCAAGCCCTAGCACACTAGTGTTTTCTTCTCTGAGGCCTTAGTGGGATGGGCACCTTCTGGCTGTTCATCAGTTTACCAGTCAGAATCTTATTTAGAGTATTCCTGGGAATGCGGCTACAGATCTAATGATCCCACTGAAGAAGAGGGATAGACTGGTCTGCCCTCTGACCCCTCTCCCCCACCAGAGAACAGAAAATCCCCTCCAGAGGACCTCTCCTTTACCAGCTTTATTCAAAGGAATGGTAGAGGTCATTTCCTTTTCCTTTTTGATGGAGGATGAGATCAGGAATATCGTAATAACTATATGGATCACAAACTCCTTCCTTAGTCTCAATCTCATATGCCTGACAAAATAACCACGTTTTTAACTCCTTCCTGAATTTCTTTCTCTTGCTGTAATCTCAATTCTGTTGGCAACTGATTCCACAACCTCTGTCCTGCGATTGACAATGAGCATTCTCTGACCTCACTCAAGTGCGCTGATCTAATGTCTGCTATTATTAACAAAGCTTTATTTGCTGATCTTAATTTTTGTTGTGGAATATGCAATCTTATAGTTTAGTTTACAAGATCCTACAGGAATTGCAAATGAGGATTTAGGAGAACCCACTCTCTGTGCTTCCTGTAAACACGGCAGATGAGATTTATCTCATCTTAAAAGTTTCCAGCTTTGAAAAGAGGCAGCAACAGCACCAAATCTGGGGTGGTCAAATCTGCTCTGTTGGGCCAAGTGAACTAGAACCCAGTCCTGTGTCCCTGGGGAAAAATTCCAAAACTTTAGATATTCTTGGGAGGAAGATGGTTCAGGGAGCTATGCTCAATGTCTGCTTAGCTTACCAGCATTTGATGGGCCCATATATGCAGGACCTGCAGATGGCAGGAGGTGGCTGAGCAGCATCCGGAGAAGCAGCACGTTGACCTTCAGTCGCTGGTGGACAAGGGAATAGTCTGGAAAACACATGATCCATTTTACTGTTGTTTTCAAGATGGAATCTCATGTTTTTGCTGTGGGGAGTGGTGGCTGCAGACTTGCCTGGCTGTGGACCTCAGACCTCTGACCTGAGGTCCAGGAAAGACACTCTCATGTGCTGTGCACTGTAGAGAATCTCTTTGAAGATAGGTTCAAGGAAGCGGTGACACAAATCTGTGAGCACTGTGCAAAGCTTCCAAAGCTCTCTATAGCCATTCCACCCTCCTCTGCCAGAAGGCACCCAGCCATGGCAGTGAGGAGACGCTTCTTCCAGCCGAAGAGGAGTTATTCTCTACCTTTTTGGATCCATGCACAATAGGGCCCCTCATGCCCATCCAAGGCAACAGAGGGCTCCTGACTCAAGCCAGCTCTGCAATCAAAACATAAGATAGGGTTTTGCTTGTATCACAGAGAGCATAGCTGCATCCCTGTACCCATGCTGGTAGACCTTCCTGTTTGAGGTAGGCTGAGCTTTTATGTAAACTGTTGGCATGGTATATAACTTTGGCTGTATGTCCTCAGCATCATAAGAAAAGGGTACAAATTGGTCTCCCTCCAAACTGACCTGCAGACCCTAGTTGGTGCATTCTCCACATTAGGAACTGCTGCAAAGAACCCTCCTCCCTCTAAGAGACAAAAGTAGTTGAACCCATTCCACCATGGAGAAAGAGGGCAGGATTCTTCTCCAGGTATTTCTTGATTCCAAAGAAAGGGGGGGGGGGGGGGAAACTGTCCCATCCTAGACCAAGTTTCTGCAAAAGCTTGGTTTCCTTGAGTACCTTAATCCTACATTTGCAAAAGGAGGGGGACTGGCTATGCTCTCTCGAACTTGATAATTTTTACACTTACATAGACATAGAGAGATTCACATGTCACAGGAAATTTGTCAAATTTATCATCGGGGATTGTCACCATCAGTATTGCATGCTGTCTTTTGACTTGATGCCAGCCCTACCTGTCTTTACCAAATGTCTTGCCATGGTAGCGGTGCACATTGTAGGAGGATGCCACAGAATTGATATGCAAAACCATCTGGGTTCTAGAGTTATTAGGCTTAGTCTTCATCTTCATCAAGTCCCACTTGGATTGTCATCTCAGTTGGTGTTTATTGGAGCTGTACTAAACATGACTCTGGCAACAGCCTTCCTTCCATAACAGAGGGCTATCAGCTTGATGGAAAAAAAAATCAAATAAGTCAGCAGATATCAATGTGGGATATGTTGAGGTTGTTGGTCCTCACAGCAGCAACAGTCCGTGTAACTCCATTGGCATGTCTCCGTATGAAGATAACCCAATGGATAGAAAGCTTTGGGGTAACCTGTATGGAGTGGCAGTTACTACGCTATTTCCGTCATCACTCCAGAATTGATTTGGGTTCTAGGAGCCCAAAATGCTCTGAGTAAGGGAGGTCCTGTACTTAATTTTGACTTGGTTGAGAACTCTTTATTATTTTCTGTTGCAGTACCTCAAAATGACCACAAGAGAGACATGGCTCTTCCAATAAGCATACCCAACGACCACCCAACACATGATCTAAAACACCCCCCCCCCACCCCCTCTCCCTCAACACCCACATCAAATCCGCATATTCACATATTGTGGTCAACCTAAGCTTTCTCACTTCAATGATATTCTCTCCCCCTAAAATATCTCATTATGACTCCCCACAAACCTGCAACCACCCTTACCGCAAACTCTCAACACAAGACTGTAAAGCCTTACTACATAACAGGTTACATAGTTCAATGTAAAATGTTTAATCTAAAATGACACAGTGTTCCATTGTAAAACAAGAAGTCTACTCTAACAGACTCCTTCCACTGTAAACCGGTGTGATGTGTCCGATGAACATCGGTATAGAAAAACAAATTTTAGAGCATGAGCAATTGTTTGTGGTGATGTGATCTTAGAGGAAAATGGTGTGTGCTCCCTTTTAAATATGTGAGTTTCTACAACTGGCTGACAAGATGTAGCACGAGGTATAAAAGTAGGAAAGTTTTGGTGAGGGTTTCCCTTTTGGATCCTGCCCTTCTCAGGGTGGGGTGTGTGAAAGGGACCAGCAGGGATGTAGCCGCATAGAGTAGCCAGCCTGTGGGCAGGTGGGGCCAGGAACCCTCCCAGGGTGAGAGTACCTTGTAGGAGCTCTTCAAGGGGAGAGGTTTCTTCCTCCTCCCCCCGAGGAAATGACCGCTTCTGGGTAGAGTGGCAGCTGTTCTTTGTGGCCTTTTTTTAAAGCATTGAAAGAGATACTGAGTCCAGTGTTGACTGCGATCGTAAACAAGTCTTTTGAGGAAGGTTATCTTCCAGACATTTTCAAAAAGGCCATAGTAAAACCGATCTTAAAAAAAAAATAAAAATAAAACCCTCATCTGACCTAACCAATTTTAAATAATTATAGACTTCTTTCTTCATCTTTTGTTGTAAAGGTAACTGTCAAAGCAATATTCTCATACTTAGCTCATCTAGAAGAAAATGAGATCTTAGAACTCCACCAATTTGGCTTTAGAAAATCTGAGTACAGAGCTTTTGCTCTTATCTCTTACTGATACCCTCCAATAGTGGTAGGGAATTCCCCCTTTTATCGCTTGATATTTCTGCCACTTTCGATACCGTTTATCGTGAGATACTTCTGTTTAATCTGCATTACTGGAAACCTTTTAGAATCGTTCACCTCCTTTATTAAGAATCAATCATTTCAAGTAAAATGTCATAATGAAATGTCATAAGTAATTCCAATGGAGATGGGAGTCCCATAAGGTTCTGCTCGTTCAGCAGGCCTATTAATATTTCTTTGGCCCCATTTGCAACCATTTGCAAGGGATACAAAATTTAAGCAGACGATATGCAGTTTTTTATTCGTCTGTGTAAAACCTGGAAGGAGACAATGGAGCTTTTAAATATTTGTCTCTCTTCAATTCAGTCCTGGTTACATCTTAAGCTTGCACTAAATAAGACAAAAACAGATTTTGTGGTTATTCAGCGATCTCATATTTCAAAAACATTTCCAGTGCTTTCTGCTGGGAACTATTCATTTACTGTTTCAGATTCAATTAAACGTTTGGGAGTTTTGTTTGATACTCACCTTTCTTTTAAACCCCAGATTAAATCTGTGATCAGATCAAGATTTTTTTAAACTTCAAGTAATTGCAGGTTTGAGGCATTTGCTTTTTGCCTCAGATGTTCAAATAATTGTTCAGGCAATTATTTTTCCGGCAATTGATGATTGCATTGGTCTGTATCTACTCTACAAGCACTGTAACGACTGTTAAACTCTGCAGCTCATCTTATTTCAGGCACCAAGAGAAATCAACATATAACATCTGTACTTTTAAATCTGAAATGGTTACCAATTAATCAGATAATTGTTTTTAGAGTTGGCTTAATTGTAGCTAAACTATTGAATTCTGATACATGCCTTGGGCTAATGCCCTACTCAGAATATCTAATCCTACTCGTCAGTTGCGCTCATCACAGCTGGACTCCTTGATGTGCCCTCTGTTTGAGTTGCTCATTTAACATCTACTAGAGAATTGGCCTTCTGCATGGCAGCAGCCTCCTTATGGAACTCCTTGCTAATTGACTTAAAAACTAAATCCTAGCAGTAAAGCCTTTCAGAGTGGTCTTAAAATCTTTTATTTATTTATTTATTTAAAAACTTTTATATACCAATTTTCACGGAGAGTATCCGACCAAAACGGTTTACAAGTTCAATTTATAACAAGGCAAAAATAATAAAAATTAATAAAATAAACAGAAATTAAATAAAATATAGTAAAAGATTTGAAAAAAAAAAATACATCGTGTAAATATAATCCCTAACTCATTTACAATACCTAACTAAAAATTATTACCAAAAAAAAAAAAAAAGCCGGAAATATAAAAAAAGCTTTTGCAGCAGATCTCTTGATTTCTTCTGACTCTATTGGGCAGTGATCTTCTCATGTGCGGGTCAGATGCTGATTTTGTTTTGTATATTATAATGTTTCACTACTTAATGTTTTTATATGTTTGTTTTATTTGTTATATATACATATATTTGCTTTTATGTATGCTTTATTGTACATCGCTTCAGCCATTTATTGTGTGAAGCGATTAATACATTTTATTAAAATGAAATAAAAGGAGAAGAGAAGTCTGGGGTGAGTCCAAGATGAGGAGTTTACCAAGTGGTTCATGATGTGGGAAAGGTTGGGGAAACCCAATCTGGTGTGGAAGTCGAGTGAGAGGTCTTACACTGCGGAGACTTGAGTAGTGCTAGCAATATAAATTGTATTGTCCCTTTTGGATGTGAAAAGGGGATGTTTGGGAAAAATCCAAGGAGGTGAACCCCATTCCAGGGTAGAGGTGTTTTGGAAATGAGGTTATTTGGGAAGGTTCTGGAAAAGTATCTGGTTAGAATGTATCACGGAGTTTCCAAAGACTGATGGGAGGCTGCCCCTATAAGCCTCATAATTGTAGCCATGGTAATGTGATTCTGACACTCGGATTCCTGTGAATTCTTGAGATATTCGGCATCTACCTTTTTATCCTATGCCAGTCCTTGAAATCAGTTGCTGGCTGATTCATCCAGCAATAAAATTGTTTGTTTACTACACTTGATTTTAGCTAGCACTAATGGCAGTCATGGGGCCATGGAAGGGGAGATGAGGCATGCTTTACCTTTCTAGTCAGGGAAGAGAGGGTGGTTAAAGGCTACCCCAGATGTCTTCAGCCAAATGCTCTTCACCATCTGCATGCCCTATTCAAAGAACCCACTCAATACATTTAGCAGGGATGACCCTTAACCAGTCGGGAAACCCCTTCCATCATCTCAGTGGCTTCAGGCCTCTCAGGATCTTTGGGACAGCATTCGTATCACACAGCTGCTGAAGAACTTCCTGTTCTGGTGGAGGGGCAAAGTCCAATTTGAGCAAGGGCATGCCCGTCCACATTCCTCCTCAGCACCAATGCATTCAACCTGGTCAGCCCATGAGGAAGGGCTCTGCACTCCAGATCTTTGGTCTGCTCAGGCAAACATTCACCAGATAAATTTCCTAGTGCCATGGGTGGTTCAGTATGCTCTGACGGTTTTTAGAGATCAATTGACCAAAAGTTGTTCTGGTCCAGATAGACAATAAAGTTGCAATGTTTGTTTTATATCAACAAGCAGGGAGCCAGTCTTACTTCCTGTTGCAGGAGCCTGGCCAGATATAGAACTGGGTCATCTCTCAGGGGATGGTCCACAGTCATGTAAAATGTCCTGGTGGACAGCTTGAATCGGGTCCTGGAACACCACTGCACAATTTAGATTGCGAAAGAGCCCTGGCCTTCTGCCTGGTGTGGACTGAAGCCCAGAGAAAGTCTACCCAGCTTTTTGTTTCTTTTGACACCAACAAACTGGGAATCGCCATTGCCAAATGCACTTTATCCAATTGGCTAGCAGATTGTATTTCCTTCTGTTATGCCCAGGTGGGCATGAATCATGTCGAGGCTCACTCTGAGCCATGGCAGTGTTGGTGGCTCACCTAAAATTGCTTTCCATGAACAAGATCAGCAAAGCTGCAACGTGGCATTGTCTCCACACATTCCCATCACAGTACTCTTTGGACAAGAGTTCCTGACACAACAGTGGGTTTGGCCAGTCTGTCCTGCTGAATCTCTCCAAGGTGTAGAACCGAACTCCACTCCCTGCTAGGGCCTGTTTTTTTGAAACCAGTCTGCCCCTCATAAGAAAATAAAATAATTGCTATGCCTGTTGACACTGCATTTCCTTTTTTTTTATTTCAGGACAATTTATAGCTAGGAATTCCCCACTGGGGAGGGCTTCCCATCCTGCTTGTCCTCAGAAAAAGCAGAGTTGCTTACCTGTAACAGAAGTTCTCCGAGGACAGCAGGATGTTATTCTAAAAAACCCTCCTGCCTCCCCTTGGAGTTGTCTTATCCTTATTCCTTAGCATGCATAAAGAGCAAGCAGTATTATGACATGCTGGGCATGCTCAGTGAGGCACAGTCCGAGTTCTAGAAACGTAGACATAGAAGTTTCAGGCCAGGCCCCATCAAATTATGTCACCACTTGTGAGGACTGACATTTTGCTGTCCTCAGAATACACCTGTTACAGGGAAGCAACTGTGCTATTTCTTCAAGCTTTTCCTGCACCTTCTCAAAGTGCTTATAATTGGGTTATTTTGGACAGTGGCTCTATGTATAATGGAGGAAAATTTAGTTATAATTAGATATATTTAAGTATGTTTTAAAAATGTATCTAATATGTAATTGGAGTGTTTGTGATTTTTATCTGCCTAGAACAATGATGATTAAATGAGGCAGACTTTAACTTTTATATAAATATCAGGCATGATCCAACCAGCTCTGATACAGTGCACAGTCCAATGTGAGAAACCTCACAAATAATGCTTTAAGTCCAAATAATTGCTCCTTTCCACATGCCCCAATATAAGGAACTCTGAATGTGCTCTTTGGAGAAAAGGAGGAAGGTGCAGAGGAAACATGAGAACATGGTAGAAGCCTGGAAAATCCTACCAGCAGAAGTGGTGGAAAGCAGTAGGGTTTGTGGTGACACAGTAGATGGGGACAACTGGACAGGCTGGGTGTGCCAGGAACAATTGATTACTATACAGTTATCTTTTATGTAAAAAGCAGTAGACCCTGACTCAGCTGTGTTTCCACATTTGTGTCTTTTTCAAAGAGGAACAGTGTTTAAATCAAAGAAATAGAAAATTTGTTAAAAAAAAAATTGGGCAGGCACAGAAAATAGTAAAGCAGTCTGAATATTTTTTATAATTTATTACAAAACTAGTAAACCTTCCTGTACTGTTCTCTCCAACAATCTACCTTTCTTTGAGTTGAATATAGAGCTGCTTGAGATCTTGCAAGGAATCCTTCCATGTTTCCTATTCTTTTCTTTTCTGGAGGCAGCGGGCCTTCCCACTCTTTTCTCTGTTGAAAGTTCTCTTAAAGACCTCCCTTGTATGGAGCCACAAAACCAAGTGGATCATATAAGTTGACTACTGTGGACAGAATGCCACGGCGTGTATATAGTTTTTCCTTGCTTGAGACTTGGAACATGAACATGTCTCCTTTCAGATCCCAATTTAGTACAAGATTACATTGGAGTGTTGGTGGTTTCAAATGTAAGTCCTTGAGATCTCTTGCATGGTCTTCTGAAGGGAATGCTTTCATTACCTTGGCATTGTTGGAGGCTATTTTATGAACCCTCAGACTGGCCTCAGCTAACTTTGCCTGTGCTCTCTTTAACAAGTTGATAGCAGCTTCTTCTGTACAGACTTCAATATATCATCTACAAGGAAGTCTCTTTTTTTCGATTGCCTGGCATCGGTGCTGTCCTCCTGAGTCCATAGGTAGCCACTGTGGGTGCTGGGCTGTTGAAGGCATGCACATGCATCCTGTAAACAATCTTGTTGCTGATATTTTCTTGGTACCACTAAAATCTCATTTTCTATAGTCTTCATAAACTATAAAACAGTAGAACATCTATTGGATATTGGTCATTTATTTATTTATTTTTATATACCGGTGTTCGATTTTACATATCACATCGGTTTACAGTCCAACAAAATGATGGCAATAGGCTCATTTCTGAAACCAATTAAGATTCCTAAGAGAGTGGTGTTGGCCAATTCAAGCCCAGTGAGGAGCACATTGTTCAAAGAGATTCCTTGAAACTGAGCACATGAATCGAATACAACTCTGATTTGACCTGGTTTCTGAGGATGGTATGCATGGAAGGTAGGGAGATACCTGAATTCTTCACCTTCCTTCAGAGGTGGGGCTTTCTCGGCATGACCTTTATTTAATATGTCCTTGGTGTCATCACAAAGTTCTCCCTTGTCTCTGGCTCCCTTTTTAAGCTCTAATGCAGTGAGGTAAGCCAACTTTTAGTTGGGAAGTTGAGGTCTGGGTTTTCAGAATAGGAGGGGAGTCATCTAGCTGTTTGACTCATTTTTGAGGATGTCTTTATTAACCTCTTCAATGTTCTATAATGTGACTGTACCTGTGGCAAATCACGTCTGTGTCAGCCAATCAGTCTTGGAACACTTTTTCTCATGTCACATCTTTTGAGATGGCTTCTACCTTGAATGCACTGAAAGATTCCTATGGTGAGTTCAATACTTGTTTCATGGCGCTGCTCAAAGTGCACTTTGATGTTAGTTATTTTATCGCTAGGATAATAAATGCATCCTTAGAAGAAGGATCTGTACCCTTTTCTTTGAAAATTGCAACAATTCAGCCTTTACTAAAAAATTAGAATTTGAATCCTGCTGATGTAAGTAACTATTGCCCAACTTCAATATTGCCTTCAATTTCAAAGATATTGGAAAAGATTGTCCATAATCAGCTACAAGAATACATTGAACATAACCTGTTAGATGAATGTCAATTTGGGTTTCATTCTTGCACAACACAGAAACCTTCCTATTAGCTTCCTCTGGAACTATTTGGAAGGGGTTTGACACAGGCACTAAATACCTTACTCTTTTCTTGGGTATTTCTGCAGCTTTTGACACAGTTGATCACTCTGTTCTCCTGGGTTATTTGGTGTCTATGGGAATGTCTACAATTGTTCTTGCTTGGTTCACTTCATACCTTTCCTTTCATTCATTTCTTATAGCTACTGCTACCTCTAATCTCTATCCCCTCATCCCAGAGATACCCCAAGGTTCTTCTCTATCCACCACGCTATTTAATATCTATTTGACCCCCCCCCTTTGTTCAGATCTGAGGAACCTTGGTGTGGATTTCAGAATGTATGCAGACGAGGTACAATTCCTCATGCCTATCAGTTCACCATTGCAATTGACTTTCGAGAGGCTCAATGGTTGTATGACTGAAGTAAATAATTGACCATGAACAAGCTGGCCTTGAATCTTAAGAAGACTGAAATCTTCTTCTTGGGTCAGACTTTATTGCCAGATATGCCAGTCACCTTTACGTTTGAAGGCCAGCTTATTCAGATTTCCATGCAAGTGTGTAATTTAGGCATTCTCAGTGACTCACTTTCAGTGCAACCCCAAATTCTATAATTTGTTAGAAAATGCGTGTGCTACGCTCTGTTGAGCCATACTTAAGTTCTGCTGATTTCCGCCTAATTGCTCTAGTCCTTGTCTTCTCTCCTGTGGACTACTGTAACTCTCTTTATATAGGTCTCCCACTTTCCTCTTGATTCTTTATAGCTCATACAAAACTCTGTTGCACGTTTAGTAATTGGTGTTTTATCACAGGAACATATAACCCCTTCACTTGCTAAACTTCATTGGCTTCCATTGATTTGGCAAATACAATTTAAATTCTTATGCTTAGGGCCAAAATTTAGTAGATACGTGTGGGCGTACATTTGTGCGTGCAACCTGATGCGCACAAATCTACGCTCCGAAATTGCAGCGGCCTCGGAGGGAACTTTCCTTCCGCACCCCAGCCCTTCCTAAATCACCCCCACTACCTTTATTTTATAAGTTGCGCCTGCCTCTGGGCAGGTGTAGGTTGCGCGTGCTAGCCAAGTGCCGGCGTGCGATCCCCCAGCACAGCCGCTGTGCCGGAGGCCTCTGTCCCGCGCCCACCCACTCCCCGCCCCTTTTTTCAAGCCCCGGGACATTCGCGCGTCCCGGGTCTTGCGTGCATCGCCGGGCCTATGCAAAATAGGCTCGGTGCATGCAGGAGCGGATTAAAAAGGTTTACACGCACATATTACGCGCTTAACCCTTTTAAAATCCGCCACTTAGTGTTTAAAACCTTGCCCACTATGTGTTTCTTCTTCCATTTAATCATATCAGCCAAGTCTTTCTTTACATAAGAACATAAGACTTGCCATACTGAGTCAGACCAGTATCCTGTTTCCAACAGTGAGCAATCCAGGTCACAAGAACCTGTTACGATTGTCGCTGCCCGATGTCTCCACTCCGCCCTCCTTACCTCTCTGGCGACTCCTCCCTCGGTTGATGGATGTTTGGCTGCCGCGGCGTCTGCCTGCCGTCCTCTCCAGCGTCCCTGGTCCGGCTTGGGTGCTGCCTCCCGCCATGCTGTCCAGCTGCCTTAGGGCGCGCACGCCGTGTGGCCCTGCTTCAAATACTTTCTTTGGCGCGAACCTCAGTGGCGTCCCCCTGTGATGTCACGCATCCCGGATACAAAAAGCCTACATTCCTGCTAGCTAATCGAGTTAGCAACAGGTATTCGTACAGGAACTCCTTACGGATGGGATTCGCTCTCCATACCTAGCTACTCTGCCTCTCCATTATTGGACTTACTTTATTTGGGGTACCTGCTCCTCGGGGGCCCTCTCTCTTCTCTTTCAGGTCGCTGTCTGGAACCGGTACTCGCTCCTCGAGGGCCCATGTTCCCAGACTCACTGCTTGGACTTCATTTCTGCCTGGAAGATACTGCTGCCTACACCATCAGTGAGTTACCATCTTCTTCTCTCAGAGCTGTTCCCTGGAACCAAGTGCTCGCTCCTCGAGGGCCTGCCTCTACTCCAGCTCCTGTGTTCCTACCGAGAGAAACCGCTGTGAGAGTACTCAACCAACGAGGCTCTATTCCAGAACCCTGCATATACTTCTTTGTACTCACTATCTCAGTTTCTCTTCACTACAGCACAGCCATTGTGGGATCGCTGTTCCAGAGCCCTGAGGGACTACAAGCCCAGCCGTGCTCATCTCTGCTCACTACTGCCACCTCTGGTGGCTCCTCAATACTGTTAATAAAAAATCTATCTGGGTTGTGTGTCCTAAAGCTGAGCCTGACCTGTGACCCCTCACGGGACTTCCCCTGTGGGCGTGGTCAACAGCCACAGTGTCCAAGGGTCCACCCAAAACCTTACAAACAATAACAGAACCTGGCAAGATCCCAAGTGATATAGAGTCCAAGATGCTTATGTTAAGAATAAGCAGTGGATTTCTGCAAATCTACCTTTAATAATGGTTTATGGACTTTTCCTCCAAGAACTTGTCCAAACCTTTTATAAACGAAGCTACATTAAGAGCTTCACCAGGGAATTCTTCAGGGAATTTGCATCAGTTACCTCCCCACCAAGCTTTTAAAACTTGCTCAACACTGGAAGAGAATGTTCGGTGCTGCCACTCCCTTTTCATGGAATGAGCTGCCTGAAATTATACAGGTGGAGAAAGATTTGCTTCATTTTAGGAAGCTATTAACTCCCATGTTCTCATTGACATTTAATCAAGTTGGTGGTTTGACAGCAGATAGATATTGGAAGGCTGTATGAACTTCAGTCTCCAGTGTTTTTATTTTCTGTGTTGATTTTCTCTACACTATTATTTTGAACTGTTCTGTTGCATTGAATGTATTTGTAGACACTCTATTGTCAATTTGTGTGTGAAGCCTGGAATCTGCTGAGGTAGATTGATTGGGGGAATATACATTTTTAAAATAAAATAAATTATCTTCAGGAACCCCTTGTCTTCCATAGAGTGGGCAGTTTTGCCATAGTTTGTAATACTGCATTTCCAGATGATCCTCTCAATCCTTTGGTGTGAAGGTTTCTACGTAGGTCTGAGGATGATGACTTGTTTGTAATACTGCATTTCCCAGATGAACCTCTCAATCCTTTGGTGTGAAGGTTTCTACGTAGGTCTGAGGATGATGACTTGTTTGTAATACTGCATTTCCCAGATGAACCTCTCAATCCTTTGGTGTGAAGGTTTCTACATAGGTCTGAGGATGATGACTTGTTTGTAATACTGCATTTCCCAGATGAACCTCTCAATCCTTTGGTGTGAAGGTTTCTACATAGGTCTGAGGATGATGACTTGTTTGTAATACTGCATTTCCCAGATGAACCTCTCAATCCTTTGGTGTGAAGGTTTCGACGTAGGTCTGAGGATGATGACTTGTTTGTAATACTGCATTTCCCAGATGAACCTCTCAATCCTTTGGTGTGAAGGTTTCTACATAGGTCTGAGGATGATGACTTGTTTGTAATACTGCATTTCCCAGATGATTCTCTCAATCTTTTGGTGTGAAGGTTTCTACGTAGGTCTAAGGATGATGACTTGGTCACCCTTTATGAAGTGGTTCAGACATGGCTTGGATAAGGAACTGAGTCCATCCTCCAGCACATTAGTGATCAGGGTTTTTTTTAAACTTTATCTTTATTAGAGTTTTATCTCATAACATGAAATAAAACTAAAAGCAAAGAAACATCAAGAAAATATATTAACCAAAAAAAAGGTATAGCAATGAATCTCAAGCCCTCATTATAAAGAAACAGGGGGAAAATACAGGAAAAAAATGATTTCTGCAACAAGCTATCCAAGTGTAACTCACCAAATCCAAATAACCTAATTTGCCTGCAATTTATCCATCAAAAAAGTTTCCAAAGGAAAGAGTGAGATAAATGTAAACTTATTTCTCTAAAAGACCACCTTGCATTTGCAGGGAACTTCAGACAGCAGGAAGTACCAATATCAAGATCACTTTGTTTAAGCTGCAAAAATTGCTTCCTCCTTACTTGAGTTTCCCTGGAGATGTCTGGGAATATGTGAACTTTCTGCCCACAGAATAAGCTATTTTTATATTTAAAATACTGTTGAAAAACAATATCTTTATCAAAGTCAAGTACAAAAGATACAGTAAGAGTACCGCAGAAGGAAACATTATCTTGAGAGGATTGAAGAAAATTAGACATATCAGAACTATCGAAAGAGGCAATCACCTCAGGAGAACTCATCTAAATTGGGAACCTTTCTAAAGCTTAGCATGTAATAATTGGAAAGCAGGAAACTTTTGTCAGAGGAAAACTGCAAATTCTCTACCACATATCTTTTAAACAACTCTGTGCCAGACAATAATCTTGACTTGGGAACATTTTAAAAACAAAGATTCTTAGAGCTCATCCTATTTTCAAAAAGTTCTTTCTTAAATGAGGCAACAATTAAAGATAGAAATGCTGTATCCAGAAGGCTTAAGTTATTAGAGAATTGGCGGCAGCGTCTGAATCTTAAATGAATTAACTTTCCTAGAATTATGGGAGAACTTTTGTTATCCACATTTAAGAGAGATCTTCGGGAAGTCCTTTTTATTCCAGAGACTGTGTTTCCTTTAATCAACAAAGTGTATTTTTTGCCTACCACTTTAGTCGAAAGACACCTACCCGTGGATTCCAGGGGACTTCCTTTTGATATGCAAAATCTTACTACTTTTCTTGAATCTTCTGGTTTTGAAATTATTGATCATTCCACTTATCTTGCTCAGATATCAGAGAGACAAGTAATCAGTAAATTAATGTCTTGGTTCTTTCATCACCTTAACGCTCTAATGTTCACATGTTTCCTGATATTTCCAAGATTACACAGGAAAGGAGAAAAGGGTTCCTTGCTATGAGACAGGAAACTATTTTCTCAGGTGCAACTTTTCTTCTAAGGTACCCTTGTAAATGTATTGTTAAAGATAGTGATTGTTAAAGATTTCTTTTGCCCCTTAACAGTTGAGCGTATTTCTTGATTCTTCTTCTCAGCATTAGTACTCACAGGGATCTAATGTTTTAGTTGTTATGTTATGCAGTTCCATTGTTCGGGATTATGCCTTTTCTTCTTACTTTGTTTTTTTCATTACTCCTCTGTATAGCCTCTTTCTTTCGCTCATGTATTAAGCTAAGTTTTTGTATCTTTTTTTCTTTCTTTGTAATGCTTGTTTCAATATTTGGCTTATATACTATTTCCTATTTGTTTCATACTTTGTATGTATCTGAAAAGTCAAAAATAAAAAAAGTTCTTGCTTGAAATGTAAGCTCAAGTTATCATTTTTTTGTAGTGGGAGCATTAGATTGCAATGTGTTAATAGCAACCACATGAGATGAGACTTCTGATACTCTTAAGACTTCGGTTCTTTGATCCAGGTCTGAGGGTTTAGCTGAAGTTCAAGAAGAATACAAGCACAACTGAGGAACTCATTGAACTTAAGAGGATTCCAAATAAGCCACTGCCTTCCCTATGTCATTCAAAGAAATATCTGCTGGTTCAGAAAGTACATCTACAACTTCATTAACACCTGAAACTTTAAGAGGAGCCACAGGAGCAGGAATAGAGACCCGATTGAACACCTGGTCTTCCTTATGATTTGACAATTAGAGGCAAGATTATCACCTTTTCAGTCAAGGGAGTCCTGAGAGAAGGCACTCCCAAAGTAAGATCACCTACAGCTTGTACTCTGGGACTCCTGTTACCTTTTCAGGGAGAATCAGATTATTCATGGGGCTCTTCTTTCTATCCACAATTGAATGAAGCTAGGTTAATGAAGATGGGGGGCATGTATCTGGACTTAAAGAAGTATCAACAGATTCACAAAGGGAACTAGATTGAGTAGAAACATTGAGATAAAATATGAGAGTCCATTGGACCTCTTACTGAAGTCAACACCATTGGAGGAATTACAGTTTCCTTTTCCTTTTCATGGCTTCCAGACGGATTTGTGCAGAGGTGCATGTCCCTTTGGTGCACAGCTTCGGTGCACCAGCAGGCCATTGTTCTTGTAGGGTTCCCCTGGTGCTCTCAATGACATTAGCTCTGCACAGCAAACAAGGGATGCCTTCTCCAACACCTTTCAACTGCACTCCAGGAAGTACAAACAGCTAGGTAGGCTGCTGTCTCCTGCTTAAGGTATTTACATTGGTTTATGCATTTTGTCAATACAGATATCTATTATCACCCATCTTTAGGTCAAGTGATGAGCACAGGGGCTGTTGTATGGTCCATTGTGCAGTTGACGAACATTGTGTAGCCTCATGATATCTCTGCCAAGGAGGAGTAGAATTTGAGCATCAGAATCCAAAGGTGGGAGATGTTTAGCTATAGGCCTTAGATGCTAATTCTGGCATTTCCATTTCGCCGCCGCACCCGACCCGGAACGCAACCTACCCCGACGCCCGATGTCCCGGCTCGATGCTACCATCGTGGGAGACCTGCTGGGGTCTGAGCCCAAAATCGAGGCCGAGGCTGCGGCCTACTTCGCTCGGAGCTCCTGATTCGCCGCCCTGATGCCTCCACCTCCCGGGGACCGCCCTCCTCGCTGACCGCAGCCCAGACGCAGCAAGGCCCTCATAGCCGCTATTTAGTTGAGGCCACGACCCAGGTGTCGCGCGCCTAAGGAGCGCAACCAAGGAGCTTGCCCCTTGTTGCACCCCTTAGTGTTGCCCATTAGTGTCTCAGCTACTCATTTCTTCCCTCTCCACTATCTACTCCCCTGTAGCAGCCCCCATACTCATTACCTCCTGCCCCCCTTGCTTAGCGAAAATCACTGCTTCCAATTATGATTTCACCATTTACTCAGTTTCTGGGCCTCACTACCCGAGCTATATCCCTCTTTAATGCTCAATCCCTCTTAAAAAAAAGCTCCCATACTCCATGATTTACTTAATGACTCAATCCCGATATCTGTGCTATCACGGAGTCCTGGCTCAAGAACACGGACCAAGTTTTCTTAAACCAGCTGCCTATGCACTCCTATGACATTTTCTCCATCCCAAGACCTAAAAAAAGAGGTGGTGGCCTCCTCCTTGCTGCTAAAAAACACCTGAAACTCAAAACTACAAAACATCAGTGCCCCCCACAAACTAAAAATTGGCCTTTTCAAAGCCAAAGAGCTACAAATCTGCCTTATATTATGTTTCCCCCCGGCCTACTGGAACATGATCCATCTCCTCTTGTTGAATTTATCTCTGACAATCTCAATATAGACACCCCTGCAGTAATACTAGGAGACTTCAACCTCCATGTGGATGCTATCCCCACCACCTCCTCATGTGAGATCTTCCTAATTCCCTACTTGCCCTAGGTTTCAGACAACTCATCACTGCTCCTACACATAAGGCAGGTCATACCCTCGACCTCATCTTTATCAACTCCTGTATACACTCCCCCGACTCACCTGACACTATCCCTGTCCCATGGTCTGACCACTCCCTCATCAATGTACTCCTCTTTATAAAAGCCCCCTCCACTATCTCCCCCACCCATGGTAACAAATTCTCCTTTCGCAAACTCTGCATCACAGAAGATCTTATCTCCGCTTTCGACAATTCCATTAACAATCTAGACCTTACCAACCCAGATTCTTCTCTTTCATCCTGGAACAATCTCACCACCACTCTAGCCAATGAATTTTGCCCTATCGTCAATAAAGAAATATACCACACTCAAACAGCAAAAAAACGCTGGTACACCACTGATTTAAAAAATCTTAAAAATGACCTTAGAAATAAAGAGAGAATCTGGCACAACATCCCTCCCCTAAGCACACAGTTGTCTACAAATCCTCGCTGCACGCCTACAGACTCTCCACCCTCCAAGCCAAACGTGACTATTATTCGACAAAAATCCATGACTACCAATTCAATGCAAAAGCACTATTCTCGTGTGTGGCAGAACTCACTAAATCCACCCCCCCTCCTGCCACAGATGAACAAGCCAATAGTAAATGCGGAGAACTCGCACTATACTTCAAAAATAAAATATTAAACATCCTAAGCTTCCCTACTGACCCCTCTCCAGCCAATCTGCTCTCCAAAAACCCTCACTCCAACTTTGGGCCCTCGATTTAACCTCGGCCAAAGAAATTGAATCTATATTTAAAAAAACCAAACCCATCACCCACACCTCCGACACCATCCCTACTAAAGCACTCCTCTCTTTTCCCTCTACCATTGCGAAACCCCTTGGCAATATAATTAACAGTTCCCTCTCCCATGGCAAAGTCCCAGACCCCTCAAACTTGCAGTTGTCAAGCCCCTCCTAAAAAAAAACCCCACCTTTGATCCCAACGACCCCGCAAACTACCGGCCTATACTCTAACCTCCCCTTTATTTCTAAAATTATGGAAAAGGTAGTCAACTCCCAACTTTCCGACTACTTGGAAGACCATAATATTCTACACCCCTCCCAATTCGGCTTCCGTAAGTCTCGCAACACGGAAAGCCTCTTACTCTCACTCACTGACACTCTCCTCAAGGGCATGGACCATGGACAATCCTTTATCCTTGCCCTCCTTGACATTTTATCTGCCTTTGACACTGTCAGTCACAAAATCCTCCTTACTCGCCTAACTGAGATTGGTATCTCAGGCACAGCCCTTCACTGGTTCACCTCCTACCTCAATAATAGAGACTACATTGTAAGAATTGCTAACTCTGAATCTTCACACATCCCCCTTACCCAAGGCGTTCCTCAGGGTTCTTCCCTATCCTCCACGCTCTAATATTTACCTGTTGCCGCTCTGTCATCTCCTGTCTGACCTTGGTCTTAAGTTCTTCTTATATGCTGATGACGTTCAAATCCTCATCCCCTTTCAAGAATCCCTCAATAAATCCCTCCAGTTCTGGGAAACTTGCCTCGCCTCCATTAACACCCTCCTTTCCAGCCTCCACCTTGCCTTAAACTCCTCAAAAACTGAACTCCTCATCATTTCTAATCACCCTGACCATACCACCCACCCGCCTGTGACCTTACCCTCCCTTCTCTGTCTGAGATTTGGGTGTCTCACTAGACCACCAATTAAATTTCAAAAATCACATTAATACAATTATAAAGGGAGGTTTCTTCAAGCTCCACATCCTCAAAAATGTAAACTTTTGCTCCATACCCAAGACTTCCGTACAGTCCTGCAAGCGATAATACTTCCAAAATTGGATTACTGCAACTCTCTACTTCTAGGCCTCCCCTACTCTACTATTAAACCCCTACAAATGTTGCAGAATGCTATGGCCAGAATTTTAACCAATACCCGCAAAGCCGACCACATCACCCCTATTCTCAAGGACCTCCATTGGCTACCCATCTCTTCCCGCATCAGATACAAAACACTCACCATTATTCATAACTCCTTGCACAACCACAATCACTCCTGGCTCGAGGATGCGCCTACGCTTCCGTTCCTCCAGTCGGCCCACTAGAACCGCACTCTCAGGAACCCTCTGCACCCCCACCCTTAAAATCGCACACCACACCTCCACCAGAGAAAGAGCCCTTTCTATCGCAGGCCCCACTCTCTGGAATACCATGCCAATAGAGCTTCGATTAGAACCATGTTCTAGAAAATTCAAGAAAGGGGTCAAGACATGGCTTTTTAAATTGGCTTACCCTGACTCGGACCCAACTTAGTCCCCCTGCTCCCCTTTATCCCCCAGATCAAGAGCCCTGTCATTACTATTCTAATTGCCTTATCCTCTTTCCCTCGCCTTGTTGACGACCTTATAAGTCGGCTAATTTGTATATAATGCCCCCTTTATTATCCCTCCTTTTCCCTGCAGCATTTTTCTTCCCTCCTCCACCCCTCTTTTTTAAACCCCCTCCTCCATTGATATCAAAAATTGTTGTTTTTAATGCTTTTCAGTTGTAAAATGTTTTCAGTGCTCTTCAATTGTAAATTTTCTTTGTTATATTTTGTCTCTTCTGAGTGTATTTTTTGTAATATTAGTTATAGTGCATATCGGTTGCTTCCCCTCTCTGTACCTTCTCCTTCAGGTACTGTTCCTATATTATTTCCTCCTGTCCTTCTTTCCCTCCCTTCTCTCGTTCTTCTCTCTTCTCAGCTTCTCCCCTCCCCCTTCCCTGGTTTTTTGTATTTTCCTCCTTCAGTTACATTGTAAACCGGCATGATGTGCCACACGAATGTTGGTATAAAAAAGTTAATAAATAAATAAATAGGAATTTCTCTTGTTTTTTATAACTTTATTTTTAATGTCCGACCAGACACATTACCACTTCATAACAAAACAATTCTCTCATACAATACAGAGTAGCATACATTGTAACATCAGTGCGCTGTCACCTATCTTGAATTATAGAATTTCCAGTACGGGTCCCATATCTTATCGTACAGCACCATATTACTTGAGTTAATTTCTCAAGTAATGCCACAGAATGGACCCGGGTTCTCCAATTTTCCAGACTAAGATGGCTACAGCTAATGTAGAAGTTGTGGCTACTAGTGAATAGTAGGGAATAGCAGCAGATGGGAAATAGAGGTGAAAGAGAAATGCTTCTAGGAGCTTGCAGAGGACACAGGAGAGCTTTTAGTTTGCTAAGAGCTTTTCTACAGCTGAAAATCCCACAGGAAATGAGTCAGTCTCAGTCTGCTTTTGGTAAAGGGACCAAAAAGAAGAGGAGCAAGAACACAGACAGAGAACGGGAGCAAAACAGGGATAGTTCTTATAGGGAGCTCAGAAACTATCAATAACTAATCAGGAAAAAGCTCTACACCTTGCAGAGACTCTAAGCTAAGTAATAACATAAGATGACATTGGGTAGCAGTGTAAAAATCAACATATACAGTACATAAGGTTGCTAACTGGCTCCAGATTTTCAGGACAGGTTGGTTTTACCCTATTGCATGCTGGGACTTATTCGGATTTCCCTATTGCATTCTCTAAGAAATTCAAGACTATAAGTACTTGCATGCAGGGGTGTAAAACCAGGATCCACTGTTCCCCCCATCCACTTTCCACTGTTCCCTTCCCCGCGTCCGCCTTCCGACTCCCCCCCCCCCCCCCCCCCCCCCCCCCCCCCCTGTTCTCCATCTCAATCGAGACTATTATACGCTTGATTTCGTTTTAACGTTGATGGCTTTTTTGCTTACATCTTGTATAAGAAGTTTACTTTTAATACCTTGTTGCCAAAAGTTTTTAAATATTCTTCGTTCTATGTAATGCTCACAAGCTCTCTTATTTGTACTATGTTCTTTGTTCCATGTAATGCTCTTAGGCAAGTTTATTGTTTCACTGTAAACCGGTTTGATTTGCATTCAATGCAAGAAGATCGGTATATAAAAAACCAAAAATAAAATAAATAAATAAATAAACTTCAATTAGCCAGAGTGACTCACTGCTCTCTTGATTAACAAATGTTGGTACCTAATCAAACCAAATCCCACTACCTCAACACCTTTCCAAGGTGAGTAACTGAACTGAACTTTTCAACCCTTTTACTTAGGTATACACTGCTCCTAGCTTATTTCTAGCTTCTGGATACTTATTTATATACATATATATATATATATATATACAAACACTCTAACATCTGCTTACTAGCTACCTTACAGACTATTAAAAATAAATACACTAACTACTGCTTACTAGCTGCCTTACTGACTGACTGTTTAAAAATACAGTCTAACTTCTGTTTATTCGCTGTCTTACTGACTATTAAAAGCACAAACACACTAAATAATATTCCCAAATAATTAACTTTGCCTCAATATTTTTAAAAAAGACAATGTCCCAAGCAAAAAAAAAACCGGCATGATGTGTTTCACGAATGTCGGTAAATAAAAGTTAATAAATAAATAAATAAATAAATAAAAACTTACTGATTCCCCAGCCACCAGCAAAGTGTTCCTCTTCTCTCAGTGCTCCCACTGGATTGTGGGTTACTGAGCTCTTCCCTTGTAATATATAATGTGCTTCTAAGGTAAATTATTGCAAAACAATCCCTTTGGAGATTTACACTACAGTTAGTTTTCCTGAGTGACTCACTGCTGTTCTGATTAACAAACAATGGTACCTAATCAAATCAAACACACAACCTTAACAATTCAGTTAGTCAGCCAGATTAACTCACTGCTCTCTTGATTAACAAATCCACTAGAATCCACGACCACAGATACAATCCCAAGGTGCTCTTCTCATACGTCACAAGTCTCACCACCCCTCCCCCCCCCCCCCTCCATTCCAGAAAACGAAGCAGCTTCCAAATGTGAAGAACTTGCCAACTACTTTCAAAATAAAATCTCTAACATCCTTGCTAGATTTCCCCCCTCCAATAGATGCCTCCCCCCCTCAACCTTCTCCCCCCCACCCTCCCAACCTACAATGGACACACTCGACTTCACCTCCTCTATAGAGATTGTCAACATCCTCAAAAAACTCAAGCCTGCCTCACATCCCAATGACACCATCCCCACTAAAGCCCTACTAGCTATTCCCAACACCATAGCAAGAGCCCTAGCAGATGTCATCAACTGCTCCCTAGCACATGGGACGGTCCCTGACTCTCTCAAGCAAGCAGTAGTCAAACCCCTTCTAAAGAAACCCACCTTAGACCCTAAAGACCCATCCAACTTCCGCCCCATATCCAACCTCCCCCTCATCTCCAAGTTAATGGAAAAGGTTGTCAACTCTCAACTTATGGACCACCTTGAAAATCATTCAATCCTCCACACTTCCCAATTTGGCTTCCGGAAACACTTTAACACCGAATCTCTACTCCTTTCCCTATCTGATCACCTCCTCAGAGGCCTAGGCCAAGGTCGCAGCTTCCTCCTGGCCCTCCTCGATATCTCGGCCGCTCTCACCTCCTAACACGTCTAGAAAGTGTTGGCATTTCTGGACTAGCCCTCGCCTGGTTCAAATCCTATCTCTCGAACAGAAAGTTCTCTGTTAAAATAGGAAACAGCATTTCCACTCCACACCCGCTACAACAAGGAGTACCGCAAGGCTCATCTCTCTCCTCTACCCTTTTTAACATTTACCTCACCCCACTCTGCCATCTTCTTTCAGAACTTAAACTCAAGTTCTACCTATATGCAGATGATGTTCAGATCATTATCCCCATCCAGACCTCCATCTCTGATGCCCTCGACCACTGGCAAAATTGTCTTACAGCCATTAACTCTCTGCTCACCGACCTACACCTTGCCCTCAATACTAACAAAACTGAACTCCTCCTCATCTCATCCCAACAACCCTACATTCAATCTCCTCACAGCACAACCCGTTGTTAGAGACCTCGGTGTCCTTCTCGACCACCAACTAAGCATGAAACAATACATCAACTCCATTCTCAAAACAGGATTCTTTAAGCTTAAAGTACTCAAAAAACTCAGACCCCTACTGCACACCCATGACTTCCGCACAGTAATACAAGCCACTATTACATCCAAATTAGATTATTGCAACACTCTCCTCCTAGGGCTACCCTTCTCCACTATAAAACCCCTACAAATGCTGCAAAACGCAGCTGCAAGGCTTATCACTAACTCACGCAAATACGAAAACATTACCCCCATCCTCAAAGACCTTCACTGGCTCCCCATTCCATCGCGCCTTCACTACAAAACCCTCACAATTATACACAAATCCATACACGCTCACAACTCCAACTGGCTCGACATCCCCTTCAATACCCCGCAGTCCACCCGCCCCACCAGATCCACCAACACAGGCATTCTACACGTTCCCTCTTTAAAGACAGCACACCTCACCTCCACCCGCGAGCGTGCGCTCTCCATAGCAGGCCCCGCTCTCTGGAACTCCCTCCCTATACACTTGCGCCTCGAGCCATGTCTATTCAAATTTAAAAAGAAACTGAAAACTCTACTATTCAAGAAGGCCTATCCAGAATATTTGCCCTCCTACGCTATCCCTACACCACCCCTGGTGACCTCATCTTCCTTATATTAAGGACCTAGCTATACTGTTTATTTATGCCTGTTAATGTTACATTACACTGTCTTTCCACTCTGCGCCTTGTTATCCCCCTCCCAGTTCTTTCTCTCTGTTAAAATGTAATTTCAATCCTCTATTGTTCAAATGTAAACCGGTATGATGTCCCCACTAATACCGGTATATAAAAGTTTCTAAATAAATAAAATAAATTAACAAATGTTGTTATTTGTATACAATGAAGGCAGTTCATGCAATTATACCTCATGCCATATTCATTGTGGATATCCTGAAAACCTGACGTTTTGTGGCATTTGAAGTCCAAAGATGTCAACACTTGCTCAAGGCTAAAGTTCTAGAGTGATATTCTAGGTCAGGGTTGGCGAACTCCAGTCCTCAAGTGCCACAAACAGGCCAGGTTTTCAGGATATCTACAATGAATATGCGTGAGAAAGATTTGCATGCACTGCCTCCATTGTTCTAGGTTCAGTTTTAGGTAATGATATAGAAGTATGTTCTAGATATTGTTCATAATCCCAAATAATGTAATACTCCCCTCTACCCTTACTACTGGTACCCTACCATCCCCTTCTGCATCTTATTACCAAGTTTTATAATAATCCACACCAAAGTTAGTGATACTTTAGTTTAAAAAATCCAAAAAACAAGGAGAAAGCTCCAGCTTTTCCATGTTCATTGAAACTTGATTTTAACCATAGTCCCTCCATGCAGGTCAACTCTGCCTGCTTGGAGGCCTCATGCTGTTCTGCCTCTGCTGTTTAGGGTTGTGACCACTACTCTGTACAGATCTACATTTAAATTTAAATGTATTTAAATTTAAATTATATTTATGTATTTAAATTAAATTTAAATTTACATTGGCTACCGGTAGAGAAAAGAATAGAGTTCAAAGTTCTTACAATTGTACACAAAACAATTCATAAAGCAGACTACACAGCCCTGGATAACATCAAACATATACATAGGTCACTTCGTACGACAAGGACAACAAGTAAACTTCAACTAGAGGTTCCCTCACTTCCACATGCCAAACTGTCCTCCACAAGAAACAGAGCCTTCTCCATCATTGGCCCAAAATTATGGAATTCGTTACCTCATCACCTGACCTCTCAAGAAAACATTAAATCTTTTCAAAAAGATCTTAAAACCTGGCTACTCAGCCAAACTCTCAAAGACAGCACACTCAAAGGCTGCAAAGGATAAATCTACAGACCACTCCCATTGCATGCAATCTCCCTCCAATGACTACCTTTCTGACTCCCAGAAAACTTCTTGATTTTCTTTGTAGCAGCTGTCCCCTTACATGATTTGAGCACAGATATATACCTAATTATATTGTATATCTTGATTGGTATTAAGCTATTGTTCTATACCAGTGGCAGTTTCTGGTTTTCTGTTAAATGCTTTAATGTAACAGGTTGTTGTAAATGTAAACCGGAGTGAAGGCAACTTCTGCTATACATAGAAACATAGAAACATAGAAATGACGGCAGAAGAAGACCGAATGGCCCATCCAGTCTGCCCAGCAAGCCTCACACATTTTTTCTCTCATTCTTATCTGTTACTCTTAGCTCCTTGTTCTATTCCCCTTCCATCCCCACCATTAATGTAGAGAGCAGTGATGGAGCTGCATGCAAGTGAAATATCTAGCTTGATTAGTTAGGGGTAGTAGGGGCAGTAACCGCCGCGATAAGCAAGCTACACCCATGCTTATTTGTTTTACCTAGACTATGTTGTACAGCTCTTGTTGGTTTTTTTTTCCTTCTCCCCTGCTGTAGAAGCAGAGAGCCATGCTGGATATGCATTGAAAGTGAAGTATCAGGCACATTTGGTTGGGGTAGTAACCGCCGTAACAAGCCAGCTACTCCTCGCTTTGTGATTGCGAATCCTTTTTTTTCTTCACCCCTGTCGTTGAAGCTATGCAGGATATGCGTGAAGCATCAGTTTTTTGTTTTTGTTTTTTTTTTTTCCCCCTGCCGTTGAAGCAGAGAGTTATGCTGGAAATGCGTGATGTATCAGTCTTTCTCCCATGCCGATGCAGCAGAGAACCATGCTGGATATGCATGGAAAGTGAAGTATCAGGCACATTTGGTTTGGGGTAGTAACTGCCGTAACAAGCCAGCTACTCCCCGCGTTTTGAGTGCGAACCCTTTTTCTTCTCCTTTGCCGTTGTAGCAGAGAGCTCTGCTGGATGTGTGAAGTATCAGTTATTCTTCTCCCCTGTCATTGAAGCAGAGAGCTATGCTGTATATGCATTGAAAGTGAAGTATCAGGCATATTTGGTTTGGGGTAGTAACCGCCGTAACAAGCCAGCTACTCCCCTCTTTATGAGTGCAAATCCTTTTTCCATTACCTCTTGCTGTTGAAGCTTAGAGCGATGTAGGAGTCACAGTAAGCATGTGTATGTTTATTTAATAAGGGTATTGTGTCAATAGCCATCATTCTGGCGAGTCACCCACTCTTCATTGGTGGCCTCTTGACTTTATGGATCCGCAGTGTTTATCCCACGCCCCTTTGAAGTCTTTCACAGTTCTGGTCTTCACCACTTCCTCCGGAAGGGCATTCCAGGCATCCACCACCCTCTCCGTGAAGAAATACTTCCTGACATTGGTTCTGAATCTTCCTCCCTGGAGCCTCAAATCGTGACCCCTGGTTCTGCTGATTATTTTCCTACGGAAGAGGTTTGTCGTTGTTTTTGGATCATTAAAACCTTTCAAGTATCTGAAAGTCTGTATCATATCACCTCTGCTCCTCCTCTCCTCCAGGGTGTACATATTTAGATTCTTCAATCTCTCCTCGTACGTCATCCTATGAAGATCCTCCACCTTCCTGGTCGCCCTTCTCTGTACTGCTTCCATCTTGTCTTTGTCTTTTTGTAGATACGGTCTCCAGAACTGAACACAGTACTCCAGGTGAGGCCTCACCAAGGACCTGTACAAGGGAATAATCACTTCCATTTTCTTACTTGATATTCCTCTCTCTATGCAGCCCAGCATTCTTCTGGCTTTTGCTATCGCCTTGTCGCATTGTTTCGCTGTCTTCACATCATTAGACACTATCACCCCAAGGTCCCTCTCCTGCTCTGTGCACATCAGCCTTTCCCCCCCCCATCGAGTACAGTTCATTCGGATTTCCACTCCCCATATGCATGACTTTGCACTTCTTGGCATTGAATCTCAGCTGCCATATCTTCGACCACTCTTCCAGTTTCCTTAGATCCCGTCTCATTCTCTCCACTCCTTCCGGCGTGTCCACTCTGTTGCAGATCTTAGTGTCATCCGCAAAAAGACAAACCTTACCTTCTATCCCGTCTGCAATGTCGCTCACAAAGATATTGAACAGGACTGGTCCCAACACCGATCCTTGCGGCACACCACTTAAAACCGCTCTCTCTTCAGAGAAGGCTCCATTTACCATCACACATTGTTTTCTGTCCGTCAACCAATTTGCAATCCAGGTCACCACATCGGCACTCACTCCCAAGCTTCTCGTTTTATTCACCAGTCTCCTGTGCGGAACCGTATCAAAAGCTTTGCTGAAATCCAAGTAGATGACATCTAGTGCTCTTCCTTGATCCAATTCCTTGGTTACCCAGTCAAAAAAGTCAATCAAATTTGTCTGACAGGATCTTCCCCTGGTGAATCCATGCTGCCTCTGGTCCATCAATTCTCCAGACTGTAGATAGTTGACTATTCTCTCTTTCAGCAGTGACTCAATTACTTTTCCCACCACCGAAGTGAGGCTAACCGGTCTGTAGTTGCCTGCCTCTTCCCTGTTCCCACTCTTGTAAAGCGGGACCACCACCGCTCTTCTCCAATCACTCGGCACCACTCCCGTTTCTAGGGATCTATTGAACAGGTCACACAGCGGACCCGCCAGAACATCTCTGAGCTCCCTCAATATCCTTGGATGAATCCCATCAGGCCCCATGGCTTGTCCACTTTCAGGTTCTTTAGTTCTTCCCACACATTTTCTACTGTAAAAGGATTTTCATCTATTCCCCTTCCCTCCAGTTTCTTGTTGTTTAGAGATGGTCCTTCTCCAGGGTCTTCTTTAGTGAACACAGAGCTGAAGTATTCGTTTAATATTTCTGCCATTTCTTCGTCTCTCTCTACACATTGATCATTACCACCTTTCAATTTCACTATACCACTTTGGACCTTTCTCTTTTCGCTGATGTATCTGAAAAATGTTTTGTCACCATTTTTTATCTCCTTGGCAATCCTCTCTTCCGCTTGACTCTTTGCCAACTTGATTAATTTCTTTGTCTCCCTCAGTTGATACAAATATTCTTCTTTGTGCTCCTCCCTTTGGGATCCTTTATATTTCTTGAATGCTGTTCTTTTAGCTTTAATTTTGTCAGCCACCTCCATTGAGAACCAGATAGGTTTCAGTTTTCTTTTGCTTTTCTTTACATTTCTAACATATAGAGCAGTTGCCTTGGTGATTGCTCCTTTTAGATTGGTCCACTGCTGATCCACATCTCTCTCGTTCTCCCATCCTTTAAGTTCTTCCTCCAGGTAGTTCCCCATTTCCTCAAAGTCTGTGTTTTTGAACTGTAAAACTCGGGTCTTTGTGGTTCTTTTCCCTATTATTTTAGTGATATTAAACCATACCGTTTGATGATCACTGCTGCTGAGGTGGGCGCCCACCTGGACATCTGAGACATTATCTGCATTAGTGAGCACTAAGTCGAGTATAGCTCCTTTTCTCGTGGGTTCCAACACCATTTGTTTGAACAAAGATACTTGCATGGCATTCACTATCGCTCTACTATTTTTAGTTTCTGCAGATGGGATTTTCCAGTCTACATCTGGCATATTAAAGTCACCCACGATCACCACTTCTCCCTTCTTACCTATCTTATGGATGTCTTTAACCAGATCTCTGTCCAGCTCTTCCTTTTGGTTTGGAGGCCTGTAAACCACTCCAATATAAATGGATGCTCCGTCATCGTTTTTTAGGTCGACCCATAGAGCTTCTTCAATACCCCAACTTCCTTGTAGCTCAGTTGCTTGGATGTTGTTTCTGACATAAAGAGCCACACCTCCCCCTTTTCTATCCTCTCTGTCCTTCCTTAACAAGTTGTAGCCTGGTATTGTTGTATCCCATTCATGAGATTCTGTGAACCATGTTTCTGTGATAGCAACAATGTCCAATTCTGCCTCAGCCATTAGGGCCTGCAGATCTGGGATTTTATTTCCCAAACTATGAGCATTTGTGGTCATAGCCTTCCAGGTACTCTCTTTACGGTTATTGCATTTCCTGGACTCCTTGTGAGATATTTGTTGAGATTTGTTATTCACTTCACTATTTCTTTTTGCGGTAGTGCCACTGTTGACAGAGTTTTCCATCTCAATTAGATTTTTTTTTTGCTTATGGATCTTTAAATACTGCATGCATTGTGTTTTCTCTCTCTTTTCTGGTAATACTGCAATGCTTTTCTCAAGAACTTCTTCAGTTTTTATTTTAGAGAAGGCTTGTTGTTCTTTTTGCATTTGGTACATTGTGTGTCTCCTCATCACAGGTCTAATTCTACCAGAGCCAACTGTATTCCTGGTTTTTAAAGAATTTCTTAATGACCTGTTTGAGTGGGGCGGTATACCTGTTGGCTGCTCTTCTGTCAAGAATGGGTGACTGTGGGTCCTACCTGAGCCTAATGGATCTCCTTTTCTTGACTCCTGGTTTGTTTGTGGTATTGGGGAATTATTTTCTGAGTAATGCAATGTGGGTGTAATTCTTTTAATTGAAGCTAATTGATCTTTAATCACAGTCAGCGCCATTTTCAAGGACGAGAGTTGTGCACAAATTGGGCAAGCTCTAAGTTTCCAGATGCTTTCCCTCAGAATAAAGGCTCCACAGCAGTTACATTGGATAGTCCTCATCTTGGTAATTTGTGACTTTATTTCCTTGACTGTAACCAATGTACTAATTTATCTTGCTGCCAATGGTAATCTAGGCAGTCTTTATTAAAAACAAGCCCCAGGGGTAGGGTGGGTAGAGGGGTAGTGTGGGAGGGAGTCAAACAGTTTAGCCTGGGACAAGCTGGGTAAAGCAGGGCACTACTGGACTGTTGTCTTTGCCTTTTGGTCAATTCTTTTTTTTAAAAAAACAGTCTTTATGCCCCAGTTTTTTAGTTGTGCCAGCCAACCCCAAACCAGAGAGATTTTCCCAGTTTAAAAGCTGATAGCTTTGCAGACAGGAAATAATCAACAGAAGCTTTCTACACAAGCTTCTACACAAAATGAAACAGACTAGAAAGAAGTTAAAACACAGGCAGTAAATAATCACAGAAGCTTTCTACACAAGCTTCTACACAACTTCAGATCAATAAGCAAAAAGAAGTAAAAATAAGCAGAAAATACTTAGCCAGAATGAAGATTTTGCAATGCAGTTAAACAGTTCCACCAGAGAAATCCCTTAGCATGTGCTCAGGACAACAATGGCTAACAATGGCTCCCTTCCTTGCTCTGATTACCTTGCACAGGTCTGAGCCACACCCAATTTAGTTAGATTACGTCACTTCTGGACTGTTGTCTTTGCCTTTTGGTCAATTCTTTTTTTAAAAAAACAGTCTTTATGCCCCAGTTTTTTAGTTGTGCCAGCTAACCCCAAACTAGAGAGATTTTCCCAGTTTAAAAGCTGATAGCTTTGCAGACAGGAAATAATCAACAGAAGCTTTCTACACAAGCTTCTACACAAAATGAAACAGACTAGAAAGAAGTTAAAACACAGGCAGTAAATAATCACAGAAGCTTTCTACACAAGCTTCTACACAACTTCAGATCAATAAGCAAAAAGAAGTAAAAATAAGCAGAAAATACTTAGCCAGAATGAAGATTTTGCAATGCAGTTAAACAGTTCCACCAGAGAAATCCCTTAGCATGTGCTCAGGACAACAATGGCTAACAATGGCTCCCTTCCTTGCTCTGATTACCTTGCACAGCAAGGTATATAAAAAAATGCTAAATAAATAAAAATACATGCCGCCTGCAATCATGCCACTGTTTAGGGTCGTAATCTCTGCTCTGAGCAGATCTACATGCCGCCTGCATTCATGCCACTGTTTAGGGTCGTAATCTGTACTCTGAGCAGATCTACATGCCGCCTGCATTCATGCCACTGTTTAGGGTCGTAATCTGTACTCTGAGCAGATCTACATGCCGCCTGCAATCATGCCACTGTTTAGGGTCGTAATCTCTGCTCTGAGCAGATCTACATGCCGCCTGCATTCATGCCACTGTTTAGGGTCGTAATCTGTACTCTGAGCAGATCTACATGCCGCCTGCATTCATGCCACTGTTTAGGGTCATAATCTGTACTCTGAGCAGATCTACATGCCGCCTGCAATCATGCCACTGTTTAGGGTCGTAATCTCTGCTCTGAGCAGATCTACATGCCGCCTGCAATCATGCCACTGTTTAGGGTCGTAATCTCTGCTCTGAGCAGATCTACATGCCGCCTGCAATCATGCCACTGTTTAGGGTCGTAATCTCTACTCTGAGCAGATCTACATGCCGCCTGCAATCATGCCACTGTTTAGGGTCGTAATCTCTACTCTGAGCAGATCTACATGCCGCCTGCATTCATGCCACTGTTTAGGGTTGTAATCTGTACTCTGAGCAGATCTACATGCCGCCTGCATTCATGCCACTGTTTAGGGTCGTAATCTCTACTCTGAGCAGATCTACATGCCGCCTGCAATCATGCCACTGTTTAGGGTCGTAATCTCTGCTCTGAGCAGATCTACATGCCGCCTGCAATCATGCCACTGTTTAGGGTCGTAATCTCTGCTCTGAGCAGATCTACATGCCGCCTGCAATCATGCCACTGTTTAGGGTCGTAATCTCTACTCTGAGCAGATCTACATGCCGCCTGCAATCATGCCACTGTTTAGGGTCGTAATCTCTGCTCTGAGCAGATCTACATGCCGCCTGCAATCATGCCACTGTTTAGGGTCGTAATCTCTACTCTGAGCAGATCTACATGCCGCCTGCATTCATGCCACTGTTTAGGGTTGTAATCTGTACTCTGAGCAGATCTACATGCCGCCTGCAATCATGCCACTGTTTAGGGTCGTAATCTCTACTCTGAGCAGATCTACATGCCGCCTGCAATCATGCCACTGTTTAGGGTCGTAATCTGTACTCTGAGCAGATCTACATGCCGCCTGCATTCATGCCACTGTTTAGGGTCGTAATCTCTACTCTGAGCAGATCTACATGCCGCCTGCAATCATGCCACTGTTTAGGGTCGTAATCTCTGCTCTGAGCAGATCTACATGCCGCCTGCAATCATGCCACTGTTTAGGGTCGTAATCTCTACTCTGAGCAGATCTACATGCCGCCTGCAATCATGCCACTGTTTAGGGGTGTAATCTCTACTCTGAGCAGATTAGCCCAATGCTTTCTTGGAGACCTGATGCAATCATGCCACTGCTGCTTTGAACTGAACTGCTACTACATTCAGGTTATCCCAATGCTTCATTACCATCCTCTTCAAGATTTTTTCTGTTTGTTCCACTCTTTTTTGAATTTCATTATTATTTTTATCTCTCTGACCTCTGACGAGAGGGCGTTCCTAGCATCCACCATCCTGACCTTGTTTCTGAGTTTTTTCCCTTGGCGTTTCATATCATGACCTCTTGTTGTACTCCTTCCCTTCCATTGAAAAAGGCTTAGTTTCATGTGCATTATTAATACCTTTAAATGTCTTTATCATATCCCCATCTCTCCTTTCTTCCAGGGTAGACATATTTAGCTCTTTCAGCCTCATTTCATAGGCCTTTGATGCAAATCTGCTCATCTTGGTTGCTTTTCTCTGTACCACCTCTAGCCTCTCGCTGTCCTTTCTGAGATTGATTGATTGATTGATTGATTGATTTATTTATTTATTTATTTATTTAACATTTTTTATATACCGACAACCGTTTGCACATCGTATCGGTGTACATTTAACTCAGAACTAATAGGTGGTGCCTTTCCATGGAACAGAAACTAAAAATTAAAAGTTAACAGGTATTACAAGAGACAATGAATAATTATTAATTTGTTTGAGATGGGACCTATTTGTTTGAGATGGGACCTATTAATTTGTTTGAGATGGGACCTATTACATTTGGTCTATACAATGCTTCTTTGTTGGAGCCTCAAGGCACTCGTACTACTGCTAAAATAAAAGCACAATTTAAGCAGAACTGAATTTTTCTTTTTCTTTTTTACAAAGTTAGATACCTTAAAAATTCAGAGAAACTTTTACTATGCCCAGATACTTTGAGGAAGCAAGAAACTAATTTGCGTCAGGATATAAGGTTGGTCAGAAATAGCCACCTTTTGTAAGTTTAAAGAAACCATCACATTCTTGGTCTTTTCTACCTTAGAGACTTTCAAGATGTTTATCTCCTACTTTTATCTGGGTCTTAGGGCAACTGCATTCACATTTGATATACAAGGCTACATCTCCCTTTTTATCCATCTTCTTGAATGGTCTATACCCTTCTAGATCAGTCTTCAAATTTATTTATTTTATTTATTTAACGCTTTTTTTATATTGGTATTAGTGGACACATCAGAACTGCAGGAAGCAAATACATCAAACAGGTACTGGGGAGGGGACAACAGAGTACAGGGAGATAAGAGGCCGAATAGTGGCATAAGAAAGCAGCATACTGTATAAATAACAGGAGAACGATGTAACAAACGTTATACATAAGTTCAGGTCAGGTACTGATGCAGCAAAGGGTCAACGGTGCAGGGGGTCTAGTCTGGGTAAGCCATGTCTTTAGTTTATTTTTTAATTTGATGGTGCAAGGCTCAAGTGACTCATTCATTTTACTAGTTAGCTCATAATTTAGATTGTGAACTAAGACATTCAGTCCTTGATGAGAAACCTTGGCATCGCAATTGGATAGTGCTTGTACGTTTCTGAATAGGTCAAGTTTAATAGTTTGGAATATGCATTTTATACTGTTTGAAATGCTGACTTTAATTTAATCTTTCCACATTAACAGCACACAATGTGTACTGTTGCAAAGAACAAACCTAGGAACATTTACTTTAGCTGCAAAAGGCTGCAGTGTAATAGCAATTGTAAAAGACTTGAGGAGAGGCTGAAAGATGAATCTTTAAAAGCGCAGCAGTTAGGGGATGCACGAGGCAGTCGGGCTCGTGTGGGCCCGCCATATTTTAGGAAGCGTGTAAAACCCGCTGCGCGCACATCTGAGAAGTTGTGCGCGCAGTGGGTTTTACATGCATCTTGAATACTGTGTACAATTCTGGTCGCCGCATCTCAAAAAAGATATAATTGCGATGGAGAAGGTACAGAGAAGGGCAACCAAAATGATAAAGGGGATGGAAGAGCTCCCCTATTTGGAAAGAATAAAGAGGTTAGGACTTTTCAGCTTGGAGAAGAGACGGCTGAGGGGGGATATGATAGAGGTGTTTAAAATCATGAGAGGTCTAGAACGGGTAGATGTGAATCGGTTATTTACTCTTTCGGATAATAGAAAGACTAGGGGGCACTCCATGAAGTTAGCATGGGGCACATTTAAAACTAATCTGAGAAAGTTCTTTTTTACTCAACGCACAATTAAACTCTGGAATTTGTTGCCAGAGGATGTGGTTAGTGCAGTTGGTGTAGCTGTGTTTAAAAAGGGATTGGATAAGTTCTTGGAGGAGAAGTCCATTACCTGCAATTAGGTTCACTTAGAGAATAGCCACTGCCATTAGCAATGGTTGCATGGAATGGACTTGGTTTTTGGGTGCTTGCCAGGTTCTTGTGGCCTGGATTGGCCTCTGTTGGAAACAGGATGCTGGGCTTGATGGACCCTTGGTCTGACCCAGAATGGCATTTTCTTATGTTCTTATGTTCTTATGTTTCCAAAAAGGGGTGGGGTCTGGGCGGAGCCTGCTCAAAAGCTGTGCAGACAGATAGGTATGCACCCCAGTGTCTGCTTTGGATGACGTGAAAGTTATAAACTAAAAGGATCGAGCCATTTCTGAGGGGTTTAAAGGGTCTGAGGTAACTGGGGGAGTGTAGGCTATCAAACCAGGGGTGTTTGGAGGAACTAGCTGGTAACCGGCGAACTAGTAAACTGGGAATGGCGAGGGCGTGCGCCCCTTTTAAAATCCCCCAACTTAGGCAATGGAAGCGGGATGCACATGTCCACTTAAAATGTGGCACCCATCTGCATGCAGCCAAGCTGTTTTTTTTTAACATGCATGCATATTGTGATGAGGTGCATCGTGTATCTACAGGGAGAAACCCGGACCAGATCCCTCCAGGGAGAGCCCGGGGCAGAGCCAGGCGACAGAGACTACAGGGGAAGACTACGTTTCCCAGGTTCTCTGAGCCAAGGACAAGCCAATGGGAGAAAGGAGAGAGGCCTGATTATACACCTGAGCCCATGATGAGGGAGGAGGCGGGCACTGGGGATACTTTGGAGTTTAAAGGGAAGCTCAGCTCCTCAGAAGAGGAGGAAGTCATGGACGTGGAGGTCCCTGCAGTGGAAACTACTGGCACTGACATGGAAACAGAGTAAGTGGGGATTACTCTAAGTTTTGTTTGATCCTTTTGCCTGGTTTGTGTTTTTTTTTAAAGGACTGGGAGGACCGTGGCCTGCAGCACAACTGAGGGGAGAAGGGGAGAGTTGTGCTCCTGCCTAGCAGGGTGGTTTGGTAGCCAGAAGGCTAAGCTCATTTGTCTCCCCCTATGAACTGAGGGGCTCTGGAAACTTGTGTAGTTTTTTTTGTTTTTCCATTCATGAACTGTAGAGGTGCGGTGGAAACAAACCTTTTTGTTTTGCATTGCTGTGGGACTGAGCTAGGGAACCTCAATGCGGTGCATGGAGTCCTGCAGCGTGAAACTGCTTGAAGGAGCCTGACCTGTGGGCAGCTGAGCTGGGCATTCGCCTTGGCCGGTGCCGCAGGACAACACACACACACAAATTATAAAATGGCCACGCGCTGACACACATACGCCAGTGTTTGCCCGCACATCGGTTTAAAAGTTACCATCTCATGACCCAGTAAGTATTAAAAGAAAATATTAGGGGCTAGGTAGGCTTAGGTTAGAGGTCGGGGAGGAGAGGAGAGGGGAAAAGGTAGGGTTAGGGAAGTTCCCTCCTAGTCTGTTCCTTAATTGGAGTGGACTGAGAGGGAACTGGGGACCAGACGATCCTGTTGCGCATAGGTTTTAAAATCCCCTCCCCCATGTGTGCGAGTCTTAAAATCGACCCCTTATTGAATAAGGTCAGTGTGGTAATTTTGAGTTCTTGTCTTCCCTGTTTTTTTTACCCATAAGAACATAAGAAATTGCCATGCTGGGTCAGACCAAGGGTCCATCAAGCCCAGCATCCTGTTTCCAACAGTGGCCAATCCAGGCCATAAGAACCTGGCAATTACCCAAACACTAAGAAGATCCCATGCTACTGATGCAATGAATAGCAGTGGCTATTCTCTAAGTGAACTTAATAGCAGGTAATGGACTTCTCCTCCAAGAACTTATCCAATCCTTTTTAAAACCCAGCTACACTAACTGCACTAACCACATCCTCTGGCAACAAATTCCAGAGTTTAATTGTGCGTTGAGTAAAAAAGAACTTTCTCCGATTAGTTTTAAATGTGCCCCATGCTAACTTCATGGAGTGCCCCCTAGTCTTTCTACTATCTGAAAGAGTAAATAACCGATTCACATTTACCCGTTCTAGACCTCTCATGATTTTAAACACCTCTATCATATCCCCCCTCAGTCGTCTCTTCTCCAAGCTGAAAAGTCCTAACCTCTTTAGTCTTTCCTCATAGGGGAGTTGTTCCATTCCCCTTATCATTTTGGTAGCCCTTCTCTGTACCTTCTCCATCGCAATCCATGATTTGGTAGCCCTTCTCTGTACCTTCTCCATCGCAATCCATGATTTGTCTCTTTGCTTCTGGCTTTCAGGTGCCCTCAGGTGAAAAAAAAAATATGCGCTTAATCCTGCCCCTCCAACTACAATTCCATCTTGAATACTTATTCTATACTTTCTTTCATCATCCACGTACAGTATAATTTGGTTTCTGCCTCTCTGTACTTCACTGAAGCTTCTTCAGTGGTCGCTCAACCTAGCTAAGGCCCATATTCATTTTCCATCCTACTAAACCTTCTAGAGCCTTGGATATGGTTAGTCATGTCAGTCTTCTTCAACTCTCCTCCAGTTTCTTTCACCATTCTTTCAGTGTCTTTGCTGGTTCCTTTTCTTTTCTAGAAAATAAGAAATGCTGTGCTGGATCACAACAAAGTCCATCGAGCAAAGCATCTTGTCTGAGTTACAAGTACTCAGCAGATCCCAAAAAGTACATCTATTTCTTGTTATTCACTTTAACCTTTTGATAAAGTCCTAATGAGGAGTGGATGTGTAATGGTAGAAGAGAACAACGTTAAGTGGAGTGCCACAAGGGTCCGTTTTGGGACCGGTTGTGTGCAATATCTTCCTGAGCAACATTGTGAAGAGGTAAGAAGGAAAAGTTTCTCTCTTTGTACATGATACTGTGATCTACCTACTCCTTGGGATCCTGCCAGGTACTTGTGACCTAGATTGGCCACTGTTGGAAACAGGATACAGTGCTTGATGGACCTTTAATCTGACCCAATAAGGAAAGTCTTAAGTTCTTATCTGCAACAGAGTGCACATGCCCGAAGGAGTAAAGAAAATGAAAAGCGATGTAAGAAAGCTCAAAGAGTGGTTAAAGGTTTGGCAGAGATTCATTTGGGGTGCAGTAATCTTAAAGAACTGTATGTGAAGGGGGTGAAAGACTAATGTGCACGAACTGGGAGAAGGACCTTGGGGTGATAATGTTTGGCGATCTAAAGGCAATGAGACAATGTGACAATGCAGTGGCAAAAGCCAGAGGGATGCTGGGCTGCATAGAGAGGAATAACCAGCAGGAAAAAGGAGGTGATAATGCCCTTGTACAGGTCTTTGGCAAGGCCTCATGTATAGTACATAGGAACATAAAATATGCCATACTGGGTCAGACCAAGAGTTCATCAAGCCCAGTATCCTATTTCCAACAGTGGCCAATCCAAGTTGCAAGTACCCAAACATTAAATAGATCCCATGCTACTAATGCTGGCAACAAGCAGTGGCTATTCCCTATTGATTAATAGCAGTTTATGGACTTCTCCTCCAGGAACTTATCCAAACCTTTTTTTAAACCCACCTATACTAACTGCACTAACCACATCCTCTGGTAATGAATTCCAGAGTTTAATTGTACATTGAGTGAAAGAATTTTCTCCAATTTGTTTTTAAATGTGCCCTATGCTAACTTCATGGAGTGCCCCCTTCTCTTTCTATTATCCGAAAGAGTAAATAACCGATTCACATCTACCCGTTCTAGACCTCTCATGATTTTAAACACCTCTATCATATCCCCCCTCAGTCGTCTCTTCTCCAAGCTGAAAAGTCCTAACCTCTGTAGTCTTTCCTCACCAGGGAGCCATTCCATGTCCTTTACCATTTTGCTCACCCTTCTCTGTGCTTTCTCCAGTGCAACTATATCTTTTTTGAGATGCGGCGACCAGAATTGTACACAGTATTCAAGGTGTGATCTCACCATGGAGCCATACAGAGGCATTATGACATCCATTTTATTTGCCATTCCCTTCCTATTTATTTATGTAAAAGTTTTTATATACTGCACAAATGAGGCATGTATATGCCCGTCTAGGCGGTTTACAATGTTACATTCATAATATCAACTGTCAAAACATTCACAGAAAAATAAGTAAAATCATCAAAAAGCTGATTATTAATTTTGTCTTGATTGGCAATATTAGTGGACGTACTGTCATTACTACTATATTTGTATATTGTATGCATTGTTAAACAGGAGGGTTTTCAGTTTCTTCTTAAAATCTTTAGAGTTCGCAGTCAAATGGATGTGTTCAGGGAGACCGTTCCACAGAGTTGGACCCGCCACGGAAAAGGCCCGTTTTCTGGTTAGTGCTAAACTTACTGTTCTGATTAAGGAAATATCTAAAATACATTTGTCCATGGATCCAAGTTGTTTGGATGGTCTGTATATATGTAGTAAAGAGCAAAGCCAGATGGAAGTTGTATTGTATATCAGGTTATGGATAGTTGACAAGATTTTGTATGTAATACGGTAGGTTATTGGTAGCCAATGAAGCTGAAGTAGTATGGGTGTTATATGTTCTCTTCGTGATAGATTAAAAATGGTTCTGGCTATAGCATTTTGAACAAGCTGCAGTGGATGTATCGTTGATAGAGGTAGACCTAGGTATAGAGAGTTGCAATAGTCCAGTTTTGTTAATATTAAAGCTTGTGTAATTGTACGGTAGTCGGTTTGTGATAGTAAGGGTTTGAGTTTTTTTTGAGCATATATAGTTTAAAGAACAATTTTTTTAACTGTTTTCAGATATGTTCGTGGTCATTGATAATTTGGAGTCTATGATCATACCTAGGTTTTTTGCATATTGTTTTATGGGTATGTGTTGGTTTTCAAATTTAAATGTTTGTGGGGGTTGGTTATTTGAATCTGGTACTGTTGATAAGTATACTAGTTCTGTTTTTGCAGCATTTAGTTTTAGCCTATTGTGGGATAACCAAGGTTTTATTGTCTTTAGGTAAATGTATAAAGAAGAAAGTGTTTTGGACCATGAGTTGGAGAAAGGTATCAAACTGAATGTCGGCAGCATAGATTCTGAAATTTAGATTGTCCAGATAAAAGGTGGCATGGCAGTAAAAGATATATGTTAAATAAGATCTTTTTTTTTTTTTTTACAGCCACAGCACACTGAGCTGACTATTTCAATCTATATCAATTATGACACCCAGATCATTTTCCGGAGTGGCAACTCCTAAAATGAAACCTAATATGAAGCTATAGTAGGGGTTATTTTTCCCCTATATGCATCAACTTGCTTTTGTCCACATTATATTTCATCTGCCATTTGGTTGCCCAGTCTTCCAGTCTCGCAAAGTCCTCCTACATTTTATCATTATCAGCTTGTGATTTAACTACTCTGAATAATTTTGTTTCATTTGCAAACTTGATCACCTCACTCATCATACCCCTTTCCAGATCATTTATAAATATATTAAAAGGCAGTAATCTAAGTACAGATCCCTGAGGCACACCACTGTTTACACTTTTTCCAATGAGAAAATTGACCATTTAATCCTTCTCTCTGTTTCCTGTCTTTTTAACCAGTTTGTAATCCATGAAAGGACATTGCCTCCTATCCCATGACTTTTTAGTTTTCTTAGAAGCCTCTCATGAGGGACTTGTCAAACGCCTTCTGAAAATCCAAATACATTACACCTACCGGTTCCCCTTTATCCACATGTTTATTAACCCCTTCAAAAAAATGAAGCAGATTTGTTAGGCAAGACTTCCCCTGGGTAAATCCATGTTGACTGTGTTCCATTAAATCATGTCTTTCTATATACTCTACGATTTTGATCTTTAGAATAGTTTCCACTGGTTTTCCCAGCACTGAAGTCAGGCTCACTGGTCTACAGTTACCTGGATCACCCCTGGAGCCCTTTTTAAATATTGGGGTAACAGTGGCCACCCTCCAGGAACAATGGATGATTTTAATGATAGGTTACACATTTTAACTAATAGATCTGAAATTTCATTTTTGAGTTCCTTCAGATGCATACCATCGTCTGCTCAGTGTCCTATAGCAGTCAAAAAAGCAAACAGAATGTTAGGAATTATTAGGAAGGGAATGGTTAATAAAACGGAAAATGTCATAATGCCTCTGTATCGCTCCATGGTGAGACCGCACCTTGAATACTGTGTACAATTCTGGTCACCGCATCTCAAAAGATATAGTTGCGATGGAGAAGGTACAGAGAAGGGCAACCAAAATGATAAAGCGGATGGAACAGCTCCCCTATGAGGAAAGGCTGAAGAGGTTAGGGCTGTTCAGCTTGGAGAAGAGACGACTGAGGGGGATATGAAAGAGGTCTTTAAGATCATGAGAGGTCTTGAATGAGTAGATGTGAATCAGTTATTTACACTTTCGAATAATAGAAGGACTAGGGGGCATTCCATGAAGTTAGCAAGTAGCACATTTAAGACTAATCGGAGAAAATTCTTTCACTCAATGCACAATATGTTATGGGCGCGTCCGCCACGCCGCTGACGGGCCGAGGGTCTGGGCGCCCTCTGGTACATATCATAGGCGCAAGGAGCACGGCCGTCTCTAAAGCAGGTGGTGTGAGCCCTTGGGCCACGGCGGAGCTAGGGAGGAGCCCCAGCCACACCGTGGGAGGTGAGCCGGTGCTGGCATGGTGAGCCAGGCGTGTACCAAAGCAGGAATTCAGGAGCGGAGTCTGACCCTCAGCCGGACCTGCACGCCCATGACAACCAGCAACGCAATGTTGGTTGATGAACGGTCCTCAGACTGTTCCAAGCCCTTTCGGACCTGCCGCTGGGTAATGGCAAAGGGCGGCAGGCCGGACAGAGAACGAGGACAGACAGAGTCCATAGTACACGAAGGACATCTTAGGCGTAGGCCAGTGCAGAGACAAGGACTGGTGCAGACACATCAGAGGCAAGGACTGGTGCAGAGACAGAGGCAGGAACGCGGTAAGATGCATACAGGGAACTCAAGGGCGAGGTACGAGACTGACAACATGGAGCGCCCTACACAGCCCACCCGCGGGGCTGGTCACGGACCACTACAGAGGTTGCCTTCAGTAATAAGGAAAGGCTTTCTCACAGATTAGGAACGAGGTGCAAGGCTTGCATCACGAAGCGCCCTACTCAGCCCGCCCACGGGGCTGGTCACGGACCACAACATGGCTTGCCGCAAGGCACCAGGACATCTTGAAGATACAGGAACGAGGTGCTAGCTTTCAGGAACAGGGTAAGGCTCTCACAGACTCAGGAACGAGGTGCATGGCTTGCATCACAAAGCGCCCTACACAGCCCGCCCACGGGGCTGGTCACAGACCACGACATGGCTTGCCACGAGGCACCAGGACATCTTGAAGGTACAGGAACAAGGTGCTAGCATTCAGGAACAGGGTAAGGCAAGTAGCTGCAGTACAAGCAGTCTATAGCAGGGTTCACTGCACACCGGCAGCCTGAAGCAGGGTTCACTGCACACCGGCAGCCTGAAGCAGGATCATCTGGGAAACTCAGGAACTGGATCAAGCATAGGATCAGGAACAGACATCAGGTAACACATCAAGGCACGGACTGGAACAGACATCAAGGCAAGACAGGACAAGGAGCCATCAAAGCAAGGCAGACCACAGAGGACCTGGATCGAGGAAGAGGTACAGACAACTATAATGCTCAATCCAAAGGCAGACATTAGAGACAAGACAGGATAGGGCACCATCAAAGCACAGACAACCACTGAGGACCTGGCTCAGCAGACAGGCCACAGCAATGTGTAAGCTAATCCAAAGGCAAGTTGCAAGTGAAATGAGAGTCCTTTTATACTGCAGGTTGTAGGCAACTCCCTGGGAGGAGTTTGCCAGGACCGCCCCTTGCTGGCCCTATAACTGGGGTAGAGAGCTGCGGGCCGGCCCCTAGGGAGAAGGGCGTCGCCAAACAGGAAGTCCAAAATAGTAGAGCCATGCAAGCCACAGGCAGGCCTCAGGAACAGCTAGGCCTCCAGGCCCTGGAGCAAGTCCTGGATGGTGTACAGGCGAGGCCCTGGCTTCGGAGCGGCCTCCGGAGGAAAGGTAAGATACCTCCTGTAGCGCAGCAACAGGGGGGATCGTAACACAATAAAGCTCTGGAATTTGTTGCCAGAGGATGTGGTTAGTGCAGTTATTATAGTTGGGTTCAAAAAAGGTTTGGATAAGTTCTTGGAGGAGAAGTCCATTAATGGCTATTAATCAAGTTTACTTAGGGAATAGCCACTGCTATTATTTGCATCAGTAGCACGGGATCTTCTTGGTGTTTGGGTAATTGCCAGGTTCTTGTGGCCTGGATTGGCCTCTGTTGGAAACAGAATGTTGGGCTTGATGGACCCTTGGTCTGACCCAGCATGGCAATTTCTTATGTTCTTATGTCCAGGTGATTTGCTACTCTTTAGTTTGTCAATCTGGCCCACTACATCTTCCAGGTTCACAGTGATTTGGTTCAGTTTGTCTGACTCATCACCCTTGAAAACCCTTGTATCTCCCCAACATCCTCATTAGTAATCACAGAAACAAAGAATTCATTTGGTCTTTCTGCAATGGCCTTACCTTCCCTAAGAGCCCCTTTAACCCCTCGGTCATCTAATGGTCCAACTGACTCCCTCACAGGTTTCTTGCTTTGGATATATTTTAAAAAGTTTTTATTATGAGTTTTTGCCTCTATGGCCAACTTCATTTCAAATTCTCTCTTCACCTGTCTTATCAATGTTTTACACTTAACTTGACACTGCTTAAGCTTTTTTCTATTTTCTTCAGATGGAGCCTTCTTCCAAGTTTTTAAGGTTGGTTTTTTTTTTTTGTTGCTAAAATAGCCTCTTACACCTCACCTTTTAACCATGACGGTAATAGTTTTGCCTTCCTTCCACCTTTCTTAATGTGTGGAATACATATGGACTGCGCCTCTAGGATTGTATTTTTAAACAATGTCCAAGCTTGTGGAACACTTTTAACTTTGCAGCTGTAACTTTCCGTTTTTTTTTCTAACTATTTTCTGTTTTTTTCTAACTATTTTCCTCATTTTATCAATGTTTTCTTTTTGAAAGTTTAGTGTTAGAGCTGTAGATTTACTTATTGTCCCCCTTCCAGTTATTTAAATTTGATCATATTATGATCACTGTTGCCAACTGGCCCCACCACCGTTACCTCTCTCACCAAATCCTGTGTTCCACTAAGAATTAATCTTGTTGGTTCCTGAACCAATTGCTCCATGAAGCAGTCATTTATTACATCCAGGAACTTTGTCTCTAGCAAGTCCTGATGTTACATTTACCCAGTCAGTATTGGGGTAATTGAAATCTCCCATTATTATTGCACTGCCAAATTGGTTTGCTTCCCTGACTTCTCTTAGCATTTCATCATCTGTCTGACCATTTTGTCCAGGTGGACGGTAGTATACTCCTATCACTATACTCTTACCCAACACACATGGGATTTCTACCCATATAGATTCTACTGAGCATTTAGTCTCTTGTATGATCTTTATCCTGTTGGACTCTATACCCTCCCGGACATAAAGTGCCACACCCCCATCAAGTTGATCCTCCCTATCATTGCGATATAATTTGTACCCTGATATAGCACTGTCCCATTGGTTATCCTCCTTCCACCAAGTCTCTGTGATGCCAATTATGTCCATCTCATCATTTGCTGCTATACATTCTCTCTCCCATCTTACTTCTTAGACTTCTGGCATTGGCATACAGACATTTCAAAATGTGTTTTTTGTTTGTATTAACAACCTGCTTTTCAGTTGATAGGGATAATTTTGGAAATCTTTAGCTCAGGTGATTTTTTTTACATATAGGCACATGGACTACATTTGCTTTTATTAGAAACTCTTTGTTGGGATGCCCTGACTCTCCTGTTTCATTATTATCCTACAAGGATACATTCCTCACTGCTTAGTGACTGTCGGCTTTCCCCCTTGTTCTAGTTTAAAAGCTGCTCTACCTCCTTTTTAAAAGTTAATGCCAGCAGTCTTGTTCCACCCTGGTTAACGTGGAGCCCATCCCTTCGGAAGAGACCCCCCCCCCCCTTCCCCAAAAGGTTCCCCAGTTCCTAACAAAACTGAATCCCTCTTCCCTGCACCATCGTCTCATCCACGCATTGAGACTCCGGAGCTCTGCCTGCCTCTGGGGAGCTGCGCGTGGAACAGGGAGCATTTCAGAGAATGCCACCCTGGAGGTTCTGGATTTCAGCTTCCTACCTAAAATCCTAAATTTGGCTTCCAGAACCTCTCTCCCACATTCTCCTATGTCGTTGGTGCCTACATGTACCACGACAGCCGGCTCCTCCCCAGCATTGTCTATAATCCTATCTAGGTGATGAGTGAGGGCTGCCACCTTCATACTAAGCAGGCTACCAGGTGGTCCACTAGCCACCTTACTACCGGTATCTACATTTATAATAACTGAATCATCAACTGTGATGGCTGGCCTAACCCTTCCCTCCTGGGAGACTTGTCCTCAGTGTGAGAGGACAATGAATCACCTGGAGAGCAGGTCCTTGCTACAGGATCCTTTCCTGCTGCGCCAGGTTGATGCTCTCCCAAGATGAGACCTTCTTCCTCCAAGGCAGCACCAGGGCTGCCAGTCTGAAGTTGGGACTTGACTACTATGTCCCTGAAGGTCTCATCTATATACCTCTCTGTCTGCCTCAGCTCCTCCAGGTCTGCCACTCTAGCCTCCAGAGATCGGACTCGTTCTCTGAGAGCCAGGAGCTCTTTGCATCGCATGCACATGTACAACTTCTCACCAGCGGGTAAAAAAATCATACATGTGGCACTCGACGCAGAAGACTGGGAAGCCCCCCTCTTGCTCTGCTCTTTTCCTTCTGGATATTCTACCAATGCAAACTGCTAAAAGTGTCCAAAACCAATTTCCTGCTCTTTCCTCCTGCTCCTCCTCCTCCTCCAGCCCAACTTTCTCCATAAATGTAATGGGCCCTCACCCTTCAGATCTCACAAATCTTGTTTCCCACTTTTCCTATATTCACATGTAGCTGAACTCTGCTGCTTCTTCCCCTACAATATTAATAGAATTTGTAGATTCTATCATCATTGCCAAATCCTTACTTTGGGATTATTTCTCTTAACTGGTTGAGCTTCCCTTCACCAGCCTCTTTCTTTTTCTGGTGCTGTCAGTTCAAGATGGTGCTTCTAGAATAGTCTTCCAGTGTTATTGATTTAACCCGTTCCCCCCACCCCCATCTTGGCTTCTCCCATTGGTTTCTGTAAGCTTTTTATATCTATGTAGCAATTGTTATCTAATATTACTACTTCAATATGATTTTATTTTTTCTATCCTCATATTGCTCAAATAAACTTACTTTCTTACCTGGAACCGTGATGTACTGAATCAAAGTTTGTGTGTGGCTCTTTGTGTTGGGAATTAGCTCCTGGGTTCAAGTCCCCAGGTATAATCCCAGTAATTGTGTGTTTTTATATATGAGGTTAGCCCCCCTGGGCAGGATACCAGTGTGCAGGGTCTGAACCCGTAACAGTTCCACATCACTTTCCGAGTTAAATTCAATTTCCTCACACTCTTGCGATCCACCACTCTATCCTCTACTATATATTTCAAGCGTCTTTTCCATGTCGCACCTAGGAAAAGAATCTTGGTGTCCTTGTGGATAATACATTGAATTCCTCAGCGTGGCAGCAGTCAAAATAGCAAACGGTGTTGGGAATGATCTGAAAAGGAATGGAGAGTAAAACAGAAAATATCATATCGCTCCATGGTGCGATCACACCTTGAGTACTGCGTATAGTTCTGGTCATCCCATCTCAAAAAAAGACCTAGTGGGACTAGAAAAAGTGCAGAGGAGATCAACAAAAATGACAAAGGAGAGGGAACATCTCTCCCATCATGAGAGGCTACACAAGTTAGGAAAAGAGACAACTGAGAAGAGGCATGATAGACGTTTATCATTTTAAATAAAACTAAAACAAGGGAACACTCCATGAAACTAACAATCAACAGATTTAAAAAACCTGCTAGAAAGTACTTTATCACTAGGTGCACAATCAAGCTGTGCAATCTGTTGTCAAGGCAACTGGTGTAGTGGGGTTTAAAAAAAAGGTTTAATCAAGTTCCTAGAGGAAAAGTGCATAAAACATTGTTAGCTAGGTAGACTAGAGAAAGCTATTGCTAACTGTGGTGGTGAGTACAGGAAACAACTCTACTTTTTGGGATCTGCTGATACCTGTGACCCGGACTGGCCGCTTTTGGAGACAGAAGGCTGAGCTTGATGGACCTTGGTCTGACCCAGCATGGCAGTTCTTATGTCCATCCTCTTTGCTCCTCTGAGGTCTCACTTTTCTCAGTTCCTATGATTTTTTTTCTCTTTTTCCTTCTCTGAGCACTCACCCCTTTAAAGCTCACTTCAAAGAGTAAACATAACCCTTGAGCCATGACTTGCTACCTTCACTGCACTTTTCGGAAACCTCTATGGACTTTACACTAAGGGTAAAAACTGGTCTGGATGCCATGATCACAAAGGGTTGTTACTTAAAGCATGAAAAGACACTAATTAAAGCCAACCACATGCAATAAATTGCTGAAGAGCAAATATGTTATAGCTGGAAATGTATTAACAAATAAGGTCCAGAGTCAAATTACAAACCCCTAGGATTGTTTAGATGGCTTTTTGTGACTCCTGAATTGCAATTTGGGAGTTGCAAGTCATAAACATGACCGTCAGACATATTGCCATTGTTATTTTGCAGTCTTGCATGTTTCCCAGATCTCCGTGTCCTTGTGAATCTCTTTTTTAAACTCTCCTCCTGTTTTATCTTGTGGGCATACATTAACTTTGCTCTTTATGCTGTCTGATCCTTTAACAGAGCTGTTGAATCAATATTTGTAGTCCTGGAGTGACCAGTCATGATGGGATCTTGGTCTTGCACCCACTCATGACTGTAAATAAATGGAAGAAACAATTTTTTAAAACCTGCTGTTATAAGATTCATGGACGCTTGTTACTGTGGTGAGGTTGACTCAGCCTATGGGGAAGGCTCCAAAGGTCCTCACCAACAGCTGGCACGAGGAAGAGACGGGTCTGGAGCTTCACCTATACCAACCCCTTTCCCCTTGTGTTGAGCCCTTGGGTTCTGGGGACTGGCAGGTCTGAAGTGAGAGTCTCTATGGTAGTGGTGTAGGCAAAGGTCCAGGGTCAGAGGCGGGCACCAAGCTAGAAGGGTCAAAGTCCAGGCAAGGTTGGTCAGTATCCAGGCAAGGGTCAAGGGCAGGCAGTGAACAAGAGTTGTCAAAGTCCAGGATAGGGTCAGATCCAGAAGTCAGTCTAAGGGCAGGCTAGAGACAAGAGGAAGGACTGACACAGCAGGGCAGGTAGGGAGGCAGAGCTGGACAAGACGAAGCGGGTTGCACTGGAAAGACGAAGCAGGCAATGTTGGAGAGATGAGGCAGGCAGGGCTGGAGAGAGGAGGTAGACACAGGATTAGGAAGCAGCAACTCACACTACATACTGGATGCAGGTGACTCATTACTGAGGGACCCTTAAGTAGGGCTGTGGCTGGTGATGTCATGTAAGGGTGCCAAGGCCTCTTCCCGCTGCAGGCCCTTTAAATGGAGCCAGGATGGGCGTGTGCTCAGCTATGATGGAGTGGCAGCGGTCCCGGCGTGTCCTCCTGCGCATGTGAGCTCCAACAGGAACCTGCCGCAGAGGGGAGGCCCAGCTGTCTGCGGTGTTGGGGGTGAGTGCGATGACCGGGGCCGGAGCTTGCCTCCAGGCACAGTGGCCATTTGCTGCTGTGCCCGGGATTGTGGGCCGGCAGTCGCCGGCACGCGTAACCTACGCCTGCCTGGAGGCAGGCGCAACTTCGTGAACCAAAGGTAAGGGGTGGGTTTTAGATAGGGCTGGGGGCGGGTTAGGGAGGGGAAGGTGGGGGGGGGGGGTGGCAGAGGCCACTCTGATTTTGGAGCGGCCTCTGAGGGAACAGGGAAAGCCATCGGGGCTCCCCTAGGGCTCGACGTGCACAAGTGTGCACCCCCTTGCGCGCACCGACCCTGGATTTTATAACATGCGCGCGGCTGCGCGCATGTTATAAAATCGGGCGTAGATTTGTGCGCGCCGGGTTGCGCGCACAAATCTACGCCCGCACCTAAGTCTTAAAATCTGGCCCTTAATGAAGAACTGGAAAGATTTTCTTTATTAAGTCCAATAAATAGTAGTGACATAGAGTTTGGCTTGGTTGCACAATGTCTTTGGATGTTTTAACGCCTCCTTTGGAAATGCCTTATGTTCTCTTTTAATCTGTATTCCAGAACAGAGAGGCAATGAACCCCGTCCCCCTCCTCAGTCCCGTGTCGGACAGTATTGGAATTTGAAGATTGCGTGCTGCTATTTCTGGTAGCCTGCCAGTTCCCACAAGTGATGTAAATCTTGATATTTGTTTGGGAAGTGTGTGAGCTGCATAATTGTGTCACTATTTCTGGAAGTTTGTTTGTTGCTGTAAGTGAAGTGAACTTTGACATTTGCATATTGGACATTTTGAGGGAAAAATAAATGTATGTGATAGGAAGTTCATATATGCAAGTGAAAAAACATATAAATGAAGTTCTTTTCCACATGGATCTATGATTATAACTTTGAACTATTAGAGACACATTGTGTGATAGAGTTCTTCATAGAATCCTTTTCTCCCTGCTAACAATAGCTTAGGCAGTATCGAGTAGTAAAAATGTTCATACATCTGGACTGCATTTCCAAGATTGTATTTTTAAACAGTGTCCACATCTGTTGTCCACTTTTAACCTTTGTAGCTGCACCTTTCAGTTTTTTTTCTAACTATTTTTCTCATTTTATCAAAGTTTCCCTTTTGAAAGTTTAGTGTTAGAGCTGCAGATTTACTTATTGTCCCCCTTCCAGTTATTAGTTTAAATTTGATCATGTTATGATCACTGTTGCCAAGTGGCTCCACCACCATTACCTCTCTCACCAAATCCTGCGTTCCACTAAGAATTAAATCTAAAATAGCTCCCTCTCTCGTCGGTTCCTGAACCAATTGCTCCATGAAGCAGTCATTTATTACATCCAGGAACTTTATGTCTCTGACAAGTCCTGATGTTACATCTACCCAGTCAATATGTGTTACAATCCTGCTCGTGGCGCTCATCTTGCGAGCAGGCCCTTACTTACCCGGCTCAGCGCTGGCACCACTGACAACCGGCCCAATGCCGCCGATCCCCTGTTGTGCGGCCTAGGACGCCCCCGGGCCATCGCTGTCACTCCTCGTGGCCCGATGCCTCTGTGTGCGGCAGGAGACGCTGCCAGTGCTTTTTCACGGCAGGAGCCTCCGCAGGCATCCTCTTCATACGGCAGGGGAAGCCGCCGTTGTTGCTCCTCTTCGTCACCCTAGTTCCGCCGCCGGGACGCTTCATCTTTGCTGCAGGAAGCCGCCGCTGACTGTCTTCATGCAGACCTGATGCCGCCGCTGATTTCCTCCACCTCCTGGGCTCCTCTAGGCGCAGTCACACACCTCTTCACATTATTTAAAGGGCCAGAGGTGGGAAAAGCCCCACAGCCCCAACAATGACATCATTAGTCGTCACCTTCACCAGTCCTATAAAAGGGCTCTCTTCCATTTCCTCGGGGCCTTCGAATCCGGATCTTCATAGTTGTCCAATCGTGCTCCGTGGTCTGCCTTTGTCTACATGGTTAATCGTTTGATGTCCTAGATATTCCTGGTCTCCTATGTCTGATATTCCTGGTCCTGTTCTTCCTTGGAGCTCCTTTGTTGTCTCCTCAGTGTCTTGATGTTCCATGTCCAGATGTTCCTGATGTTCTGTGTTCCTGTCCTGGTCCTGATGTCCTCGTCTCCGGTGATTCGTCCTGCTTCCAGGTTTCCTGCTTGTCCATCCTTCCTGGTGTGCCACCGTTGAGGTCCGTGACCAGCCCATGGGGGGCTGTGTAGGGTGCTTCATGGCACAAGGCATGTCTTCACGTCTGAGGCGCAAGTCTCCAGAAGGCCCTGTTTTTAAAGCCGAGGTCTGTTCCTGAATCCGAGTTCAGAGTCTTGAATCCTGAGTCTTCAATCTTGCTCCTGGTCTTCGGAGTACCTTGTGCCTGCTTCCATCCATGCCCAAAACTCAAGCCAGAACCTCCTCTGCTCCAGCGCGTGGTCTGCAACCAGCCATATGCGGCTGTGTAGGGCACGCCTCTGTGCAGGCCTCTCCTGAATCTTCGACATATTCCTGGTTCCAAGTCTTCACTTTCTCATATGAAGTCTGCTTCGCCTTTGGCGTGGTCCGCAACCAGCCATGGGTGGCTGTGTAGGGTGCATTGCGGTGCAGTACTCACCCTGTACTAGTGCCTGAACCCTGAATCCTCGTCCAAGTTTTCTAAGTATCCTGAACCCTCATCTGAGTCTTCCAAGTTCCATGTATCCTCGTCTGAGTTTCCAAGTTCCTGAGTTCCATGTCTTGTTCTGTTCCTGCTTTCAGCCTCTGTCTGGTATCACATACTAGTTCCCAAGCGGCGGGTCTGGAAGGGCTACTGAGTGCCCGGAGGGCTACTCTGGATACGAGCATTGCGTTGCTGGATATCTCTGGTGCGTGCAGGTCAGTGGAGGGCTGAGCCTGCCTTGTTCCAAGTTTTGACCCTGGTCCAGCCTTGTTCCAGCTCTAGCCTGTGCCTGAACACTCTCACCTCCCACGGTGTGTGTCTTGGGGCTCCTCCCTGAGCCTCACCGTGGCTCAAGGGCTCACAAGCTCTCGGAGCAAGCAATCGCACCTCCGTGCTCGCAACAGTATTGGGGTAATTGAAATCTTCCATTATTACAGCACTGCCAAATAGAGAAGTTAAACAGATCTCTCTTAGAATTTCATCATCTGTCTGACCATTTTGTCCAAGTGGATGGTAGTATACTCCTATCACTATCCTCTTACCCAACACACATGGGATTTGTACCCATATAGATTCTGCTGAGCATTTAGTCTCTTGTATGATCTTTATCCTGTTGGACTCTATACCCTCCTGGACATAAAGTGCAACACCCCCACCAAGTTGATTCTCCCTATCATTGCGATATAATTTGTATCCTGATATAGCACTGTCCCATTGATTATCCTCTTTCCACCAAGTCTCTGTGATGCAATTATGTCAATCTCATCATTCACTGCTATACATTCTAACTCTCCCATCTTACTTCTTAGACTTCTGGCATTAGCATACAAACATTTCAAAGTTTGTTTTTTGATTGTATTTTTATTCTGCTTTTTAATTGATAGGGATAAGTTAGAATGTTTTAGCTCATGTGAGTTTTTAGTTACAGGCACTTGGACTACTTTTCTTATTATTGGAGCCTCACTGTTGGGATGCCCTAATTCTAATGCATCATTAATATCCTTTAAAGATACCTCTCTCCGAACCATGCGCTGCTGAGCGACTGTCGGCTTTCCCCTTTGTTCTAGTTTAAAAGCTGCTCTATCTCCTTTTTAAAGGTTAGCGCCAGCAGCCTAGTTCCACCCTGGTTAAGGTGGAGCCCATCCCTTCGGAAGAGACTCCCCCTTCCCCAAAAGGTTCCCCAGTTCCTTACAAAACTGAATCCCTCTTCCTTGCACCATCGTCTCATCCACGCATTGAGACTCCGGAGCTCTGCCTGCCTCTGGGGACCTGCGCGTGGAACAGGGAGCATTTCAGAGAATGCTACCCTGGAGGTTCTGGATTTAAGCTTTCTACCTAAGAGCCTAAATTTGGCTTCCAGAACCTCCCTCCCACATTTTCCTATGTCGTTGGTGCCCACATGTACCACGACAGCCGGCTCCTCCCCAGCACTGTCTAAAATCCTATCTAGGTGACGCGCGAGGTCCTCCACCTTCGCACCAGGCAGGCAAGTTACCAGGCGATCCTCACACCCACCAGCCACCCAGCTGTCTACATTTCTAATAATTGAATCACCAACTATGATGGCCGACCTAACCCCTTCTCTCTTAGGTAATAGCCCTTTGAGACTTACACCACATCTACCAAAGACAGGCAAAAAAGAACTCACCATGGTTGCCACTCCCTACTTCTGTAACGCTTTATATCAAGATCTTCTACCCCTGTGTATAGCTTCTGCAGGTCTCTGAAATAGTTTGCCGTCTGACATTCATTTGGAACATGCTACCTTTGGTTTCAGAAGCACCTAAACGCATGTTTTATTTCAAATCTGATTTATACAATTTTACCATATTGTACAACAGTAATCAATTAATGCACATGGTGTATTCTGCTCATCCTCATGGGCTAACAATAGGCACATTGAGATAAAATAAACAATCTGCAATTATAACAGTATCGGCTTCAACCCTTTGCCAATCCAACTCAACCCCTTCCCATTCAATTCATATCATATCATAGGCAACCCGAAATTTACTTTCCAGGTAAAATGCATGTTTTATTCCAACAGGCAGGAGATTAGTGTTATTATTCCAAGGACTTCAAGCACTTAGTGTTTTTATACTATTATATCATGGCTTCGTCTTATAGTTTTTAATTATGGACCTAATATTCAAAGCTATCCGGTTATCTAAGTTATCCAGCTAAGTAGCATTGCAATGTTGGGCCCTCAGTGTTTGCTAGTTTTTGTTTTAATTGAAATTGTTAGCTATGATATGTGCTTTTTTGTGTCCTACCTTGAGAGGTATCAAAGGCGAATTATCATGCTGAATTAATAAATTATAATTACAGTTCAATGTGATATGTGTTTGCATAGGTGAAACCCCCCTTTTTTCTCAGAGTCACTTTTTGGAGGTTGCAGAGGTGGTGAGTTACACTGCTGCAGCCTGGGAACAGTCAAGGTCCTCCAGGGATTGCCAATGGGGACCAGAGCAGTCTCTGGGAGGCCCAAGAGAAGGCTTAACAAGCTCAAAGTCCATGGTCTGCACCAGTGCTTGGTTCCAATATGGAACATTTATTGTAAATTCCAATGCAAAACACTTTTTCAGAGAGAGAAATCTATCACGTCCCAGGATACAGGCCAAAAATAACACCTTGGCAGCAGAGCTACCCTTTTTCAGATATCTCTCTTTCTTTGAAGGGGAAACTCACAAAATCCACGTTTAACCCCAAGGCCTTCTGGGCAACCTGGCCCAAAACGTCTTTCCTGGAGCTTCCCCAGCAAGGAAAAGCCACCCTCTGACTTTAGGGCTCTTCCTTCTGGATGGCCGTAGGAATCCTTTCAATATTATCAAGGTTAACAAACACTTCTGATTCAGGATCTCTTCCACTCCCAAGACCTCCTCTCTTTTACCTCCCAGCAAGATGCCTGGAAAAGCATCTTAAATAACCTCTCCTCCAAATCCGCACCTCTTATTCTTCCAGCCTTATCTCACACCCTTACATCACTCAACTTTGCGGCACCAAACCTCAAATCCCCCTTGTACCCTGCCTTAACATGACTGCTCCTTGCAAAATGCACAAGCCCTGCAGTAGCAGAACTCTCTGCCCGTTCCTTGACCCTGGAAAGCTGAAACCCTCCAGAAGTCTCCAGCACACCTCTTGGTGACCCTAGTCAGGGTTGCATAGGCTATTAGAAACAGGGGTCAGCAATAGTTTGATCTTAAACACCTACAATGAATTTGTAGGCCTTTATTTCTATGTATCCAAGGAAAATAACACAAAAGCCACACATTTTTCAGTTAGGTTATTAAGATATTCCCACAATATATCTACAAGATAGAAGAGTCCAGAGTCTGACTTTAGCTGTTAGGATTTGTGTATTCACCTGGACATTAAATAGCCCAAGTAAAACTGTTAATGCAGCCTATATGTATCTCTTCTCAGCCATAGGGGCCAGCTCTGTGGATGCTTGGGCATCCCCCAATATTAAGCAAACTCCTTCCCTATGTCTAGAGAAGGATAACTTGTGTCGTTTACACTCCCAATTCTTTTTTTTAAAGTTGGCTTCCATGTTTTCAGCAGAAAATCAAAATGAGACAGTCGGGATGGCTCACTCAGCCTCCTCTATTGAATAATCCCCAGGCATGCAATGGAGCAGAGCATCAGCACCACACAGTCACAAAAATGAAAAAAAATACATAAATGTGCAGCACCTCAGGAACCTGATTCATTGATACAGTGTGATCACAGAGCAAGCTAAATTCAGCCTGCCTTCGAGCCTGAAAGTCTACCATACTAATAGAAAAAGAGCAGAAACCAAAACAAAATCCCAAGAAGCATTAAAACACGAAAAAAACACAATCGGGAAGAAGAGTCCTCAGCATGACAGAAACCAGACTTACAGGTCTCTGTCTCAGGCAGACAACTTATATGCAAAAGCAGCCTTCCCGTCAACAGGACTGGTGTCTCCTGATGTCCATTCGCAGAATCTGTTAATAAACAGTTTGCCAAAGGAGAAACACAACTGGATTAATGCCCTTCCTTCCCATCTGCTATTTAAAGAAATGGCAAACAAAACTGCAAAGGGGAGACATTTCAGGAGACTACGATCCTGCTAGACAATTGCTCCTTATAGGTGGGGTTACGAAGCTGGAGACAGAGAAATCAGAGGAGCAAAAGCCTTTCTCCAAGCTGTGGCCATGGGCCCATAGACTGGGTGCTCTGCTTTGAAATTTCCATTTGGTTTGCTACCTGATCAAGTCCTGGTTTAGACTTGTGCTTCCAGTTCCTCTAGGAAAGGCAGGAAACTGAGTCCCTGCATGCAAGGCAAAACCAGAATTGGGTCTGCCTGTCCTACAAAATGGAGCCAGTCTGTAGTGCTACCTCCCTGCCAGCTCCGACCCCCGTTGGAGTTTATTGCTTGCATGAGGGAAAGAGGGTGACTGATTTGCAATCCCAGTGACCTGGCATGTGTGTTACTGACCATTCTTGTGCAATTATTCATAAGGTTATAAGATTACTTTAGGTCTTCTGAGATGAGCCAAGCCAGTCCTGATTCTGCCCCAGTAACTCAGTGGGCTTCCATCTCTACGTTTCCTAGAGTAAACCTTTTGGGATCCCTAGGGAGGAAAATGGAGTATAAATCCAGGAACAGAACGCCACATGTAAAGATGTAGTGGTACAAATTCAGCTTGTTGCTTTAGATGTACCTGGTAACACTGGCTTACCCATTTTTAGAAGTTGCCTGCTTCAGCAATAAAATATACTATTTATTATTGATGTGCTGAAATCATATACGACAATGGTGAGACCGCACCTTGAATACTGTGTACAATTCTGGTTGCCGCATCTCAAAAAAGATATTTTTGTGATGGAGAAGGTACAGAGAAGGGCTAACAAAATAAGGGGAATGGAACAGCTCCCCTATGAGGAAAGACTAAAAAAGTTAGGACTTTTCAGCTTGGAGAAGAGACGACTGAGGGGGGATATGATAGAGGTCTTTAAGATCATCAGAGGTCTAGAATGGGTAGATGTGAATCGGTTTTTTACTCTTTCAGATAATAGAAAGACTAGGGGGCACTCCATGAAGTTAGCATGGGGCACATTTAAAAATAATCGGAGAAAGTTCTTTTTTACTCAACGCACAATTAAACTCTGGAATTTGTTGCCAGAGGATGTGGTTAGTGCAGTTAGTGTAGCTGTGTTTAAAAAAGGATTGGATAAGTTCTTGGAGGAGAAGTCCATTACCTGCTATTAAGTTCACTTAGAGAATAGCCACTGCCATTAGCAATGGTTACATGGAATAGACTTAGTTTTTGGGTACTTGCCAGGTTCTTATGGCCTGGATTGGCCACTGTTGGAAACAGGATGCTGGGCTTGATGGACCCTTGGTCTGACCCAGTATGGCATGTTCTTATGTAAACCAGCTGACGGCTATTTCCATAATTAAGTTTTTACATTTTACTTCTGTCTATTGAGTAGCTAGTAGCGTTTTAACCATAAATTGTAAACTTAGGTCTTTTCATGTATTTATGGTTGCATAATACTTCACCTGTCTTGTTTATGTAACACTTTAAAAATTAAATCAGCAAAAGGATTATAAAAATAACATTTACTATGAAACAAAAGGCCAAAAACTATTATCTATATAGACATAGTTTAGTCCTTATTTATTAAATAAATAAATATTTAGTGGCTGCTTAGCTCTTCTTGTCTATTGTTGTACATTAAATGGAAAATCTCTTATCGCTATCCAGCAATAGCTTGCAAGCATGGATGGGATCCATTTGCCCCGATACCATGTTCCATTGCTTCAGTGTCCTGGTGAAATCGCTCACAGCTCTGCAGTTTGGTAGAAAAAAATCTAGATTAGAGTGTAAAAAATATCTTTAGTGACTGTTGCAGCCAAGGCTTTGGTTTACCTTGAGGAGGTTTCTCACCCCTTGTAGTCTGCCTTGTTGTTTCCAAGAAAATGTGTTACCACTAACTAGAAGGCTTTCTACAATTGCATCACTCATTGTGCCCAAAAAGCAAGTACTATCCAAATCCAGTCATAGATTTATTCATAGATTCAGTCAAAGATGTATGTTCGTCGTTTCTGGTTTAATTTGAGATTCTTTCCCTTCTTAACTCACTTATCCTCCACAATTCCCAAGTCAACGGTCGGATATCCTGACCTTGTAGCATTTCTTGAAAACTAAAGCCAAGCAACAACTTTAAGCATCATTTTCGTTCTCATTGACCCAGGTTTAGTAAAGTTTGAGTGCATTCATTTAGGAAGCAGTGTTTATTCACTGTAAGAAGGCTACAGTTTCATAAGCAGAGTTCTTTTCTTATAAAGGAGTTGTTATAAAGAAAAGTGCCTATATTCTTTCTGTACCCATCCCCTGAAATGGTGATATCTTCTTTCAAACTTTTGTTTTTTTATTATAATATAGTACAATCATATAACTTCAGCCACAACAAAAGCAAAAACAAACTATCATTGTGCAGTTACACAGACAATTATAACAGAGAGACGATGGGACCATCACAAAGCAAGAACAGAGAGAGAGCAGGAAAGAAAACCAACAGATACAGAAACATGTGTCGACCAGGTCCGTTAATAGCAGTATTATTATCATAATCCAGAAATGGAGCCTGTGTCTGATTAAGGGAAGCTAAGTTGTTTTTTTACCAAGGACATGAGATGCTCCATTTCCAGTATATGCCAAACCTTGGAGTACCACTTAGATTAGAGGCTTTCATGAAATGCTGATACCTTCCGTAGATTTTGTATCCAAACAGCTCCTAAGATAATGTTCTTATTAAGCAAGAGTTAAGCACATGTGCAAAAGGAAGTATCAAGGCTGCTCTCAGCCCTGCATCACTGAGCTTTCTCGGAAGTTCTCCTGGTAGCACGTTGAAGGCCTCCTGGTGGTGCACGTGCCACTTTGTCTTTTTAGCTCGTGGTGGTGATCCCACATGGAGGCATTGCATATAGTGATTAAATGGCCTTTGGTATAGGGGGATGTGCTCATTTGAAGGAATAAGTAGTTTGGCTGCCATGTTAGTCTATTTGAATGCACAGAATCAAAAGTTAATAATTAAAAAAAAATATATTTAAGCTTTTAACTTTTAATTGGACTAATTTAATACATTTCTCAATCAGCTTTTCTGACCTGAAGAAGAGAGTATTAACTCTTGAAAACTAGTCGAGAAATATATTAAGTTAGTCCAATAAAAAGGGGTGTGTGTGTATATATATATTAACTTTTATTTTTTTTTCTGTTTTTAGCAGCCAGGAGCAGGCTGCAATCATGTTTACCTCATGGCTCTCTCTCTTTGTTTGTCTGTCTGTCTGAAACAAAGACAGACCATCTTTTATATGTAATTAAATAAGAAGTCTCAGCAGTATTCAGTCCCTTGCCTTTTATTGGCTACAGGGATGAACATGTAATGTATTGCTTACTTAAACTCTGATGCAAAAGTATGCCATTTCCCAGTTTAAATCCAAACAACTACCTGATAGACTATCAAATAACAGTTATTTATATCATCCTGCCCCCTTAATGGATTATCCTCAAGGAGGCAGTATTGACCAGCAAATAGCTTCCAGCCAATAGGATTACTGGCATCATTTGCAGTTGCTAGGCACTAAAATTGTTTCTTCTTCTTCCCTCTTACTAACACTTTAAAAGGAAAATATAACTCTCACCTGCCCATCATAAACAGGAATTGATTGCATTTTTTTTTTAATCTTTCAAAAGAACATTTGCTCTGTTGTACACTTTGATATTTCCTGACTTCAAAAGAAATAGCCAGGACTCTCATTTCTTATTAAGTTAACTTTAGCTGAGCAGCAGGAGAAAGAATTTAAATTGTTTCTAAGCTGTTGACTGACATACACATTCTTCCTTTTTTTCTCGCCAGTCTTACAATCCCATTTCTGCCATTTCTCCTATCACTGACTTACCTGAAAAAGGCTCATACACTAGAGGATACAGAGAGTAAGTTTTTTGTCCACATATATTTCTAAGAAAGAAGAGTTCTTGGATTAATCCACAGAAATCTCTTGAACAATTTCCAGAGAAAGAAGGAGATTTCAGAAAACCTTGCCTTGAGGTGGCTGACTTGTTGTCTCGTCTGCTGGACTTTGTGTTGTGTTCCACGGCCGTCCGCGGGCGCGGCCCCCCTACCTGACCACGGCAAACGTCCAAAGAGAAGCCCTGGCCCGGTGCTGCTGCTCCCACGCGTTGGTGCAGGCCCTCACGGTGCCCACACGCTGGAGAGCCATCCTAGCCTCCCTGGCGTGGCAACCACAGCTTCTCTCCCGTGAATGGGATTCAAGATGGCCGCCACCATGGAATCCAAGATGGCCACCGCCATCTTAGGCACGAGGCCACGTCACCTCACTGAATTTAAAGGGACCTGATCCCTTTAACGATGCTCACCTGCTTCCAATGATCCAGAGCAGAGGAAGTATTTAAGGAGGCTTCCTCTGCTCATTCCTTGACTTGGCAACGTCCTCTAGCATTGTCTAGTCTGCTTGCCTTGGTGAGTTCCTTGCGCTTTGGATCTTGTTCCTGTTTTGTCTTGGTGTTCCTGGTTCCTGACTTCGGATTGGCTTACGGTGATTCTCTGGCGTCTGACTTCGGATTGGCAAGCAGTGATTCTCTGGTGTGTGACTTCGGACTGGCAAGTGGTGATCCTTCGGTGTGTGACTTCGGACTGGTAAGCGACGACCCTCTGGCTCTTGACCTAGGACTTCTTCTTGACCATCGCCTCCAAGGGCTCGCCTAAGTCCCTGCGGCCCGGGTCCCTTCGGGCTCCTCCTGGGGGGACCACGGGCTTCCAGGGGTGAAGCTCCAGTTGACCCTTGCACGTACGTCTGACCTTTCAAGTCCCAGCGGTCTGGGTCCCTACGGGCTCCTTCTTGGGGGACTGCGGACTTCCAGTGGTGAAGACACACCTCCGTTCCTTGACGTCACGACTCTTCGTCTGCCTCCACAGTCGCCTCTGTCTTCTGTGCCAAGGGTCAGGTGATCACCACTTCTGTTCCTGCCTCGCCACCCGACGGGAGACCCTACGGATCTTCCTCCAAGGTATACCATCCTCCCGTCGGCCCAAGGGTCCACAAGGCCAAGCATAACACTTTGCAACAATAATTGTTCACTAAATCACTATGCTTTTATAATAAGTTTAGCTTCTCCTCCATCCCTTTAATCAATATAGCAAAAGCTACAGAGATAATCTTCTCCCTTTTACCCTGCATCTCTCAGAACAAAGATGGTTACTCTCTCAGCTAATACCAAAGGATCTCCTTTCCTTACCAAGGACTGAGCGAACAGCATTCACTACTCCTTGGAACCTTTTCATTGCTGCACTGGGCTAGCATTATAGTCCTCTATATTATGCAACAGGTAGCAACCAAAGGACAGCACTAAAGGATGCTGGCTGTTTGTGGATGTTCAATCTCCTGCTTCTGCACAAGCAAAGTCCATTCTGATCTTAGGTTAGACTTGCTCACTGCCTCTCCCCATCTGTTCTCCTCATCCTGCTTTTTCTCTTTACCCTCCCCTTTATAAATTATTCACCTCACATTCGCCACTGGCACCTAATCCCCCTCCTCTTACTCACCCATAGTCATCTTATCTTCAGTTCTTTCTTTCCATAAACTGGCTCCTAGTCACATTCCCTCATTATCTGATCAGAAATAGGGTATGATTGTTGCATCAGAGGTGGACCCGGGCCACGGTGGGGTTGATGCAACCCGTAGGCGAGGACCTACGGGTCCCCAGCATCCTTCAATACTGTTATGATATTGAGGTGTTTGGATTCTCAGGGGTAACAGTGATGTTATCTCCTATAGGGAGGAGCCCCGTAGGGAGACTGATGCACCGGGCTAGAATCAATAGCACAGACACAGAGAGAGTTTCATTTATTGTACAGCTAGGATGACCACCAGAGGTGGCAGTAGAGAGCAGGTTAGCTGGTAGCAGTCTGTAATCCCTGGCGAGGGAGACCCGTCCCACAGTGGTGGTGTAAGGCCCCGATGAAGATGTAGTGAGGAATTGATGAGAGACGGACTGGTAGAAGTTGTACTCACTCTCTGTAGCTGATAGATGGATTTCCAGCAGGTTGAAGAATGAAGCAGGCACCAGGATAGACACACAGGCCCTCGAGGAGCCTGTAAATAAGCAGAAAGCCCCCGAGGAGCGGGTACCCAGGTTAGAGAACCCCAAAGGGTGAAGATAGCTTCCAGTGGATAGAAGCGGCAGAGTAGCTTCAGACCGGGGCATACCGATCCTTGCTAACTCGGCGAGAGTCAGCAAATGGGCAACCTTAAATATGCGGAAGCAGTGACGTCACTCAAGGGGGACGCCCCTGATGTTTGCGTCAACACTGCTACAAAGGTAGGGACACGCGCGCCCTAGGAGGCCTCAGGTCAAGATGGCCGAACGCCGCGCCAGAGCCGCTCTGGGGAAGCCGGAGGGTGCGGCAGGGAGACGCCACGGTCGCCATACTCCCGAGGCTGGTGGAGAAAGCTGAGAGAAAGGTGAGGCATGTCGGGCGAAGTCGTCTGAGCCTGACAGATACAACAAATACATTCAGGGTATTCATACTATGTTCACAAATCTCTCATCTTTTGCCACCCTTTTAGTCTTTTCCTCTTTTTCTGCTTTCTCCTTTCATCCCTCTCATTCTTATGCTCACTCTTGAATGCACAATTCATCATTAACAGAGCCTCCACTATCCATGGCCTTTTTATCTCTAGCTCCTTTCCTTTTCTATTCTTTCAAACTTTGGTCATCTCATAGTTGACAGCAATGATGAACCCCATATTGTACAGGGAACCTTACCACTAGGCAGATCAGCTGCCCTGCACTGGAAGGTACAGTATAGGTCTTTATGCAGGCCAGAGCCTGTATAACATCTCCATGAAAGTGATTATCTTCATATAGAAATGACGGCAGAAGAAGACCAAACGGCCCATCCAGTCTGCCCAGCAAGTTTCGCACCTTTTTTTTTTTTTTTTAATACTTATCTGTTTCTCTTGGCTCTCAGTAACCTCTTGGCTCTATTTCCCTTCCACCCCCACCATCAATGTAGAGAGCAGTGTTGGAGCTGCATCCAAGTGAAATATCAAGCTTAATTAGTTAGGGGTAGTAACCGCCGCAATAAGCAAGTTACACCCAAGCTTATTTGTTTACCCAGACTATGTAACTCAATCCTTGTTGATTGTCTGTATATAGATCCACTTTTCTTCATTCCCCCTGCCGCTGAAGCAGAGAGCTATGCTGGATATGCACGAAGTGTCAGACTTTCTCCCCTGCCGTTGAAGCAGAGAGCTATGCTGGATATACACTGAAAGTGAAGTATCAGGCTTATTTGGTTTGGGGTAGTAACTGCCATAAAAAGCAAGCTACTCCCTGCTTTTTTGTGAATGCAAATCTTCCCCCCCCCCAAAAAAAAATAATCCCTCAAAATACCACATGAAAGGTGACCAGCATTCTGTATAAGATGTGATGAGATACTGAGGCCCTACACAATCCACAGGCAGGGAAGGGATAAAATCCTACCAGTGCTGTAGAGATTTGAGAGGGCAGCCAGGGTATGACTGAGCCTTGTATCCTGTTGGGATCCCCGTGAGATAAAAGCCTAATCCTGGAAGTACAAGGTATTGCTATTTTGGTGTGCAAGTAAAATGCCTGTAGAGCTCTCCGAGCCCCGTTGGGGCAGTATGACATTCTGGCAGTAGTTTCATCAAACTAGGCTGTTAATTACTGTCATGCAAGGAAGCCAGCTTCTGCTGCTTATCAGAGAGAGAGAATTTCAGACTTTTTTTTCTTGTTCCGAAGTCTGAAGGTAAAGTCTTGCAATAAAATGAATTGGGCCTTCCTGGGAGAGCATGTAAGGAAAGGATCCCTGCAGCACAAAGACAGTGTGGAGTAAAGCTTTACTGATGGCCACCCAGCAGCTGGATCTTAATGTAACCATGAGATTATAAATCAGATAGTATGTGGCAAGGAAGGACTTTAATCTCCGCTACAGGTACAATGATGCCTGGAACGCTCTTCCGGAGGAAGTGGTGAAGACCAAAACTGTGAAGGAGTTCAAAGAGGTGTGGGATAAACACTGTGGATCCATAAAGTCTAGAGGATGTGAATGAAGTGAAGAGGCATGGGGGCGGCTTGCGGGAAAGACGGCTACTACCTGGAGATTAATATCCTAATTCAATAAACATACACATGGTTAAATCGACATCAACATCGCTCTAAGCTTCAATGGCAAGAGGAAATGTGAAAAAAAAGGATTTGCATCCACAAAAAAGCAGGGGAGTAGCTTGCTTGATACGGTGGTTACTACCCCAAACCAAATAAGCCTGATACTTCACTTTCAATGATATCCAGCATAGCTCTCTGCTTCAACGGCAGGGGGGAATGATGAAAAGATGATTTATATTCGGACAACAACCAACAAGGACTGAGTTGCACAGGCTGGATAAACATACATGGGAGTAGTTTGCTATGACAGCGGTTACTACCCCTAAACAATTAGCTAGATACTTCACTTAGATGCACCTCCAGCACTGATACCCCTAACCAAATAGCTAGCTACTTACATAGAAACATAGAAATGACGGCAGAAGAAGACCAAACGGCCCATCCAGTCTGCCCAGCAAGCTTTCGCCCTTTTTTTTTCCCTCTCATTCTTATCTGTTACTCTTGGCTCTTAGTAACCTTTTTTATTCTATTTCCCTTCCACCCCTGCCATTAATGTAGAGAGCAGTGTTGGAACTGCATCTAAGTGAAATAGCTTAATTAGTTAGGGGTAGTAACTGCCCCAATAAGCAAGCTACACCCATGCTTATCTGTTTATCCAGACTATATAATTCAGTCCTTGTTGGTTATTGCCTGAATATAGATCCACATTTCTTCATTCCCCCCTGCCATTGAAGCAGAGAGCTATGCTGGATATGCGTGAAGTGTCAGACTTTCTCCCCTTCGCTTCGCTTCACTTAGATGCAGCTCCAGCACTGCTAACTACATCTATGGCGGGATGGAAGGGAAATAGATAGATGGCAGGGGTGGAAGGGAAAAAGAACAAAAAAGTCACTTACAAGGGACAAGAGTAAGAGAAGTATGGGGAAAAAAAATTGAAAGCTTGCTGGGCAGACTGGATGGACCGTTTTGGTCTTCTTCTGCCGTCATTTCTATGTTTCTATGTAATGGAAACATTTCTGAGTCATCAGCGAAGCCCACCTTTGTGGATCAGGCCTGAGCAATGGCAGCCTACAAACAAGAGACTCCTAGCCCAGTAAGAATACTCAGTAAGCACTACAGCAATCTGCAGCATGCATTATTATTCAATAGGTAGCAATCTGTAGCACAGCATTAATACTCAGTAAGCAATACAGCAATCTGTACCATTGTACTAATCAATAAGCAGCAATCTATGCACAGTTTTAATACTCAATAAACATAAGATTTGACATACTGGATGAGACCAAGGGTCCATCAAGCCCAGTAACCTGTTTCCAGCAGTGGCCAAGCCAGGTCACAAGTACCTGGCAGGATCCCAAACAGTAAACAGGTCCCATGCTGCTTGTCCCAGGGACAAGTAGTGGCTTTTCCCAAGTCTATCTGGTTAATAACAGTTTATGGGCTTCTCCAGGAAGTTGTCAAAACCTTTTTTAAACCCAGGTGTACGCTAAAGCTTTCACCACAGCCTCCAACAATGAATTCCAGAGTTTATTTATGCATTGAGTAAAAAATTTTTTTTTCTATTTGCTTTAAAGTATCACCTAGTAACTTCATTGACTGTCCCTTAGTCTTTGTACTTTTTGAAAGAATAAATAACTGATTAATGTTTCCTCGTAGCATTCCACTCACGATCTTAAAGACCTCTATCATATCTCCACTCAGCTGTCTCTTCTCCAAGCTGAACAGCCCTAACCTCTTTATCCCTTCCTCATAGGAGAGCTGTTCCATCCCCTTTATCATTTTGGTTGCCCTTCTCTGTACCTTTTCTATGTCTGGTATATCTTTTTTGAGATGCGGCGACCAGAATTGTACACAATTCTCAAGATGCGCTCACACCATGGATTTATACAGAAGCATTATGAAATCTGTTTTATTTTCCATTCCACTCCTAATAATCCCTAGCACTCTTATTTGCTTTCTTGGCTGATGCTGCACATTGAACAGAGGATTTCAACATATTATCTGCGATGATGCCTACATCCTTTTCCTGGGCAGTGACTCCTAATGTGGAAGCTTGCATTGTGTAGCTATAATTTGGGTTGCTTTTCCCTGCATGCATCACGTTTCACTTGTCCACATTAAATGCCTTCTGTCATTTGGATTCCCAGTCTCGCAAGGTCCTCTTGCAATTTCTCACAATCCTCTTGTGATTTAACAACTTTGAATAAGTTTGTATCATCAGCAAATTTGATCACCTTACTCATTCCTGTCTCTAGGTCATTTATAAATATGTTAAAAAGCAGTGGTCCCAGTTCAGATCCCTAGGGCACCATTCTCCACTGAGAAAACTATTTAGCCCTACTCTCAAGTTCTCAATCCATAATAGAACATTGCCTCCTACCCCATGACTTTTTAATTCCTCAGGAGTCTCTCATGAGGTACTTTTCAAACGCTTGCTGAAAATCTAGATACACTGTATCATCTGGCTCATCTTTATCCACCTGTTTATTCATACCTTACAAGAATGTAGCAGACTGACAAGGAATGGAAAAGCTTTCCTTAGTTAAATCCATGTTTGCTTTGTCCTATTAAACTATGACTATCTATATGTTCAGTAATTTTGTTCTTCATAATAGTTTTAACCATTTTTCCTGGTATTGACATCAGGCTCACCGGTCCTGGATCACCCATGGAATCCTTTTTAAATACTGGCATTATGTTGGCCACTCTCCAATCTATAGGTACTGTAGCTGCTTTTAATGATAGTTCACAGATTACTAATAGTAGGTCTACAGCTTAATTTTTCAGTTCTTTCAGCAGGCTGGGATGTATACCATCTGATCCAGGTGATTTGCTACTCTTTAGTTTACCAATTTTCCCTATTACATCTTCCAGGTTGGCTGATATTTCTGACACCTTTAAATATCACTTCTGGCATGGGTATCTGCCTCAATCTTCCTCAGTAAAGACCAAAGCAAAGTATTCATTTAATTTGTCTACTATGCCCTTGTTAGTGCCTCATTTACCCCTTGAGTATCTAATGGTCCAACTGACCTTTTACTTCGAATGTACCTGAAAAGGTTTTATTATGAGTTTTTGCTTCCATTGCAAGCTTCTTTTCAAATTCTGTCTTGCATTTCTTCTCAGTGCTTTTGCTTCTCACTTGCAAGTGCTTATGCTGTTTCCGGTTTTCTTCATTCGGATCCCTTTCTTCCAGCTTCACTTCTTCCTTTAATGCCTCTTGAGACCTAGAAGGAAGGAACTTTATTTCCTGTGCCTGCTCCAAGCCCTCTTTCTCTGTCTGGGTTGTTGGAGCCTCCACCCTCTCAGCACTCAGAGGCTCCATTAGATATTCTCGTCCTTCTCACTGCTTGGGATTGTAGACCAATCACATGGACATTTTGATCTGAGGGATTTGGGCTTTATTCAGCATGGCCTTCATTGTTTGGGGGCTGACCTTATTCTCCTTCTTCCAGGACCTGCTTGACTCTGGCATGGGGGAGCGATACCATCACAGAATTTATATGCTCATCTACCCAAACTGGTTGAAAATCAGAAAGATTCTCAGTCTTAGCAGAGAGGATGGGTCATTTGCTCTTTATCTGTTATCATAAAATAAATAAATAAAACTGTTACTATGTGTGTTGTTTTGGGGGGTCATAAATTTATCCCTTCCTAATGATGTGTGTATCTCCAGAAACATATAACATTGATGTCATAGAGGCGGTGTAGTGGATTTTCTATCACTCCTCATTTGGGAACTATCTGGAGGTTGAGTGGATTCAATATAACGAAGAAGTCCAGAAGGTTTTTTTATTCATTTCTTTCTGGCTCTCCCTTAGATAGGAGACCTAGGTTCCAAGTCTGAGCGCCTGGGATGCCGAGGAGGGAGTTTGGTGCTTGGAGGAGCTCTGAGCTGAAGTCTAAGAAGAGTCCTTTTGCAGAGGACCCCCTATCTCAGGTTTCTTGCTCCTCTGGTGAGTCACCTAGATTGGTGAAGTTTGTGAATAAGTGGAGACACATTTTGGAGTAGTCTGTCTCAAAGAAAGTGTGTGGTCTGCTTTTGAAGAGACTTTGCATCAGAATTAGGTCACAGGAATTTCTTCTGATGTTCATATGAAGATAATTTTTACAAGAGAAATCATAGGACTGGGAGAGGATATCCTTCTTGTGCAAGGCTACTTCCCTGTTCACTTCTGGACTCTGTACCTCCAGAAGGACATAGACAGAGTAGAAGTAGTCCAGAGAACAGTTACCAAAACAGTACAGGATTTTCACCAAAAGCCATATAAGATGGGCCTTAAGGATCTAAATATGTATACCTAGAGGAAAGACGGGGGAGATAATGTAAGAGCCCTTCAAATACCTCAAAGGTATAAATAATACACAAGAAGCACTGTTTTTTTTTTTTCAGAGGAAGGAATGCTGTAGAAGAAGAGGTCACAGTATGAGGCTTCAGGGAGGTAGACTCAGGAGCAACATCAAAAAAGCATGGGACAAGCATAGAAGATTCCTAGTGGCAAAGAGGTAAGAGGAGAGCTAGAAACAGCTGTGATCTGTGGTGTTCACTGGGAGTGGAACTGGGCAGACTAGATGGGCCTTAATGGTCTTTATCATCTGCTATATTCTATGGCAGTAGTAGGAACAGGGTTAAGAGGTGCTGTGCTGTCTTGCAAACAACCCACCCTTCACACCTCAAGGCCAAACAAATTTAAAGGACTCCTGCCACTGCAACTCTTTTTTTCTTGTTTAGAGTCAATTAGCCAGGACTGCAGGTTCTGCCTCCTTCATCTGCTGGAGACAGAGAAATACTGAAGGGACTGCAGGTGGCGCATCCTACTTACAGGGGTGTCCTTCAAGTTTTTCTCTGTCTCCATCTGCTGGAAGGGAGGCATAACCCAGCAGTCTGGGCTGATCTGGGTACGTACAGGGAAATAAGATTGCCCAAGAGTTATTTGCATGCTTTGCAGCTTTTACAGCATGCAACCACTAGGAATTTGACCAATAAAAGTCATATGGATCATAATACCCCTGAACTTATCAACTTACATTGGCTGCCAGTTAGTTGGCGTGTGCAATTTAAGATTGCAGTGATTATTTTTAAGTAATTAAATTTAGAAAATCCCTGTGGTCTTTCTAAGAAAATCTCCCAGTATCTACCTAATACAAATCGGCAGTCTCAGGAGGCTCATCTCTTGATGACTCCAGCAGTGCACGTTCATGTAAATTGCAAGCTACTAGATCAAGAGCTTTTATGTATGTAGCACCGGCTATTTGGAATGCTTTGCCCCTTGACCTTCTGGAATTCATTGCCAGAGGATGCGGTTAAGGCAGCTAGTGTAGCAGGGTTTAAAAAACATTTGGATAAGTTCCTGGAGAAGTCCATAAACTGCTGTTAATCAATAGGGAATAGCCACTGCTTGTTGCTGGCATTGGTAGCATGAGATTTGTTTAATGTTTAGGTACTTGCCAGGTACTTGTGACTTAGATTGGCCAGTGTTGGAGACAGCATACTGGGCTTGATGGATCCTTGGTCTGACCTAGTATGGCATATCTTATGTTCTTATGTTCTTTGAATACTATCTGACATCAAGTTGTACCCAAAACAGGTCAAGGCATTCTATTTTACTATTGCTTTTAATGAATAATCTAGGTAGTGTGTTAGAATATTTTTAAGTAGTGATTGTATTGTTGTATGTATTATGAATGTAAAATTTGTTACCCGCACCGAACACTGTATGGAGGAGGCGGGTTATAAGCACTGCTAAATAAAATAAATGGTGTAATTAAAAACATCTTAACATTTTAGAGTATCTCATAAGAACGTTTCTCTGTGCATCCTGCACAACAGCTTTCTGACACCGCTCAGGCTAATGGGTCAACTACACACTAGAAAAAAAAATTAGAGGGCACATTGATAGCAGGATGCCAGTCCTCTCGAAACCTGCCCACCTCCCCTCAGTGATGGTTTCTCTGTTTCTTTATGCTAAAATACAAGACTGAAGGGAGCCCACATGGATGCATGGGCATGCTCAGCACAGTCAAAGTTCTAGAAACTTCAGCATAATTTTGTATTTATTATATACCACACAATAGATTCCAGATCTGGCCAGAGCAGTTCACAATTAAAATACTATATAAAAATTACAATCAATGTAACAATCCTATTTCACCATAAAATAAGCCCCCTTAAAAACAGACCCCTCCTTACCAATTTAATAACCTAACAAGCATGCACTCATCCCAAACGTAGACCACCCACTGTACCTTAAAAAGACTTATCAGAGACCCATACTATTATTTTTCCGTGCCGAACTGAGAACCCCTGTGACAGGTAAGCAACTCTGCTACACGACAGCAGATAAGGCCCATCTAGTCTGCTGAATTTCTTTCCTGGTACAATATCCTAGGTCTAAGCTGATCTCTGGCTTTCTCCTGACATCTTTGGCACTAAGGATTGTCCCCGGGTTTCTTGAATTCTGTCACTGTTTTTGTCTCCACCACCTCCTTGGGACTTTTGATGCAGACCCCGCCCCATTTTGATAACACTTCTCTGAGAAGCCTCCCTGATAAGTGTTTTAAATGGGAGAAGGGATGTGACCTCTGTTTGTCCTTCCTTCTACTTTCCCAGCTTTAGTTTAGGATTTGGCTGTGCACCTCAGCACCAGTGATCATCTAACAGTATGGTTTGATATTGCAAATAGCATCCGGAGCAGTGTCACAAAGACCCGAGTTTTGAACTTCAAAAAAACAGACTTGGTAGAAATGGGGAAATATCTGGAGGCAGAACTTGAAGACTGGGAGAAAATGGGAGAGGTGGAACAAGAGTGGGCCAAACTAAAAGGAGCAAGTACAAAAGCAACAAATCTATATGTTAGAAAAGTAAGAGAAATAAGAATCCGATCGGGTTCACAAAGGAGGTGGCTGATGTTATAAAAGCAAAAAGAGAAGCATTCAAGAAATATATAAAGAATCCCAAAAAGTGGAGCACAGGGAGGATTATCTGGCAAAACTGAGGGAGATGAAAAAAGTAATCAAGAAAGCAAAAAGTCAGGCAGAGGAAAGGATTGCCAAGGACGTAAAGCGAGGTGACAACACATTGTTCAGATATAGCGGAGAAAGGTCCATAGTGGTACAGTAAAATTGAAAGATGAGAAAGATCAATGGGTGGAGAGAGAAGATGAATTAGCATAAATATTAAACAAATACTTCAGTTCAGTGTTCACTAAGGAAGACCCTGGAGAAGGACCATCATTTCTTATCAAGACTGTAGAAGGGGGTGGAGTAGACAAAACTCCTTTTATGGAAGATAATGTATGGGAAGAGCTAAGAAAACTAAAAGTGGACAAAGCCATGGGGCCTGATAAGGTTCACCCCAGAATACTGAGGGAACCCAGAGATGTGCTGGCGGGTCCACTGACATTGGTTCTAAGTCTTCCTCCCTGGAGTTTCAAATCGTGAAATTCTACTAAATAGTTTCCAATGGAAAAGGTTTGACGACCATGGATCATTAAAACCTTTCAAGTATTTGAAGGTCTGTATCATATCACCTTCTCCTCCTCTCCTCCAGGGTTTACATATTCAGGTTCTTCAACCTCTCTTCATAAGTCATTCGATGGAGACCACCCACCATTTTGGTCTCCCTTCTCTGGACCCCCTCCATCCTGACTCTGTTCCTTTTGAGATACGTTCTCCAGAACTGAACACAGTACTCCAGGTGAGACCTCACCAAGGACCTGTACAAGGGGATCATCACTTCTCTTTTCTTACAAGATATTCCTCTCTGATGCTCAACTTTATCCAATTTTGTTTCTTGAAGTAAGGCTACATGAACATGATGTCTCTGTAGGGATTGCAATAACTTATACTGCTTAAGCACCGAGCCTATACCCGAGACATTCCAGGACCACAATCGCCAGAAGGTCCGTGACCTACTATTGTCGCAATCTAAATAGAAAAGAAATAAAAGATTCAAACCAGATAGTATGGTTAGGACCCCCCACCCTAGGCCCAAAACTTTTCCCAAATTGATAACATATGTGCGGCTTTGTCCCAAGTTTGGGATCAAAAATCAGTAATCCACCAGTCTTACCCCTCAATTCCCTTAGACCCATTACCCCCCACTGCCCTCTGTTTTTCCTGCCCCTCTTGCCTCGAAACACAGAGACCATCATCTTTTCTTGCATGGGGTGTTCCCTCCCTCCAGTAATTAAAGAAAAAGAAGGAAAAAAAAAAGGGAACTGCAACTTTAACCAGGGGATGAAGGCCCCAACACTGGTCGAAGAGAACAAGTCAGAGTCCCAGGATCAATCTTGTCCAAATGTTTTAAGGTTCTGCAAAAGGAATGTCATTGCGCAGATGAAATGTACAAGTCTGTGAACGGCCCAGTGCCTGAGGGAAGCTGCGTCACTGCTAGGCCCTCCTGTTATAAAACTTCAGTCTCACAGGTAAGGACCTAAACAAGAGTCTTGGGCCACAGAACTAATGAATTAGTAATGATACCAACAATCCTGCGCTCCATTCCCTAAAACCAAAGTCACTGGTATAGCTGGATCACACTGATCGTGTAGGAGCCCAGCCAAGGCATAGCTCACCACCTATATCAACAGTGAATTTTGGCAAATGCGTTCGGATCTAGGGGTGTGCATCCGTTTTCCACGTATTTGTAATCCGCAACTTATTTTTTGCAATCTGAAAAATACGTGGGGAGGCGAAACGCATCGCGACTCCCCACGTATTCAACAGATATCCATTGTATTCGGCCTCCTAAATAAACATTTAAACCCCCCACCCTCCTGACCCCCCCAAGACTTACCAAAACTCCCTGGTGGTCCAGCGGGGAGTCAGGAAGCCATCCCTGCAGTCGTTTGCGGTTTCCTCACGGCGCCGATAGCCTGTGTCACAGGGGCTGCCGGTGCCATTGGTCAGCCCCTGTCACATGGTCACCGGCGCCATCTTGTGCTCCTACTACGTGACAGGTAGGTCATGTGGCAGGAGGTCGCTCCGGGACCCTCGTTGGACCCAACCGGAACTTTTGGCCAGCTTGGGGGGGCCTCCTGACCCCCACAAGACTTGCCAAAAGTCCAGCGGGGGTCCGGGAGCGACCTCCTTTCACGCCGTCCGTCCGATCCCAATACTCAAAATGGCGGCGATCGGCGTGACATGACCTACCTGTCACGTGGTAGGAGCACAAGATGGCGCCGGTGACCATGTGACGGGGCTGACCAATGGCACCGGCAGCCCCTGTAACACAGGCTATCGGCGCCGTGAGGAAACTGCAAACGACTGCAGGGATGGCTTCCTGACTCCCCGCTGGACCACTAGGGAGTTTTGGTAAGTCTTGGGGGGGGGGTCAGGAGGGTGGGAGGTTGTAGTTAATTTAGTAGTAACGTATTTACAGATCGACAACTTATTGAATTCGCCATACGTTCGCATTGAACGGAATTGACCCCCCACGAATACGTATCGCGTACGCAACGAAAACGTTTTGCCTGCACATCTCTATTCGGATCTCACAGTGTACCTGGTTCCAAGAAAACATCTGTAATGATGCATCAAATTACGGGAAATCCCCACCGCTCTCTGCAGTTATTCCTATAATAAGAATTCAACTCTCAAAAGCAAAAAGAAGTGCTATGATTTCAATCACAGTCATTCTTCCCACTGTGCTTTCAGGATGTTCATGAATTGTTGTGCTGCTTCCACCAAGTCATATACATGTGTTTCATTTTGCCAGGTGACTCAAAGCCACGCTGGAAATTGCAGCGTGAAGGCTATTTTGTGCTGAATCAGTTTTGATCAAATCAGAGTGAAAGCCTTCCGTTGCGCCACGACTAGGTCCGAGTAGTCCTGGAATACCAGTATCGGGGTACCTTCATATTCCAAAGTGTGCTTCTTTCTATAGGCAAGTAAAATGTCCATTTTATGAGCTGAATTAAGGAATTTGCAATGACCGGACGTGGCCTGTTCCTGCCTGGCTGCTTTTGGCTGAGATGATGGGTGCGCTCCACCCGTAACACTCCATGCTTAGTGGGGAGATCCAGGGCACATGGTAGCCAAGATTCTAAAAGGTCGGTGAGGTCTACCTCACAGATATTTTCTGAGAAGCCAATAAATTGCAAGTTCCCCCTGCATGACCTGTTTTCCAGATTGAGTTTTTTCCCTTGCTTCTCCATTTCAGATTTTAAATCAGTTAATTGCTGCTCCAGCTTAGACACACAGTTCTCAACAGTGGTTTTATGTGTTTCCGCTTCATGCAAGCACGTCATAACATTAACATTTGACACCGACCATGACAGTCTGGTCCCCACCGGGAGAGATCCAACATGGCCCAACTAAATTGTGGCATATGGTCTTGAAGCCAAGGCAGCCCCAATACCACCGGATAAATGGCTTTTTCCAATACTAGAAATGAAATGGATTCTGAATGTAGAGCTCCAGTGCGCAGGGCAATGGCCTGGGTGGTCAATGAAACTTCTCCAGGAAGTGGTTCTTCATGGATAGAGGACAATAGCAGAGGCTTAGCTATTGGTGTGGTAGGAATCCGTAGATGTTCAACTAAGCGCTTCAGAATAAAATTACCTCATGCACCGGAGTCAATGAGAGCTAGAGTCTGACATTCAAGACCTCCGCAGAGCAGCGATACTGGTAAGGATAATGGAGGAGAAGGAGAGGTGAGGCCCAGGAGAAGTCCTCCTGCAGATCCTAGGCCCGCCAGTTTCCCAGACAGATTGGACAGGTTTGGACTGTGTGGCCTGATTGGCCACAATACAAACATAACCCCATGCACTTGCGGAAACGTTTCTCCTTGGAAGTTAAGTGGTTATGGCCTAACTGCATAGGCTCTTCTTCCTCTAAGAATGCAGACGGTAAGCTAGAAGCAATCTGCACAGGTTTAGGACGGTTAGCCCCCACCGGAGACTTTCGTGGACTCTTTGCCTCCAGAGTTCAGTTGTGGATGTGGTGGTCAATTCTCCCAGCCAATTCCATCAGAGACTCAAGGATATCAGGCAAATCACGAGCCACTAACTTGTCCTTTAAGCGAGAGTTGAGGCCCTCCATGAATATGGCACGTAAGCATCCAGGGTCCCAATGCAATTCGGATGCTAAAGTCCTAAATTCAATTGCAAAGTCTGTAAGTGGCTTGTTACCTTGCTGAAGATTGAGCAAAGCAGATCCAGCAACAGTCTGGCGAGCCAGGTCATCAAAAACAGACTTAAAAAGTTTTAGGAATTCTGGTAAGTCGTTCAGGATAGGATTTTAATGTTCCCATAATGGTGAAGCCCAGGCCAGGGCTCGTCCTTCTAGGAACGATAGGATGTAGGTGGTTTTGGAAGCTTCAGTGGGAAAGATGGTAGGCTGTAATGAAAAATGCATGCTGCATTGATTAACAAACCCTCTGCACATCTTGGCTTCACCTGTAAAGTGGGTAGGTGTGGATAAAGGTACAGTGGTCTTGAGAGTTACCACTGGGGACAGCAATTTCTTCACAGGAGGAGCTGAAGAATTCAGTTGAGCATGTAACTGATTGAAGGCAGTAGCTAGGCTCTCCAAAGACTTTTGTTCCGTGATCCACTGGGCTAGGCCAGGGATGGCCTGTAGGGCCGCGAGCTGAGCTGAGTCCATGGAGTTAGCAATCTTTTGTGTTTGTGGCATTGTGGACCCTTGATCGCTGTGGAGATCACTCCACCCACAGTGAGGGGCCCCATGGGGGAACCACAGCGATAGACTAAACTCAGCAGCCACGGAATGAATGGAAGGCTTTATTGTGCTGCTGTAGATAGATGGTATGAAGCAGGAAGGTAAGGCACTGAGGTCCATGAGGTGCCAATACTTTCAACAGTCTCAGATGTAGAACCTCACCCAGATGTTCAAGAGAGGTGGGGACCCACGGTGCAGGCAACGCCGAGCCTGGTGGGTGGAGTTGGAGCACCAGATCATAGAAGTACTCACAGGAGTGTAGGCGTCTTCCTGGTAATGAGATGGTGGGACGAAGGTCTGTGGTACAGGATACATAGACTGGTAGGCCCTCGAGGAACAAGTACCTGATAGTCTGGAGATCCTGAAAAGAATAAGAGAGACCTCCGAGGAGCGGTTGTCTCAGTTAGTAGAGGCCCTGAAGGGAGATGGAAGCGAGACCCCCGAGGAGCGGGAGTCTTGAGCTTCTAAAGGAGTGAGGCCCTTGGAGAGTAGAGCGGCGCAGCTTAGAGCGGTCAGAGTAGCTTAAACCGAAGTCCTTGCTAACTCAAAGGTGGTAGCGAAGCGGAGGCTTTAAATACCCGGAGGTATTGATCTCATGCGGTGGGGACGCCCCCGAGGTTCCCGCCATGATGTGTATTTGAGCGTAGGAGATGCGCGCGCGCTCTAGGAGGCCAGGGAGTGAGCATGGCGGACTGGAACACCCATGCTAAGCTGGAGATGCTGAGGCCCTCGGCACCGGAGGCAGCCATCTTGCCCAAGGAGGAGGAAAAGGGGAGAACAGAGGTAAGACAGAGAGGTCGCAGCCATCTGCAACCAACGGACGCAACAGTAAAGAAGCAGAAGTTTATAAATTCCTCCCATAAAACAAGAAAAGCCCCCCTCCGCAGATGATTATGACCGTCAGGTCCTGAGCTGATCCCTGTTCCAATCCATGGCCTTTTTTCAAAGCCTGGCTCAAGAAGAATCATTGGTGGTCCCAGAACAAAACACTCGGAATTATTCTGAAGAAATCCTCTCAGCCTGCTGGCTTTCATGCTTTCCTTTCAACCAGCGTTGCCTTTTTTGGCAGCGAGAGCCCTTATGATAGAACCAAGAGAGACGTCCAGGGAGCATGCACTGAAAAGGCCTCAAAGAAACATCTCCAATGCAACCTCATAAAAAGAGCACAGAATGTAAACAGAGACTCCGGCCTTGCCTGTGTCTAATGTCTAGCACGCCATCCACCGACACCCTTTCAGCTTGGGCTCTTACTTCACTGTTGATATTCCCACGGTCATATGTATATAGAATATGCATATTCAATCAAAATAAAAATGTTCATTTTGCTCAGAATGCTGGGTTTTATTTTTTTTTAATGGGGATGTTTGTGCAATGGGGAAAAATATTCGCCAGAACTCACAGTTGTAAATTTCATGATGTGAATGTCTTTCTGCAGATGCTTTCCATTTTCTTCAGCCACAGCAGTGCAAAATGGGATACCCAGCATGCTGGTTACATTGCCATATACTTTAAACCAGTGGTTCTCAACCCTGTCCTGGGGACCCCCCCAGCCAGTCGGGTTTTCAGGATATCCACAATGAATATGCATGAGAGAAAATTTGCATGTTATGGAGGCAGTGTATGCAAATTTTCTCTCATGCATATTCATTGTGGATATCATGAAAACCCGACTGGCTGGGGGGGTCCCCAGGACAGGGTTGAGAACCACTGCTTTAAACTGATTTGATCAATTGCAGTCCTCTATGTAACCTCCTCCTCCTCCTGGACAGGGACCCACAGAACGGGAGAGGGTCTAGCACTCGCGTGTACCCAGGACCATCTCTCGGGAGGGTTAAAAAAAAAAAAGAATTGGGTCAAACAGATGGTGACGTGGACCCGGGCCCAGTGCCATAAGCTAGATAGGGATTTCACCCTATGAGAATGCCCTCAGCTATTTGCTTACTGTTCCCCAAAACTCACAATAACCAGAAAAATGGGGACTAACTCTAAAGACATTTTTTTAAATCAAGAAACCTTTATTTTCTAGTGTTACTACCAGCAGTCAATGCTTTAATAGAGAACTGAGAGTTACTGCTTATATCAGGGTGTATACTGTGCTTCCACAGCAAGCCTGCGATAGTTACAGCAGTGCAGGAAAGGGCAATGCACCAACTCGTCAACAAGCCCTCTATATACAGGGCATCTTCCTCTTGGACAGGAGAACGACTTACAAAATCTCCTTACTCTGTACTCCATTAGCTCTAAGTACACTCAGAAAAAAACAATTTCCTCTCGCTTCACACGTCACTTGATGTGGTGGCTAAAGATAATTTTAGATCAGTTTTCAACCAGCCCTTTTTGGGTAAGTTGGTGGCATTATAGCTATGAAGACCTTTTAGACGATCACTGGTTTCCTGCCAGTCAGACTTCTGTAAGGCTATGTGTGCTGTGACAGCTAACATCTGTAGGGAGTTAGTTCAGGGTCGCAACGCAGTGATGATCTTTTTAGATTTAAAGGCCGCCTTTGATACAGGTAATCAGAAGCTACTGCTATCACTTTTGAGAGTGGTTGGGATTACTGGGCACATTTTACGAGGGGCTCCTGGCAAGTGATCTCAGGACATGTTTGGTCTTTGCCATGTATTTTTGGAGTCTGGAGTCCTTCGGGGCTCCATACTCTCTCCTTATTTGTTCAGTGTTTTTAGATTTCACATTTTTACGGATGATATCCACATCTTCTCCCACTATATTATTAGAAAAGTCCCTCGGCAACAGTTTTTATATTTTTATTTATTTTATTAAACACGTGTTTATTTTTAGCCGGAATTCGTTCCGGCTATTAAGCAATTTTATGTATTTTTAATTTTATTTAATTATTACCTTTTTCTTTTTATTCTTTTATTTTATTATTTTTCTCCAATGTAAACCACTTTGACAAAATCTAATTTTATAAAGTGGTATATAAATTCCTTTAAATAAAATAAAATAAATAAATACTCATAACTGGAGTGAGGAGCTGGAGAAACTGAAAAGGGCCTGGAGGCAGTAGCATGCTGGTTAGATAGGAACAAGTTGAAACTGAATGTACGTGGATCTGTGGCCGTTTGGATGGGATCTAATGCCTTCCCATTTTCTTTCATTTAGTGATGAAAGGCCAACGACTATCTTTTCCTGATGTGCTGCAAAATCTGAGTGTTTGCATGGACCTGGATGTATCCTTTTGGAACCATATTTCTGCTATGATGAAAGGATTATGCGGAAATCTTCAATTGAGCTCATTTTTATCCCCTAAGAGTCTGGTCTGAGTTGTCCATAGGTTGATTGCATCTCAGCTGGGCTATTATAACACTGCGTTTATGAAGCTCTGGCAGGTTGCAATAGCAGCCAAGCTTCTGGTTGGAGCGAGCTGTAGGGAGCATGTGACATCATTGCTGTACAGGTTACATTGGTTACCAGTTGAGTTTAGGGTGCAAGTTAAGATTATCGTGCTCACCTTTAAAATTCTTAATGGCCTAGGCCCAGGATATCTGCATTCAAGTTTAACTGTTTATACACTTCATTACATAGTAACATAGTAATGACGCAGAAAAAGACCAAATGGCCCATCCAGTCTGCTCAGCAAGTTTATTATGGGTAGTAACTGCCGCTCCGTACAGGTTAAGCCCAGGGCCGGCACGTCCCAATAGGTGAATTAGAGGTCACCTAGGGTGCCAGCCATTAGGGGGCGGCAAAGAGCAGCCACATGAGGCTGCGAGTGAAGACCATCCCACTCACATCCGAGAGCAGTAGAGACTCAGCGGGCCGTGAGCAACACTCATCCTGTTTGACCGAGAAAAGCAGAGACTCTGTGTGGTGCGAGCAGCACCTCTGTGTGTGCGTGTGAGTGAGAGGGATTGTGTGTGAACGAGAGAGAAATGGTGTCAGTGAGAGAGAGGGAGGGAGCCTGTGTAAAGGGTGCGTGTGTGCGTGAGAGGGATTGTGTGTGAACGAGAGAGAAATGGTGTCAGTGAGAGAGAGGGAGGGAGCCTGTGTAAAGGGTGCGTGTGTGAGTGAGAGGGATTGTGTGTGAACGAGAGAGAAATGGTGTCAGTGAGAGAGAGGGAGGGAGCCTGTGTAAAGGGTGCATGTGTGCGTGAGAGGGATTGTGTGTGAACGAGAGAGCAATGGTGTCAGTGAGAGAGAGGGAGGGAGCCTGTGTAAGGGTGCGTGTGTGAGTGAGAGGGATTGTGTGTGAACGAGAGAGAAATGGTGTCAGTGAGAGAGAGGGAGGGAGCCTGTGTAAGAGTGCGTGTGTGAGTGAGAGGGATTGTGTGTGAACGAGAGAGCAATGGTGTCAGTGAGAGAGAGGGAGGGAGCCTGTGTAAGGGTGCGTGTGTGAGTGAGAGGGATTGTGTGTGAACGAGAGAGCAATGGTGTCAGTGAGAGAGAGGGAGGGAGCCTGTGTAAGGGTGCGTGTGTGAGTGAGAGGGATTGTGTGTGAACGAGAGAGCAATGGTGTCAGTGAGAGAGAGGGAGGGAGCCTGTGTAAAGGGTGCGTGTGTGAATGAGACAAGGAACCTAAGTGTGTGTAAGAGAGGGGGCCTGTCTGAGTGAATGAGGTTGGGGCCGGAGTCTGGGACTGGATCTGGGGCAGAGGGGGGGGCCGCAAGGCACCTAACCCCCCTAGGTTTCCTAGGGCACCTAATACCCTTGACCATGCCTACTGTTAAGAGTAATTACTGTCGCTCCGTGCAGATTACCCCCACCTTTCTATTAAGGGTAGTAACTGTCGCTCCGTGCAGGTTACCCCCACCTTTCTATTAAGGGTAGTAACTGTCGCTCCGTGCAGGTTACCCCCACCTTTCTATTAAGGGTAGTAACTGCCGCTCCGTGCAGGTTACCCCCACCTTTCTATTAAGGGTAGTAACTGCCGCTCCGTGCAGGTTACCCCCACCTTTCTATTAAGGGTAGTAACTGCCGCTCCGTGCAGGTTACCCCCATGTTTCTGTTAAGGGCGGTAACTGCCGCTCCGTGCAGGTTACCCCCATGTTTCTGTTAAGGGCGGTAACTGCCGCTCCGTGCAGGTTACCCCCATGTTTCTGTTAAGGGCGGTAACTGCCGCTCCGTGCAGGTTACCCCCATGTTTCTGTTAAGGGTGGTAACTGCCGCTCCGTGCAGGTTACCCCCATGTTTCTGTTAAGGGTAGTAACTGCCGCTCCGTGCAGGTTACCCCCATGTTTCTGTTAAGGGTAGTAATTGCCGCTTCGTGCAGGTTACCCCCATGTGTCTATTAAGGGTAGTAACTGCCGCTCCGTGCAGGTTACCTCCATGTGTCTATTAAGGGTAGTAACTGCCGCTCTGTGCAGGTTACCCTCATGTTTCTATTAAGGTTAGTAACTGTCGCTCCGTGCAGGTTACCTCCATGTTTCTGTTAAGGGCAGTAACTGCCGCTCCGTGTAGGTTATCCCCATGTTTCTGTTAAGGATAGTAACTGCCGCTCCGTGTAGGTTATCCCCATGTTTCTGTTAAGGATAGTAACTGCCGCTCCGTGCAGTTTACCTCCATGTTTCTGTTAAGGGTAGTAACTGCCGCTCCGTGCAGGTTACCCCCATGTTTCTGTTAAGGGTAGTAACTGCCGCTCCGTGCAGGTTACCTCCATCTGTCTATTAAGGGTAGTAACTGTCGCTCCGTGCAGGTTACCTCCATGTTTCTGTTAAGGGCAGTAACTGCCGCTCCGTGTAGGTTATCCCCATGTTTCTGTTAAGGATAGTAACTGCCGCTCCGTGCAGGTTACCTCCATGTTTCTATTAAGGGTAATAACTGCTGCTCCGTGCAGGTTACCCCCATGTTTCTGTTAAGGGTAGTAACTGTCGCTCCGTGCAGGTTACCTCCATGTTTCTGTTAAGGGTAGTAACTGCCGCTCCGTGCAGGTTACCCCCATGTTTCTGTTAAGGGTAGTAACTGCCGCTCCGTGCAGGTTACCTCCACGTGTCTATTAAGGGTAGTAACTGCCGCTCTGTGCAGGTTACCCCCACGTTTCTATTAAGGGTAGTAACTGTCGCTCCGTGCAGGTTACCCCCACCTTTCTATTAAGGGTAGTAACTGTCGCTCCGTGCAGGTTACCCCCACCTTTCTATTAAGGGTAGTAACTGCCGCTCCGTGCAGGTTACCCCCACCTTTCTATTAAGGGTAGTAACTGCCGCTCCGTGCAGGTTACCCCCACCTTTCTATTAAGGGTAGTAACTGCCGCTCCGTGCAGGTTACCCCATGTTTCTGTTAAGGGCAGTAACTGCCGCTCCATGCAGGTTACCCCCATGTTTCTGTTAAGGGTAGTAACTGTCGCTCCGTGCAGGTTACCCCCATGTTTCTGTTAAGGGTAGTAACTGTCGCTCCGTGCAGGTTACCCCCATGTTTCTGTTAAGGGGAGTAACTGCTGCTCCATGCAGGTTATCCCCATGTTTCTGTTAAGGGCAGTAACTGTCGCTCCGTGCAGATTACCCCCACCTTTCTATTAAGGGTAGTAACTGTCGCTCCGTGCAGGTTACCCCCATGTTTCTGTTAAGGGTAGTAACTGCCGCTCTGTGCAGGTTACCCCCACCTTTCTATTAAGGGTAGTAACTGTCGCTCCGTGCAGGTTACCCCCATGTTTCTGTTAAGGGTAGTAACTGCCGCTCCGTGCAGGTTACCCCCATGTTTCTGTTAAGGGTAGTAACTGCCGCTCCGTGCAGGTTACCTCCACGTGTCTATTAAGGGTAGTAACTGCCGCTCTGTGCAGGTTACCCCCACGTTTCTATTAAGGGTAGTAACTGCCGCTCCATGCAGGTTACCCCCATGTTTCTGTTAAGGATAGTAACTGCCGCTCCGTGCAGGTTACCCCCATGTTTCTGTTAAGGGTAGTAACTGTCGCTCCGTGCAGGTTACCCCCATGTTTCTGTTAAGGGCAGTAACTGCTGCTCCATGCAGGTTACCCCCATGTTTCTGTTAAGGATAGTAACTGCCGCTCCGTGCAGGTTACCCCCATGTTTCTGTTAAGGGTAGTAACTGCCGCTCCGTGCAGGTTACCCCCATGTTTCTGTTAAGAGTAGTAACTGCTGCTCTGTGCAGATTACCCCCATGTTTCTGTTAAGGGCAGTAACTGCTGCTCCGTGCAGGTTACCCCCATGTTTCTGTTAAGGGCGGTAACTGCCGCTCCGTGCAGGTTACCCCCATGTTTCTGTTAAGGGTAGTAACTGCCGCTCCGTGCAGGTTACCCCCATGTTTCTGTTAAGGGTAGTAATTGCCGCTCCGTGCAGGTTACCCCCATGTTTCTGTTAAGGGTAGTAACTGCCGCTCCGTGCAGGTTACCTCCATGTGTCTATTAAGGGTAGTAACTGCCGCTCCGTGCAGGTTACCCTCATGTTTCTATTAAGGGTAGTAACTGTCGCTCCGTGCAGGTTACCTCCATGTTTCTGTTAAGGGCAGTAACTGCCGCTCCGTGTAGGTTATCCCCATGTTTCTGTTAAGGATAGTAACTGCCGCTCCGTGTAGGTTATCCCCATGTTTCTGTTAAGGATAGTAACTGCCGCTCCGTGCAGGTTACCTCCATGTTTCTGTTAAGGGTAGTAACTGCCGCTCCGTGCAGGTTACCCCCATGTTTCTGTTAAGGGTAGTAACTGCCGCTCCGTGCAGGTTACCTCCATCTGTCTATTAAGGGTAGTAACTGCCGCTCCGTGTAGGTTATCCCCATGTTTCTGTTAAGGATAGTAACTGCCGCTCCGTGTAGGTTATCCCCATGTTTCTGTTAAGGATAGTAACTGCCGCTCCGTGCAGGTTACCTCCATGTTTCTGTTAAGGGTAGTAACTGCCGCTCCGTGCAGGTTACCCCCATGTTTCTGTTAAGGGTAGTAACTGCCGCTCCGTGCAGGTTACCTCCATCTGTCTATTAAGGGTAGTAACTGCCGCTCTGTGCAGGTTACCTCCATGTTTCTGTTAAGGGCAGTAACTGCCGCTCCGTGTAGGTTATCCCCATGTTTCTGTTAAGGATAGTAACTGCCGCTCCGTGCAGGTTACCTCCATGTTTCTGTTAAGGATAGTAACTGCTGCTCCGTGCAGGTTACCTCCATGTTTCTGTTAAGGGTAGGAACTGCTGCTCCATGCAGGTTACCCCCATGTTTCTGTTAAGGGTAGTAACTGCTGCTCCGTGCAGGTTACCCCCATGTTTCTGTTAAGGGTAGGAACTGCTGCTCCATGCAGGTTACCTCCATGTTTCTGTTAAGGGTAGGAACTGCTGCTCCATGCAGGTTACCCCCATGTTTCTATTAAGGATAGTAATTGCCGCTCCGTGCAGGTTACCCCCATGTTTCTGTTAAGGGTAGTAATTGCCGCTCCCTGCAGGTTACCCTCATGCCTTCTGTTAAGTTTTGTAATATTTACAATCAAAACCTTCTTGGCCGTTACTTTGAGTATCTTCAGTGAAGGAAACACATCTTCAGATGACTAGGGGAGAGCTTTTTTGGTAATTGCCCCTATGATTTGGAATAAACCTCCAGGACAACTTCGGGGGATTATGGATATTTCAGTAAGAGAAGCAAAACTTGGCTTAGGTACTGCAGCTTTTCGGATGGAGCAGCGGGTGTGAGGGCAAGTGGCTGTTTCAGGTACTGAGGGTTGGGTGGTGTGTTGCTTTGTTAATAATGGAATTGTATTTTGTATTTATTTATTTATTAGTTGACCTGCACAGCTTGTACCGGGGTACAGTTAACATACATAGTTAAAAAAAAAATCACAAGAATATCAAATCAATTAAACAGACATAAGACCTGTTACTGGTAAGCAGCTCTGCTTTCTGTTGAGAATGAGGAGAACTCTTTGGTGTCCAGTGAGTTATTGACATTCTTCATGCTAAGGCTGTGAAAACTATGCTTCATTAAAAAATGGAGAATTGTTTATTTACTCACATTTATTAATCTCCCCTATGAAATGACCTTAAGTGATGTACAACAGCAAAATACAATAACAATTTCCGGCAGAAAATACCCATCTATTCAAACTTGAATTCGATCCCCCTGATTAATCTCTACAGTCAGGCAGTGCATGCATTAATGAGATAATTTTTATGGTTTATTTTAACATGTTCTCCAAGGATAGCATGATGTCAGTCTTCATAAGTGGGTGACGTCATCCGATGGAGCCTGGCCCGGAACCTTTATGTTAAAAGTTTCTAGAACTTTAACTGGGCCTGCCTGTGTTCCTGTGTGTGGAGATGTGCTACATCTCCACACACAGGAACCCCTTCAGTCTTATTTCGTAGCCTAAATAAGGAAAAGCCAACTACAAGGGGAGATGGTCGGGTTTCATGAGGGCTCAGAGTACGCCTGTTAAACGTAAGCAATCTTTTAGGAGGAAAAGGGAGGAGATGAGAGAGGCACCCATACTCTGCCAAACTGCATAGAAAGCTATAATAGTGAAGGCCAATGAGAACTGGAAGAGCAGCTTTCTGTCATAATAACTAATAATGAATCTTTTTTTTTTATACAGCAGAACAGTGGCTCCCAACCTTTTTCATGTGGGGAAAGTGCTAGAAACAAAACAAAATTTCTGGCTATAGAGACCGACATGGCCAACACATGGGTTTAGAAAAGGGAAGCCTTTCCTCATCAATCTGTTAGATTTATTTCAAGGTGTAAATAAAACATGTAGTATTTATTTATTTATTTATTTATTTGAACAGATTTATGTTCCGCCTATAGGGAAATAATCAATTCTGTATTTTCAGAATGCATTTATCAAAATTCCCAGGAAATTTAGTCATGGGGTAGGAGGCAATGTCCTATTACATAGAAACATAGAAATGACGGCAGAAGAAGACCAAACGGCCCATCCAGTCTGCCCAGCAAGCTTTCGCACTTTTTTTTTCTCTCACTTACTTATCTGTTTCTCTTGGCTCTTAGTAACCTTTTTTTATTCTATTTCCCTTCCACCCCCACCATTAATGTAGAGAGCAGTGTTGGACCTGCATCTAAGTGAAATAGTTTAATTTAGTTAGGGGTATTAACCACTGCAATAAGCAAGCTACACCCAAGCTTATCTGTTTATTCAGACAATGTAATTCAGTCCTTGTTGATTGTTGCCTGAATATAGATACACCTTTCTTCATTCCCCCCTGCCGTTGAAGCAGAGAGCTATGCTGGCTTTGCATTGAAAGTGAAATATCAGACTTGCTCCCCTGCCGTTGAAGCAGAGAGCTATGCTGGATATGCGTGAATTGTCAAAAATTTCCTCCCCTGCCGTTGAAGCAGAGAGCTATGCTGGATTTGCGTTGAAAGTAAAGTATCAGGTATTTTTTGGTTTGGGGTAGTAACCGCCGTAACAAGCAAGCTACTCCCCTGCTTTTATGTGGTTGCAAATCCTTTTTTCCACATTTCCTCTTGCCATTGAAGCAAAGAGCAATGTTGGAGTCACATTATTGAATTACTAGGTGCATAGCATAGAGCAATGTTGGCATTGCATTATTGAATAAGGATATTCATCTCCAGGTATAGCAATGTTGGCATTGCATTATTGAATAAGGATATTCATCTCCAGGTATAGCCAACATTCCCTCAAGCCACCCCCATGCCTCTTGTCTTCATTTACATCCTCTAGACCAGAGCTTTCCAAAGTGTGTGTCGCGACACTTTGGTGTGTCGCCTGAGGTGTGCCGGTGTGTCGCGCAAGCCCGTGCATGTGACACACCGGCAAGTGGGAGCCAATGCGGCCGCCGGTGGAGCTCATCCCACTGGCGGCTGAGCAGTGAAGAACCGTTGTGCTGTGTGCCGCAGACACACAGCCGGAAGATCGGTAAGGCCGTGGTGAGTTCACGTCACCATGGCCCGAAGAAAAAGGGCACGTCTGAACGTGCAGGTGCTCCGCCTCCTTCCTGCCCACGCGGCCCCGGAAGAAAAATGTTGCGGAGCCGCACGGGCAGGAAGGAGATGAAGCAGCCGTGTGCAGAAGAGGAGCCGCGTTGTTGCAGCGGGCGAGAAGAGGCCCGGTAGCAGGGCCCCCACCGCGGATCGGATCGGCCCGAGAAGATCAGAGTCGCCGCGATCGGCCCAAGAAGATCAGGGCCGCTGCAGAGCCGATCCTGCAGCGACCCGTGAAGAGGAGGCCCAGAGGTAAGAGAGAGGCTGAGGGCTCGTAGAGTGCGTGTATTAGCTGAGTTGAGAGATTGGGTGCCTGTGTGAGTTGAGAGATTGGGTGTGGGAGTGAGGATGTCAATGTTTGCAGAGACAGCATGTGAGAGCCTGTGTGTGTGTGAGAGAGAGACAGCATGTGACAGTGAGAGCCTGTGCATGAGCAAGACAGCATGTGGGAGTGAGAGAGAGCCTGGGTGTGTGAGAGTCAGACAGCATGTGCAAGAGAGAGACTGTGTATGAATGATTGTATGAGAGAGAGAGCATGTGAGAGTGAGAGCCTGTGTGTGTGTGTGAGAGAGAGAAAGCATGTGAGAATGAGAACCTGACTGTATGTTTGAGGGAAGAAGATAGATGGAGAGAAAATAAATAGAAAAAAAGACAATATGAAATGAATTGGCAAAAAAATAAGAAAGGGGAGGTGGAACAAAAAAGCCTGGGACCAACCAATTAGAAAACTAAGATCAGACAGCAAAGGTAAAAAAAAAAAAGAAATAAATTACTTTTTACTGATTGGCACATGTAATCTTTGTTAATGTCAAGAGTAGCACTTACTCTATGCGGATCTCACAATGTACGAGATCAACATGGAGGAACTGGAAACCCACAGGGCCTGCACAGAGGAGGCAGCAGAATGGGCTTCAGTGCCAATAGCAGCAATCAGCGCCTCCCCAATAGCCATGCGGCATCAGTGGCAGCAGAGGAATGAGAGAGGCTCCGAGGTTGCTGGCAAAAGAAAGAGAGGGGGTCTGCCTTTAGTGTGTGCATGTGTATGAATGGGTGCCTGCCTGGGGGTGTATGTGTGTGAATGGATGGGTGCCTGCCTGGGGGATGGTGAGGGAGTGGTGTGAAAATGAATGGGAGCCTGCCTGGGGGTCAGTTTTAGTGTGTGAGAATGACTGGGAGCTTGCCTGGGTGTGTGTGTTTGTGTGAGAATGATTGGGAACTTGCCTGGGTGTGTGTGTTTGTGTATATGTGAGGGAGCCAGAGAGAGTGTGTATGAGAAAATCCAGGGGAGTAAGAGTTTGTGTGTGGGGTGTGTGTGGAGGGGGAGAGAGTGTCTTAGAGCCTGAGAGTGTGTCAGTGTCTGTGAGAGCGAGAGGTTATGGTGGGTATAAGAGCATGAATGTGTATGTATGTGACAGTGTATGTGTGAGAGAGAATGGACATGTGAGTCTGTGTGAGAGAGGATAACCTCTGGGAAATTGTAAAAAATGTATATGATTTTAATTAACAGAAATTCTATTTATCAGTAGTTTTAAAATATTCTTTTATTAGTATGGTTTTACTATTATAACTGATGCTTTATGTTTCTTGATTTTGTTTGTTTTATGAGGAATGGTGGTTCTGTTTTTCCATTGTTAATACACAGAGTCTGGCTTCTTGGAGTTTCCATTTCAGTTTTTGTCTAATTTGTGCTCTTTTATTTTGTAGTCTGTATTTGCTGAGGGTCTGTCTCTGCTCTGTGTGTGTGACCATGATGAGAGATTCTGCTATCGTATAGTGTCTGTATAGGGATCTATAGCAATCGGGTTTGTTTTGTTTCCTCAGTAGGTGGTGTATTGGTATTCTAGGACCCAGTTAATATTTACCCTTGCTTTTTCACAGGTAGGGTTATTGTTGTTTGAGTCCTTGGTGTTATTACTGTTATGTTACAATGGGATTGCAGTATAGATTTTGAGTGTCTTTTTTGCGAGGTTTTATTTTAGTTCACAATGTGCCTGGCAGTGGAAGGTGTTTGTGCTGCTGTTACTGTGAGGTGACACCAGCATTTGAAAATATCTTTTACTATGATGAGCTGTAAGGGAAACATCCAAGCTCCATTGTTTGGGGGAATTTCAGTGGATACACAGAGTTACAGAACTGGAGGTGCAGGATTTATATTGACATTCTGTCCCTTCCTATAAATTCCAGACTTCACGCTCACAGCCATATAGAATTAGTTGAATGAGGCTATCAAATAATTTTATAGTGTGAAACTGGCCAGCTTTTTAAAATTATGCAGAAGACCCTTTGGACTTTCTTATTAACACCAAATATTCAAAAGCTGTGTTCATCCCATCAAGCTCATATATCTCATTAAAGAGGTAAATTGAATAACACAATAACTTTGTTTTATTATTGTTACTCATAAATTATAACAATAACATTAATCTTGGAATATTATATATTTTTAATATAAATGAGAGGTTTTCACAAGATAGGTTGTGTCGTGAAACATTTTATTAAGTATATATTTAAGGAAACATACATAAATTGTCGAAATACATTTTGTTCATTTAACCTTTAACCTCCGGTTTGCTTGTAGACTAATTACTGTGTCCCGAAATTATGTTTGTCTAAAAAGTGTGTCACCAACATGAAAAGTTTGGAAAGCTCTGCTCTAGACTTTATGGATCCACAGTATTTATCCCACGCCCTTTTGAAATCCTTCACAGTTTTGGTCTTCACCACTTCCTCTGGAAGGGCGTTCCAGGTATCCACCACCCTCTCCATGAAGAAATACTTCCTGACATTGGTTCTTAGTCTTCCTCCCTGTAGTTTTAAATTGTGACCCCTGATTCTGCTGATTTTTTTGCAACGGAAAAGGTTTGTCGTTGTTTTTGGATCATTAAAACCTTTCAAGTATCTGAAAATCTGTATCATATCACCCCTACTCCTCTTTTCCTCCAGGGTGTACATATTTAGATTCTTCAATCTCTCCTCATAAGTCATTTGATGAAGACCCTCCACCTTTTTGGTCGCCCTTCTCTGGACCACCTCCATCCTGTCTCTGTCCCTTCGGAGATACAGTCTCCAGAACTGAGCGCAGTACTCCAGGTGAGGCCTCACCAAGGACCTGTACAAGGGGATAATCACTTCCCTTTTCTTACATGATATTCCTCTCTATGCAGCCCAGCATTCTTCTGGCTTTAGCTATCGCCTTGTCACATTGTTTTGCCGACTTCAGATCATTAGACACTATCACCCCAAGGTCTCTCTCCTGCCCCGTGCACATCAGCCCTTCTCCCCCCATTGAATACAGTTCTTCCGGATTTCCACACCCCATATGCATGACTTTGCACTTCTTGTTATTGAATCTCAGCTGCCATATCTTCGACCACTCTTCCAGTTTCCTTAAATCCCGTCTCATTCTCTCCACTCCTTCTAGCGTGCAGATCTTAGTGTCATCCGCAAAAAGACAAACCTTACCTTCTATCCTGACCGCAATGTCGCTCACAAATATATTGAACAGGACCGGTCCCAACACCGACCCTTGCGGCACTCCGCTCAACACCACTCTCTCTTCAGAGTAAGTTCCATTTACCATCACACATTGTCTTCTGTCCGTCAACCAGTTTGGAATCCAGGTCACCACCTTGGCACTCACTCCTAAGCTTCTTATTTTATTCACCAGTCTCCTGTGCGGAACCGTATTGTGTGTGTATATGTGTGTGTATGTATGTGTATGTATGTATGTACTGAGAGGGTGGGAGAGATTGCAATCCATGGCTGCAGACTCCACCATAAACTGGTTATTCACTTACAGGCAGACCTTGTTCAATGATGATGATCACAACATACAGTAATAAGAACTCTGGAAATATATATATATATTCCCCCCCTTTCCAGAGTTCTTATTACTGTATGTTGTGATCATCATCATTGAACAAGGCCTGCCTGTAAGTGAATAACCAGTTTATGGTGGAGTCTGCAGCCATGGATTGCAATCTCTCCCACCCTCTCAGTTCTCTATTTAGAAACACAAATACTTAAAGCAATTGAAGTCTTGATTGTTTTGTGCTGTATGTACTAGCAGTGAGGTTATCAATATTTCTAATTGAGTAGATTCTTCAAAAAATAAAGGATTTGCCACTGAGTGAACCGTATTGTGTGTGTGTGTGTGTGTGTGTATATATATATATATATATATATATATATATATATATATATATATATATATATATATCATATATTGTCTTATAACCAGTTACCTATTGTGGATAGGTAACTGGTTATGAGACAATAAACCGGGGATTGGACTCAATGGCCAGATTTCCAAATGGAGAAAGGTCATTAGTGGGGTACCTAGGGATGGACTGTAGGAAAATATCAGTCCAGGGATTTTTCCAGTACCTACCCACAGAGAGTACCTGTTTGACTCCCTCGTGCGCTTTGCCTGTAGCGTGTGCTTCAGCATCTTCCAAAAACCCAACAAGTTGACCCTGTGTAACCCCTCTTCCACTCGGGGTCACCTACCTAGCCTTGGGGAGAAATGTGAAAACTCCAAGGATGGAGAACATAAGAACATAAGAACATAAGAAAATGCCATACTGGGTCAGACCAAGGGTCCATCAAGCCCAGCATCCTGTTTCCAACAGTGGCCAATCCAGGCCATAAGAACCTGGCAAGTACCCAAAAACTAAGTCTATTCCATGTAACCATTGCTAATGGCAGTGGCTATTCTCTAAGTGAACTTAATAGCAGGTAATGGACTTCTCCTCCAAGAACTTATCCAATCCTTTTTTAAACCCAGCTATACTAACTGCACGAACCACATTCTCTGGCAACAAATTCCAGAGTTTAATTGTGCGTTGAGTAAAAAAGAACTTTCTCCGATTAGTTTTAAATGTGCCACATGCTAACTTCATGGAGTGCCCCCCAGTCTTTCTATTATCCGAAAGAGTAAATAACCGATTCACATCTACCCGTTCTAGACCTCTCATGATCTTAAAGACCTCTATCATATCCCCCCTCAGTCGTCTCTTCTCCAAGCTGAAAAGTCCTAACCTCTTCAGCCTTTCCTCATAGGGGAGCTGTTCCATTCCCCTTATCATTTTGGTAGCCCTTCTCTGTACCTTCTCCATCGCAATTATATCTTTTTTGAGATGCGGCGACCAGAATTGTACACAGTATTCAAGGTGTGGTCTCACCATGGAGCGATACAGAGGCATTATGACATTTTCCGTTTTATTCACCATTTCCTTCCTAATAATTCCCAACATTCTGTTTGCTTTTTTGACTGCTGCAGCACACTGAGCCGACGATTTCAATGTGTTATCCACTATGACACCTAGATCTCTTTCTTGGGTTGTAGCACCTAATATGGAACCCAACATTGTGTAACTATAGCATGGGTTATTTTTCCCTATGTGCAACACCTTGCACTTGTCCACATTAAATTTCATCTGCCATTTGGATGCCCAATTTTCCAGTCTCACAAGGTCTTCCTGCAATTTATCACAATCTGCTTGTGATTTAACTACTCTGAACAATTTTGTGTCATCTGCAAATGTGATTACCTCACTCGTCGTATTTCTTTCCAGATCATTTATAAATATATTGAACAGTAAGGGTCCCAATACAGATACTCTTGGGCCATGGGCTGGGGACAGGCTAACCTGGGCCAAGGGGATGCACAAAAAACTTACTGTCCACACCAAAGGTTGTGGTCCAAAAGTAAACGTTTTTTTAATTAAAAATCAATTCAGCAGAGTAAAAGAAGGATAATCAGCTCAGAGGTCTTGGTTCACTCCAACAAATAAAACAGTTTCCAAGTAAAGAAATCAGTTCATGGTGCATTTCTCCCCACAGTCTTCCTGTTGGCTCCCTCTCAAACTTCGGCCTGCCCAGGCCCCACAACAGAGTCTCAGCCTTTAGTTTCCAGCCCTCAGGACGTCCCCGGAAATGGCAATAGGAAGGCTCACTCCCTGGTCTTTAGGCAATGAAGTCTCCTCAGCCAGGCACAGTTTCTCCTCCCAGTACAGCTTCCTTTCTTTACTCAGGTCTTCTGAGGGCCTGGGCGAGCCCCCTTCTGAAATCTCTCTTCCCTGGCTGTGTACTCACAGGGGGAAGGGGGCGACAGCTACATCTTTACTCCACTCAGCTACCCCGGGAAATCCCCAGACCCACACTGAAGCGTGGGTGATTTTCTCCTCTTAAGCACCTGCCCAACAGGGGCTGTACCACATGCCAATCACTGGGCCATTTCTTACTCTCCTTCCCATTGTAAAGTATAGCACAGCCGTTAAAAGGACTTTCCCCTGCGGAAAATCAGACATCTAACACACGTGTCCTCCATGTGACCTGGAACCCGGCCGAATTGAGTGACCTCTATCATATCCCCTCTCAGTTTTCTCTCATCTAAAGTAAAGAGCCCTAACCTGTTTAGCCTTTCCTTAAAGGGGCACCATTCCAGCCTCTTTATCACTTTTGTCACCCTCCTCTGCACCTTTTCTATGTCCACCGTGTCTTTCTTGAGATGGGGGCACACAACACTCAAGTTGCAGTCGCACCATGGATCTATGGAGACACATTATGATCATATCTGTTTTATACTCCATTCCTTTCCTAATAATTCCTAGCTTTCTATTTGCTTTTTATAATTGGGAAATGCTGGTTGCAAGTTCTAACTTAAAATGTACACAGTGGCAAATAATGATCATTGAACAAGTAAATTGGTACAGTTTGTTGAAACCCCATCCTGGAGTCTTGATTGCTTATTGGCACTTGGAAGTGTTACGATGGCCAGCCGAGGAACCTCATGGCCGGCCACTCTCACCTTCCAAGCCGGCCTGGGCCCCCCACGCAGCACCCTGAGCTCCAACGCGGCGGGGAGCAGATCCTGTCGCTGCCGTGCCGCCGGCCTTAGCTACTGCTAGGCGCGTGCGCGGATCTTCACTTGATTTAAAGGGGCCGTGGCGGGAAAAGCTCCCGTGGCCCCGGATACCGACGTCACTCTTGGGTCCTAAATAAGGCAGCCCCTGCTGCCCCATCCTTGCCTCAGCAATAGGTCCCGCTCGCTTAGTTGCTGGTTGCTCTGTGTGATCCTGTTCCTTGTCCCCTTGGCAGAGTGGAGAACCAGAAGAGCAAGCCAAGGGGACAAGGAACAGGATCACACGGGCCTCCTGCTAAACCGGTACCCGCCGTATCCCCTCTCCAATTACCGGCTCCTCCCCGGTATGCAGGTGACCCCAGGCAATGCTGAGGCTTTCTTAACCAGTGCTTCATGCAATTCACACTACAACTTGCACAATTCTTCTCTGACATCATGAAGATCACCTTTATCCTCTCCTTCCTGGACAGCAAAGCTGTGGCCTGGGCATTCCCCCGATGGGAACGAGGGGACCCGCTCCTCCAGGACCTCCAACGCTTTGTCCAGGTGTTTGAGCAGACCTTCAATGAGCCTGTTTGGTTAGCTCCACCGGCTCCAATATCCTCCACCTCTGCCAAGGTGCACGGGCAATATCGGACCACGCCATGGGATTCCGGACCATGGCCACTGAGCTAAATTGGCGGGAAAATAGTCTGAGAAGCATCTTCCTGGAAGGCCTATCCTCCCGCAATAAAGATGAGTTGGCAGCCCAGGACCTCCCGGATTCCCTGGATGCGCTCATCGATCTGGCCAGCAGGATAGATCACCACCTTCAGCAGCACGCCTGGGTGTTGCGGGGACCTCACAGAACGGTCCTGCACCATCTTTTTCCAAACCCCTATTGGCACCACCTCCGACATCCGGAACTACACGGCAGGAAAAGCCCATGCAGTTGGGAAGAAGTCCTCTGACACCTGGAGAGAGGCAACGCCGCCGGACCATGGATCTGTGCCTGTACTGCGCGGGAAAGAGGCATTTCCTGGCCCAATGTCCCGAAAAGCCAGGAAACCTCCGGGCCTAGGACCAACTGGGAAAGTGATTCTACGTTTCACAAGGTCTGATCCCCAACTCGTGCTCCCAGTGGCCCTTCTTACGAACCAACAAGAGTTCTCCAGCCTAGCCCTTCTGGACTCTGCCCAGGGGTAAACTTCATCATTTTTATTTATTTATTTAGGTTTTTTATATACCGGCATTCATGATAAAATCACATCATGCCGGTTTACATTCAAACAGGGTGTGCAGAAAATACAATAACTGAATCTGGTGCAGAGGAGTTGCAGTTACAATGAACAGGGGTAAAGGAACTAGGACCATAGAGAAGAAGCAGTAGAAGTTTAACATCATAAGTTAGTTATTTACAAGTCAGGGGTGACAGCATTCTTTGCAAATGTAGTTGTGATTCAGGTGTGGTCAGAGAAGGCTTGTTTGAATAGCCAAGTTTTTAATCTTTTTTGGAAGGTTGGCAAGCAAGGCTCCTGGTGAAGGTTCGTGGGGATGGAGTTCCAGAGTGATGGTCCGGCTGTTGAGAAAGCCCTTTCTCTTGAGGTTATGTGCCGCTTGAATTTTGTATTGGGTACCTGAAGGGATCCTCTGTAAGCTTCTCTGGTCGGTCTAAGGGAGTTGTGTGGACTGAGCGGGTGTTGAAGGTCAAGTGACGTATAGTGGTGGATGGACTTATATATGATGGTAGCTGATTTGTAGATGATTCTGAAGTGAATAGGGAGCCATGAAAAGTCTGGTTGACCATCTCAACCTGCCCACGGTACTGCAGGATACTCCATTAGTGATATCCTCGATCTCGGGGACCCCCTTCCCTGATGGGTCACCAGGATCACTCTTCCCCACGCGCCTCCGGTCCGGCATGTTGCATTCCGAAGAACTAATGTTCCACGTAATTGAGATGGCCGTGCATCCAATTGTCCTCAGATTGCCATGGCTACAGCAGCACTCCCCCATTATCGATTGGGAGACATTCAAACTGGCCAAATGGGGCCCCCGATGCCAGCAAGAGTTCCTCCTTCCTGTTATGCCCTCTACCTTGATGCTTCTTGCTACAGCTTCCATTGATTTACCTCCACAGTATGCCAGCTATGCCGACGTGTTCTCCAAGAAGAATGCGGAAATCCTGCCAGAACATCTTCCGTTTGACTGTGCCATCGACTTACTCCCTGGGACTATGCTTCCTCGGGGAAGGGTGTACCCCCTATCCCTTCCCGAGACTGAGGCCATGGCCAAATACATTCGTGAGAACTTGGAAAGGGGGTTCATTCGCCTGGCAATGTCACCGGCAGGGGCCGGTTTTTTCTTTGTGGCCAAGAAAGATGGCACTCTCCAGCCCTGCATTGACGTCCGGGGGCTTAACACTATAACTAAGAAAGACCGGTACCCCTTGTCCCTCATCCCGGAACTGTTGGACATCTTCAGAGAGCCTGAATCTTTACTAAGTTAGACCTCCAAGGGGCATACAACCTGGTCCGAATTAAACCCAGAGACGAGTGGAAGACGGCTTTCAATACCCGGGACGGCCACTACAAATATCTGGTGATGCCATTCGGAATGTGTAACGCCTCCACGGTATTCCAATCTATGATGAACGAGATCTTTTGGGACCTACTATATACCAATGTAGTGGTCTATCTCGATGACATTCTTGTCTTCTCAAAGGACCTCCACTCTCACTGTCGCGATGTTAGACAGGTACTCCAATGCCTGCATGCCCATAGAAACATAGAAATGACGGCAGAAGAAGACCAAACGGCCCATCCAGTCTGCCCAGCAAGCTTCACATTTTTTTCTCATACTTATCTGTTTCTCTTAGCTCTTTGGTTCTATTTCCCTTCCACCCCCACCATTAATGTAGAGAGCAGTGATGGAGCTGCAACCAAGTGAAATATCAAGCTTGATTAGTTATGGGTAGTAGGGGAAGTAACCGCTGCAATAAGCAAGCTACACCCATGCTTATTTGTTTCACCCAGACTGTGTTATTCAGCCCTTATTGGTTGTTTTTCTTCTCCCCTGCTGTTGAAGCAGGGAGCTATGCTGGATATGCTTGTAGTATCAGTTTTTCTTCTCCCCTGCCGTTGAAGCAGAGAGCTATGCTGGATATGCGTGAAGTATCAGTTTTTCTTCTCCCCTGCCGTTGAAGCAGAGAGCTATGCTGGATATGCGTGAAGTATCAGTTTTTCTTCTCCCCTGCCGTTTGAAGCAGAGAGCTATGCTGGATATGCATTGAAAGTGAAGTATCAGGCTTATTTGGTTTGGGGTAGTAACCGCCGTAACAAGCCAGCTACTCCCCGCTGTGTGAGTGCGAATCCTTTTTTCTTCTCCCCTGCCGTTGAAGCAGAGAGCTATGCTGGATATGCGTGAAGTATCAGTTTTTCTTCTCCCCTGCCGTTGAAGCAGAGAGCTATGCTGGATATGCGTGAAGTATCAGTTTTTCTTCTCCCCTGCCGTTGAAGCAGAGAGCTATGCTGGATATGCGTGAAGTATCAGTTTTTCTTCTCCCCTGCCATTGAAGCAGGGAGCTATGCTGGATATGCGTGAAGTATCAGTTTTTCTTCTCCCCTGCCGTTGAAGCAGAGAGCTATGCTGGATATGCATTGAAAGTGAAGTATCAGGCTTATTTGGTTTGGGGTAGTAACCGCCGTAACAAGCCAGCTACTCCCCACTTTGTGAGTGTGAATCCTTTTTTCCACATTTCCTCTTGCTGTTGTAGCTTAGAGCGATGTTGGAGTCACAGTAACCATGTGTATGTTTATTGAATAAGGGTATTGTCTCCAGGCAGTAGCCGTCATTCTGGCTAGCCACCCACTCTTTAATGACGGCCTCTTGATTTTATGGATCCACAGTGTTTATCCCACGCCCCTTTGAAGTCCTTCACAGTTCTGGTCTTCACCACTTCCTTCGGAAGGGCATTCCAGGCATCCACCACCCTCTCCGTGAAGAAATACTTCCTGACATTGGTTCTGAATCTTCCTCCCTGGAGCTTCAAATCGTGACCCCTGGTTCTGCTGATTTTTTTCCTATGGAAAAGGTTTGTCGTTGTCTTTGGATCATTAAAACCTTTCAAGTATCTGAAAGTCTGTATCATATCACCTCTGCTCCTCCTTTCTTCCAGGGTGTACATATTTAGATTCTTCAATCTCTCCTCATAAGTCATTTGATGAAGACCTTCCACCTTTTTGGTCACCCTTCTCTGGACCGCCTCCATCTTGTCTCTGTCTCTTCGGAGATACGGTCTCCAGAACTGAACACAATACTCCAGGTGAGGTCTCACCAAGGACCTGTACAAGGGGATAATCACTTCCCTTTTCTTACTCGATATTCCTCTCTCTATGCAGCCCAGCATTCTTCTGGCTTTAGCTATCGCCTTGTCACATTGTTTCGCCGACTTCAGATCATTAGACACCATCACCCCAAGGTCTCTCTCCTGCTCCGTGCACATCAGCCTTTCTCCCCCCATCGAATACAGTTCATTCGGATTTCCACTCCCCATATGCATGACTTTGCACTTCTTGGCATTGAATGTCAGCTGCCATGTCTTCGACCACTCTTCCATCTTCCTTAAATCCCGTCTCATTCTCTCCACTCCTTCTGGCGTGTCCACTCTGTTGCAGATCTTAGTGTCATCCGCAAAAAGACATACCTTACCTTCTATCCCTTCCGCAATGTCGCTCACAAAGATATTGAAAAGGACCGGTCCCAACACCGATCCCTGCGGTACACCGCTTAAAACCGCTCTCTCTTCAGAGAGAGTTCCATTTACCATCACACATTGTCTTCTGTCCGTCAACCAGTTTGCAATCCAGGCCACCACCTCGGCACTCACTCCTAAGCTTCTCATTTTATTCACCAGTCTCCTGTGCGGGACAGTGTCAAAAGCTTTGCTGAAATCCAAGTAGATGACATCGAGTGCTCTTCCTCGATCCAATTCCTTGGTTACCCAGTCAAAAAAGTCAATCAGATTTGTCTGACAGGATCTTCTAATGGTGAATCCATGCTGCCTCTGGTCCAGCAATTCTCCCGACTGTAGATAGTTCACTATTCTCTCTTTCAACAGTGACTCCATTACTTTTCCCACCACCGAAGTGAGGCTAACCGGTCTGTAGTTACCAGCCTCTTCTCTGTTCCCACTCTTGTGAAGCGGGACCACTACCGCTCTCCTCCAATCATTCGGCACCACTCCCGTTTCCCATAAACTCTACATGAAACTAGAGAAGTGCGCATTTGAAGCAGAGTCTCTCCCTTTCCTGGGTACATTATCTCCAGTACAGGTTTCAGAATGGACCTGGAGAAAGTAGCCTGCAACCGGGACTGGCCCCAGCCATCTGGGCTTCGATCCTTACAGCGGTTTTGCCAACTTCTATAGGCATTTCATCCCCCCTACTCTCAATTGGTCGTTCCTCTTACCGCACTTACTAGAAAAGGAGCCAATACTCGAGAGTGGCCTGCAGAAGCACTAGACGCCTTTTTGAACCTGATGCAAGCTTTTCTCCGCAAGCCCTGCCTCCGCCATCCGGACCCCATGCGCCCCTTCATCTTGAAGGTTGATGCCTCCCCCATCGCAGTCCTGGGCCAGCTCACCGCTAAGGGAATCTTCCATCCCTGCTCATATTTTTCCTGTAAATTCTCTCCTGCAGAAAGAGGTTATGGCATTGGGGATATGGGGCTCCTGGCCATAAAACTAGCTTTCGAGAAAAGGCGACAGTGGTTAGAAGGGGCGCAACACACCATATATGATCTATACTGATCATAAGAACTTGGAGCACCTTCGTCATGCCCAGCGCCTGAATGCCCGCCAGGCTTGCTGGTCCCTGTTTTTTAACCGCTTCAACTTTGTGGTGAAGTACAGACTAACCGCCAAGAACATCAGGGCCGACGCGCTCTCTCCTTGGAGCCTGAAGATAACCCAGACCCTCCCAGCTACATCATTGACTCGGCTTGTATCCTGCTGGCCGCTTCCCAAGCAGTCCCTCCAGGAAAGACGATGGTCCCAACTCGACTCCAACAACAAGTGTTCAAGTGGGCCCATGACTCCAAAGTAGCCGGTCACCCTGGCCGTGTGTGGACCCTTTCTCTGCAGAAGCAGTACTATTGGTGGCCATTGATGGACAAGGATGTGAAGGCCTATGTGGACTCATGTCCCACCTGTGCTCAACAAAAGCCCTTGGTGGGATGACCTTGGAGGCTGTTACAGTCGCTGTGGCCCCCAAGGAACCCTGAACCCACATATCTACCGACTTTGTGGTAGATCTCCCCTCTTCGAGTGGCAACTGGATGATTTGTGTCATCACCGATTGCTTTTCCAAAATGGCTCACTTCGTCGCCCTCCCGGTGCTTCCATCCACTCCAGAGTTTGCAAAGCTGTTCACCTTCCATATCTTCCTCCTCCATGGACTACCTCGTCACATCGTATCTGACTGCGGGGTCCAATTCACTGCTAAGTATTGGCAATCCCTTTGTCGCAAGTTTAACATCAAGCTAGATTTCACCACGGCCTACCACCCCCAGGTCAAAGGCCAAGTGGAATGGACTAACCGTACATTGAAGACCTTCCTGCGGGCTTTTGTAAATGAGTAACAGGACAACTGGGCCGACCTCCTTCCATGGGCGGAGTTTTCACACAACGCGCACTTCAACGCTGCCACTGGATTATCGCCCTTCCTTGTCGTGTATGGGAGACGACCGCTTCCCCCGCTTCCTGTACCCATCTGTTCCATCTCCGGCCGCTCAGTTAACAGCACATGACCTTCAGGTGTTATGGTCTCAAATCGAGACTATGATTTGCAGAACTGCCCAGAGATCGAAGGCCACTACCGACATGCATCGGCTCCTGCCCCGCAACTCAAACCTGGGGATAAAGTATGGCTGAGCACCTGCAGTATATGACTTCGGGTACGTTCTATGAGGCTGGCACCCCATTACATTGGCCCCTTCCCTATCCTATGACAAATCACCCCAGTTACTTACCAGCTGCGCCTCCCACCATCACTGACAATCCACAATGTCTTCCATGTCTCCCTATTAAAGCCAGTAATCCTGTCTTGGCCAAACCGGAAACTGCCTGACCCACAAAGGGTCACCACTGAAGAAGATGAGACGTACCAGGTGAAGGAGATATTGGATGTTCATCGCCGAAACAAGAGATGGGAGTACCTAATATCCTGGGAGGTGTATGGCCAGGAAGAGAATTCTTGGGAACCCTCGTCCAACATTCTGGACAAAAGACTCCTCAAGATGTTTCACACCACTCACCCAAAGAAACACAAGCCCCTGGGAAGGGGCTTAGAGGAGGACATTACGATGGCTGGCAGTGGAACCAGCCCGGGCCCCCCACGCGGCTCCCTGAGCCGCTGCCATTGCCTTCCTCTAATGCGGCGGGGAGCTGATCCTGCCGCTGCCGCCTCACCGACGGCCTTAGCTACTGCTCGGTGTGCGTGCGCGGCTCTTCACTTGATTTACAGGGGCCGCGGCGGAAAAGCCACCTGCAGCCCCGGTTGCTGACGTCACTCTTGGGTCCTAGATAAGGATTGGCCACTGTTGGAAACAGGATGCTGGGCTTGATGGACCCTTGGTCTGACCCAGTATGGCATTTTCTTATGTTCTTATGTTCTTAAACACAGCTACATTAACTGCACTAACCACATCCTCTGGCAACAAATTCCAGAGTTTAATTGTGCATTGAGTGAAAAAGAACTTTCTCTGATTAGTTTTAAATGTGCCCCATGCTAACTTCATGGAGTGCCCCCCTAGTCTTTCTGTTATCTGAAAGAGTAAAAAACTGATTCACAACTACCCGTTCTAGACCTCTCATGATTTTAAACATCTCTATCATATCCTACCTCAGTCGTCTCTTCTCTAAGCTGAAAAGTCCTAACCTCTTTAGTCTTTCCTCATAGGGGAGCTGTTCCATCCCCTTTATCATTTTGGTAGCCCTTCTCTGTACCTTCTCCATCGCAATTATATCTTTTTTGAGATGCGGCGACCAGAATTGTACACAGTATTCAAGGTGCGGTCTCACCATGGAGCGATAGAGGCATTATGATATTTTCCGTTTTATTCACCATTGTTTGCTTTTTTGACTGCCGCAGCACACTGAGCCGACGATTTCAATGTGTTATCCACTATGACGCCTAGATCTCTTTCTTGGGTAGTAGCACCTAATATGAAACCTAACATTGTGTAATTATAGCATGGGTTATTTTTCCCTATATGCATCACCTTGCACTTATCCACATTAAATTTCATCTGCCATTTGGATGCCCAATTTTCCAGTCTCACAAGGTCTTCCTGCAATTTATCACAATCTGCTTGTGATTTAACTACTCTGAACAATTTAGTGTCATCTGCAAATTTGATTACCTCACTCGTTGTATTCCTTTCCAGATCATTTATAAATATATTGAACAGTAAGGGTCCCAATACAGATCCCTGAGGCACTCCACTGTCCACTCCCTTCCACTGAGAAAATTGTCCATTTAATCCTACTCTCTGTTTCCTGCCTTTTAGCCAGTTTGCAATCCACGAAAGGACATCGCCTCCTATCCCATGACTTTTTACTTTTCCTAGAAGCCTCTCATGAGGAACTTTGTCAAATGCCTTCTGAAAATCCAAGTATACTATATCTACCGATTCACCTTTATCCACATGTTTATTAACTCCTTCAAAAAAGTGAAGCAGATTTGTGAGGCAAGACTTGCCCTGGGTAAAGCCATGCTGACTTTGTTCCATTAAACCATGTCTTTCTATATGTTCTGTGATTTTGATGTTTAGAACACTTTCCACTATTTTTCCTGGCACTGAAGTCAGGCTAACCGGTCTGTAGTTTCCCAGATCGCCCTGGAGCCCTTTTTAAATATGGGGGTTACATAGAACATTTTCCTGCTCCAGACCCCCTTTCAGTTGAATAACAAGGAAGTGTTCAGCTCCCAGATAACTCACTCCGGTGCTTCTGCCTAACGCCCGTCGTGCATCTCTTCTGCTGAATTTCAAGCCCATTATTTCCCTTCCTGCCTCTGGGATTGTTCAGGGTTAAACAGGCTCGCGTTAAAAATACTTTCACTTACAAAAAAAAAAAAAGAGGGGCTGGCTGCAGCCGGAGAGAGCTCGGAGATCTGGAAGCCTCTCACTTTTCTCTGGGAAGCAGCAGCGCGCAGCCGAGAGCCGGAGCCCAGGATGGGGTGAGTGATGCCAAGCGGGCGGGGAGGGAGGGGGCTGCAGCCTGGCCCCTGCTGTGTATTGCATGTGGCAGGCATGGTCTGCATAAAGCAGCCCCGGTGCCAGGCAGGTGTGAGGGGAAGGCAGCCTTGCACGCGCCTGCACAGCCAGGGCTCGCTCTGCCCCTGTCAGCACAGCAGGAGCCATCGGTTTCACATGGGCCCTCTTCTAGAGGAACAAATCCTGTTTGCTTGGGAGACCTGTAGCGCTTATGTGAGTTATTTCTCATGGCCTTAGAAGAGGGTTGCTGCGCACACATTGCAGGATAAGCGAGTCCAGCAGGCCCAACTTAGGGAGCACCCTCTGGTCGCGAGAACCGACGGGCCGATGCGATCACGGGGGCTTAGCTGAGCGCACAGTTTTAGCCACAACTATGAGCACTTTTTTTTAAAGTGCAAACTTCACTCCTGATGCAGGAAGAAGTTTTGCACACGAGTGGGACCGATGCAACAAAATGCGCCCAGCCCAGCGCAGGGGTTTACGCACGGTTGGGGCATGCTAGACTAGCCCGCAATGCAATAAGGACATTAGTGCGTCCAAACCTCACACCCAAACAAATGGGGAGCTGATAGCAGCCATCGCGTGTAAATTCCACGTAGACGAGCCCCCATGCAGAAAATCACTGGGTGCCCAACACTGCAAATTCAACTCCAGCCCCAGAGGTGGCGTAAACTCAATCCGCGAGTCAAGGGCTCATGACACTTAAATGTACTGCTTGCCGTGTTGAAAAATAAATGTTTATTGGCTTGATTTAAAAAAACAAAAAATTCTTCTGGATGCACAATTTAGTCGCTCATAGGGCCACCTCGGCAAAATGGGCCAGAAAAAGCAGGATAAGAATGGGCGCTCGTATTGCACGCCCAATGCATTTGAGCAGCATGGATGCACAGTTCTCCCCTAGCGCGTCTTTTGTTACGCAGACTCTCATTTAAATAATGCATTGGGCGCCCAGGGGTTGTGGAAATCGGGCACTCAATGCGCGTCTTATTGCATCGGCCCCCAGAAATGTGCATTCAGGTTAGTGCTAACCAAGGCGTTAGTTATTGGTCTCCGGTGCAGAAAGGTGCGCTGGCTCCTGTTTTCTTCTGCTCAGGGATGGAGTACGGTTTCCGTTCAGGTTAGTGCTAACCAAGGCGTTAGTTATTGTCTCCAGTGCAGAAAGGTGCGCTGGCTCCTGTTTTCTTCTGGTCAGCGATGGAGTACGGTTTCCGTTCAGGTTAGTGCTAACCAAGGCGTTAGTTATTGGTCTCCAGTGCAGAAAGGTGCGCTGGCTCCTGTTTTCTTCTGGTCAGCGATGGAGTACGGTTTCCGTTCAGGTTAGTGCTAACCAAGGCGTTAGTTATTGTCTCCAGTGCAGAATGGTGCGCTGGCTCCTGTTTTCTGGTCAGCGATGGAGTACGGTTTCCGTTCAGGTTAGTGCTAACCAAGGCGTTAGTTATTGTCTCCAGTGCAGAAAGGTGCGCTGGCTCCTGTTTTCTTCTGGTCAGCGATGGAGTATGGTTTCCGTTCAGGTTAGTGCTAACCAAGGCGTTAGTTATTGGTCTCCAGTGCAGAAAGGTGCGCTGGCTCCTGTTTTCTTCTGCTCAGGGATGGAGTACGGTTTCCGTTCAGGTTAGTGCTAATGAAGGCGTTAGTTATTGTCTCCGGTGCAGAAAGGTGCGCTGGCTCCTGTTTTCTTCTGGTCAGCGATGGAGTACGGTTTCCGTTCAGGTTAGTGCTAACCAAGGCGTTAGTTATTGTCTCCGGTGCAGAAAGGTGCGCTGGCTCCTGTTTTCTTCTGGTCAGCGATGGAGTACGGTTTCCGTTCAGGTTAGTGCTAACCAAGGCGTTAGTTATTGCTCTCCAGTGCAGAAAGGTGCGCTGGCTCCTGTTTTCTTCTGGTCAGCGATGGAGTACGGTTTCCGTTCAGGTTAGTGCTAACCAAGGCGTTAGTTATTGCTCTCCAGTGCAGAAAGGTGCGCTGGCTCCTGTTTTCTTCTGGTCAGCGATGGAGTACGGTTTCCGTTCAGGTTAGTGCTAACCAAGGCGTTAGTTATTGGTCTCCAGTGCAGAAAGGTGCGCTGGCTCCTGTTTTCTTCTGGTCAGCGATGGAGTATGGTTTCCGTTCAGGTTAGTGCTAACCAAGGCGTTAGTTATTGTCTCCGGTGCAGAAAGGTGCGCTGGCTCCTGTTTTCTGGTCAGCGATGGAGTACGGTTTCCGTTCAGGTTAGTGCTAACCAAGGCGTTAGTTATTGCTCTCCAGTGCAGAAAGGTGCGCTGGCTCCTGTTTTCTTCTGGTCAGCGATGGAGTACGGTTTCTGTTCAGGTTAGTGCTACCGAAGGCATTAGTTATTGTCTCCAGTGCAGAAAGGTGCGCTGGCTCCTGCTTTCTTCTGGTCAGCGATGGAGTACGGTTTCCGTTCAGGTTAGTGCTAACCAAGGCGTTAGTTATTGGTCTCCAGTGCAGAAAGGTGCGCTGGCTCCTGTTTTCTTCTGGTCAGGGATGGAGTACGGTTTCCGTTCAGGTTAGTGCTAACCAAGGGTTAGTTATTGGTCTCCAGTGCAGAAAGGTGCGCTGGCTCCTGTTTTCTTCTGGTCAGCGATGGAGTACGGTTTCCGTTCAGGTTAGTGCTAACCAAGGCGTTAGTTATTGTCTCCAGTGCAGAAAGGTGCGCTGGCTCCTGTTTTCTTCTGCTCAGGGATGGAGTACGGTTTCCGTTCAGGTTAGTGCTAATGAAGGCGTTAGTTATTGTCTCCAGTGCAGAAAAGTGCGCTGGCTCCTGTTTTCTTCTGGTCAGGGATGGAGTACGGTTTCCGTTCAGGTTAGTGCTAACCAAGGCGTTAGTTATTGGTCTCCAGTGCAGAAAGGTGCGCTGGCTCCTGTTTTCTTCTGGTCAGCGATGGAGTACGGTTTCCGTTCAGGTTAGTGCTAACCAAGGCATTAGTTATTGTCTCCAGTGCAGAAAGGTGCGCTGGCTCCTGTTTTCTTCTGGTCAGGGATGGAGTACGGTTTCCGTTCAGGTTAGTGCTAACCAAGGCATTAGTTATTGTCTCCAGTGCAGAAAGGTGCGCTGGCTCCTGTTTTCTTCTGGTCAGCGATGGAGTACGGTTTCCGTTCAGGTTAGTGCTAACCAAGGCATTAGTTATTGTCTCCAGTGCAGAAAGGTGCGCTGGCTCCTGTTTTCTTCTGGTCAGGGATGGAGTACGGTTTCCGTTCAGGTTAGTGCTAACCAAGGCATTAGTTATTGTCTCCAGTGCAGAAAGGTGCGCTGGCTCCTGTTTTCTTCTGGTCAGCGATGGAGTACGGTTTCCGTTCAGGTTAGTGCTAACCAAGGCATTAGTTATTGTCTCCAGTGCAGAAAGGTGCGCTGGCTCCTGTTTTCTTCTGGTCAGCGATGGAGTACGGTTTCTGTCCAGGTTAAGCACAGTTTCCGGCACTGTCGGGCTGATAGAGAGTTTTGTGCTGCTGGGAACCTTTCTGCACATTAATCTTCCTCCTTCTCCCTTAAAATAATTTTAGAGTGACCTGTGACTGAGCTGCCCTCGTTTTAACCTGTGAGCAGTCACTCGGCAGGGCGGTGAAGGGCTGAAGAGCAGTGGGTGATAGTGGGAGTGACACCGCCACTTGTCCGCAACAGCCCCCTTCTCATAGGTGGATAATTTGCCCTGAGTGATTCCTGCCTCCCGGGCATTGGTGCGACTGCTGTAGTCACTTCGGGCTGACTCCAGCTGCTAGGGGTGGAGGAGGTGGGGAAAGGAGAAGGCAGGGGCCCCACGTTGTCAGTGTGGGAGATTGAGATCGTGGGCTTCCTCCCTCGTTGAGTTAAAATCTGCGCCCAGCCTATGCGAAAGCCTGGGGTTTGTGTGCACATTTTAAACGCCGGATGCATTAGCATACTACTAACTGAGCGCAGGTGCATTAAGAGATGTTGCTCTTCATTGCAGCACCCTGCTTTATTACATTGGCCCCTGAAAGTAAGGACAGGAAGCGCTGTGGCCAGCTAGGAACTCCCGCCCCTGCCTTTAGACAAGGGGACCTCAATTCCAGTCTTGGCTGGCACCCTCTCCTTCACCTCCACTTTTTACCTTTACAGGTAGCGGCTGCCTGGCGCCCCCATAACATTTATTTATTTATTTATTTAAAGGCTTTTATATACCGGAGTTCATGCACTAGTGCATACCACTTCGGTTTACACGGAACAAGGAACAGAAAATTACATCAAACAGATTGAACAATTAAACAAATATACAATTACATCCAACAATTGGGTATAAATAACATGGCTAACTTAGTAGGAACTTAGAGTTAGAAGTGAAGGAGAGAAATAGTACCAAGTGGTAATAACCAATATATTACCAAGTGGTAATAACCAATATATTACCAAGTGGTAATAGTACCAAGTGGTAATAACATGATGAAGCTTTGCCGTGTCTCCCCTGAGGAAACCTCAGGTCCACCTGTCCAGAGCTAATCAATTGTGAAATAGTTGTGCGCTTCAACTGGCGATTGCTAGTGCCTTATGTGGAAGGTGAAAGAGAAAGGCGTAGAGTGGCCTCCTGCCCTGACTGGCTAGTTTAACCCCTCAACCAGACACAGCCAGTGAAAATGAGCTCTTACAAGGGCTGTTTCTCTCTGCCACCGAGGAGGGACTATTCCTCTCTCTGGCTGCCTCAGATTCACACCTCACCTGCAGAGATTAAGAGCTGGGCACCTCAGGTAGTGGGGAAAAAAAGGAAGCTGAGCTTGCCTACAGTTCCCCATCATCAGCGACAGGCCGAGCCAGACCTGCTTTTAACCCATTGCATGCAGGGAGATGTAGTTCTGCGCTTTTGTTGGGGTGATCAGAGCTAGAAGCTCAGGCATGCCGGACTGGATTACTCTGGCCCTTATGACTGGAGCTGTCGGCAGCCCTGGTTGGAACGGACTTATTATATCTCACCTCGTGCGCCCTTATGAACACAGCTGGGATTCAGTATTTGGTGTGAGAAGTTTTTCGATATGATTTCATGTTTTAAATGATCAAAAAGGTATAGAAGAAGCTCTCATGTGTAATTTCCAAAACCATAATCTTAAACATTTTTAGAGGACCGTCATACATGAAACAAAAGGTGTTCCCTCTGTCCTTCCGTTTCGAATCATCAGTCCAAAACGATCACCTGTTCATGTTCCACTCTCTTTTCAAAAGTTTTTTAAATCATTTTGCAATTAAAAAAAACACTTTATGGATCCACATAATTGCCAATGCAGTCATTCTTAATGCCCACCAAAGAAAGAAAAAACATTGAGAGGTAGATGAACCACAAAAATAAATCCGAAAGCAACAAGAGTAGTACACAAAAAACGAAATAATAAATATTTAAAATGTGCGATAAGATGTTACAAATGTAATATCAATAAAGGCATATTTACAATATAATCGAACATAATATTAGCACAATGATGGATCCAATACACCCGACATGGCCATGTTCGGATAAGATGTCCGCTTCAGGGGTGATTGTCCTTCTTCCCTCCTAGCTATGGTGACTTGCTGCAGACTGTCCACTGTCAGCTGTGATTTCTGTTTGCAAATAAGGAAGGAAGAATTTTCACTTTGCCATCTCTGGTGCCTCTTAGGGTGCCTTGGCATTTTTACAGCTGGTTTTAGCTTTGTGACTTTTAAACTCGTTTATGGTCCAGTGGTCAGCTACCTCTCCTCCAAATATTTAATATTTAATTTTATTATTTCTTTTTTTTGTGTACCACTCTTGTTGCTTTCATTCTTAATGCCCCGACATGGGACCGCGTTTCCATGTCATCTGCTTCAGCAGTGTAATTCTTAGAGTCAAAGCTATCACGGGCCTCTAGCGCCCATCTTAATTCTTCACCTTCTTATCTAGAGGAAAACACACCAGGTGAGTCAGTCGGAAATGAGAGAGGTCCGCTCGGACACCTCGTAACTACAAACTCTTAACTCTAGCATTCCAGTCCTTCGTTTAATCCCGTAGGACCGATCGTGTTTAATGTGAAAATCCAATATTGCTCATGTAAATCCCGTCTCCTTCGAGGGTTGCCATCGTATAATCCACATGACACTATAAATGCTCAAAGATATGACCCAATTCAATGCAGCAAGCGTCTGATGGAGCCTGAACTTTCTTTGTATTTATATAACTGAGAGCTCAAGTTGCACGTGCATCATCCATTGGGGTCACCAATGCATATTTTTTAGCACGCACAAAAAACAAATCTACTAATATATGTAAGAGACTTAGAATAATATTCCCAAGACTAATAAATCTCCCACAACATTTTATTTTTTTAAGACAAAGATAGCGCCCTATAAATGTGAGCATCATACTATGCATTATTAGTTTATAGTGGCAATAGATACACTGCAATGCAAATTGGTCTTATATATAATCATTGATCACGTATTGTCTGGTAAATGTTAGACTTTGTGAAAGTATTTTTATGCTTATGAGATATGCAAGTAAAAATGTAACTTATGTCCAAGGGGACTTCCAAATCCATACAAGGTCCAGTGTAACTTTCTATAAATTTCAACATTTCAGTTTACATATAAGTCCGATTTTTCAGAGATGGGCTCAGCAAACCCTCACCAACTGCTTTCCCCTATACAAACGTAGACTTTTACTCTTATTTTGGGCCAGATGTAAGTTCTGATAAAAAGAAATGCAGACCGATTGCAAGTTTTTTCCCTGCACAGCCATTAGGCACCGCTGCTTCGTGTTAGAGGGGAGAGGAAATGGGAGGTTTAAACAATCACCTGTAGGTTTCAATGCTCTATTTATACAGAGTAATTAAATCCACCCTCAGGCAGCTCTCATTCCCACTATATTAATTAATGCAGTCCCTGGCTACTGTCAGCAGCTCGGCATTCTGCGCGTTGAGCCTCATCTGCCACGTGTCTGTCTGTTTGTCGAAGGCTTCACCAGCCTGTCCTGCTGAATCTTTGCAGAACGTGTCCTCCGCACAGCCAGAGAGTGAAGATGGCAGGGAGGCCTCCTATACCCTCTTCTCAGCATTAGTGATGTGTAGTATGTGCTGACCAGCCTTTCACGGGAAGCTGCAAGGGCACTCCCAACCATAGAGTCAGCCCCATGACAAAATTCAGCAGCTGACAGCTGGCTGCGCTCAGGTCTTTGAGACCTCATCAGGAGTACTGTGTCCAGTTCTGGACATTCTGTCCCCCAAAAGGATATAGGATCTCCATCAAAAGCCCTATGAGATGAGAGCTAAGGATGGAAATGTGTGAGCTGTAGGGGCACAGGACAGAGACATCAGAGGTGTAAATAATGCAGAAGGAGCAGACCTTGTTCAGAAGAAAGGAAGGTCTACAAGACGAGGTCAGGGTAGGACTCGGGAAGAACAAGGGAAAGGATTATTTCATGGGAGGGGTGGTGGATGCATTAAACAGCCTCTCTGAGGGAATGGTGGAGACGTAACAGAGTTTAAGAAGGCCTGGGATAAGCAGAGAGGATTGCATGAGGAGGGGTAGACTCACCCATCACGGGCAGAATGGATGGAGCATCATTTACTCTGTTACTGTCTTTATTTGCCATTGTTTTCTAGGCTTCTATATAGCAAAACTGGGTAAAGAAGAAACCAGTGCAGTTACTGGGATTGTGCACTGCAGAGTGGTGCTGGTTAGATATTTTATTTATTTATTATTTTTAGATACTGACATTTGATCTGAGATATCACACCGGTTTACATTCAGGTACTGTAGGTATTTCCCTATCCCCAGAGGGCTTACAATCTAAGTTTTGTACCTGAGGTAATGGAGGGTAAAGTGACTTGTCCAAGGTCACAAGGAGTGACAGCAGGACTCGAACCCTGGTCTAATGGTTCATAGCCCACTGCTCTAACCACTAGGCTATTCCTCCTCCATAGTAAGTGGCCTGGCCTGCAAGGTGATGCCTATGGATAGCTTCTTGGGGGAGTGAGACATTATGTATGTGGTGTTTGGGAAGCTCTATCTCCAGTTCCTGTAGCCCAGGAAGGATTATCCTACAAAGGGCCACTACAGGTTAGAGTTTAGGAGCCCCAGACGTGTCTGTCCTCTGGGGTAGGGGCAGGGGGACATACAATGGTCCTCCAACCTGCTACCACCAAGGCCCCCTCAACGCGTGAAATATTCCACTACGCATCTCTAAAGGCTTAAGCGATGCAGGGAAAACACTGAGTGACTGATGCGAGTTTTTCAAGAACAGAAAATTGCCTTTCACAGCTCTGCAAAACAGAGGCAGCAATTCCATGCAAGAATGCTTAATTACAGCAGCTACAGAGAGAGGGGAGAAACAAAACGAGCTGGGCTGCCTGCCAGCGCTTTCCGTGCTGGCAGGCGGGTTCTATAGGTTTTGTATCTAGCGGGGGAGAAAGGAGGAGCCCCGGTAGGACAAGTCCTAAGAATGAGAAGAGAAAACCAAGTTAGCCACATATCAGACACCGGGCTTATACCTTAGATTAGGACACGATGGGTATACTGCATCTCTTCACTCGCTTTCGGCTCTTTTCCTGTATTTACTGCTTTATAACCAAGGCGTAATAGAATCAAAGAATAATAGGCCAGGCGGGAAAGGACCGCAAATACTCGTGCAGGCCTCACCTCTACTGCCAGCCAAACACGGGCCTGCTCTCGACAAGGGAGAACCGATCATGCTCGTGCCTGGGGTTGCAGGGCCTTTCACATTTTGTCTTATTAAAAATGCAGGTCAAGGTCATTTTCATTAAGGGTAGGTGCCAGGCCCATGGCTGACCTCCCCCTCCATAAGAAACGTCACCCCGCTTGGTCCGCTAGCAGGCAAGTTGGACGGAGGGATTAACCCCCAGCAGGAATGCTTCTCAGCCTCGAGAAGAGACCCTACCTCCTCTCTAAGTGACTTATTCCAGAGCTCAGGCAGAAAAGGAGCACTTCACCCACCCACTCTGCCCCTTTGTAACAGCCCACAGTGGTCTCCTCCCTACCTACCTACCTCCCTCCCTCTGCCACGCTGCTCCCTGTGGGTTTGTCCCGTGCAGACTCGAATTCTGCCACTGTCTTGGCTTCTAAAACCTCCACTACCCACTCAGTGAGAAAGTATTGTCACCGCGTTCCCACTGAACGTCCCTCCCCTCCCCGACCCCGGTTAGTGATGTAGACAGGGGTCACCCCTCCTCCAGCATGATCTTCCCTGCCTGTTACTCCATTCTCCAGCATCCTCCACCCTCCCATCCCAACCATAGCATCTGCCTCCTGCCTTTCCTTCTCCCAACTCCTGCCACCTCCCCCCTCCCCCCCCAATCAGTAGCCCATGCTACTGTGACTGCTGCTCCTCCCCGTCACTATTGGCCTTGTGAGTATGTTCAAAGCTCACTGCCAGCTCTTGCTGAATGCTAATCTCGAACTTAGTGAGATCAACATACAGGAAGTGCTGGTCCGTGAGCTTTGAACAAGATCACAGGGCCAGTACAGAAATAACATAAGAAGTGGCCATGCTGGGTCAGACCGAGGGTCCATCAAGCCCGGCATCCTGTCTCCATCAGTGGCCAATCCAGGTTACAAGTACCCGGCAAGTACCCAGACATTTAATAGATCCCATGCTACTGATGCCAGCAGCAAGCAGTGGCGATTCTCTGAAGCCAGAATTTTAAAAGCCCTCTGTGCGCAAAATTCGGGGGTTCATGCACGGTTGGATCCTGCGCCACTGCGCGCATTTTCAAAAGGGCCCGGCCACGCACATAACCCCCGATACGTGCAGAACTGCCAGGGCAGAAGAAAGGGGCGGGCCGGGAGCGGAGTCTGGGCAGGGCGGGGGGCGGGCCAGGAGCGGAGTCTGGGCGGGGCGGGCCGGGAGCGGAGTCTGGGCAGGGCGGGGGGCGGGCCGGGAGTGGAGTCTGGGCGGGGCGGGCCGGGAGCGGAGTCTGGGCGGGGCCGGGGGGGAGGCGGGCCAGGAGCGGAGTCTGGGCGGGGCCGGGGGGGAGGCGGGCTGGGAGTGGAGTCTGGGCGGGGCAGGGGGGCGGGCCGGGAGCGGAGTCAGGGCGGGGCGGCCCGGGATAGCACCATCAGACACTGTCCCAGGGAAGCGCACGCCGGCATCCAGCCGGCACACATAACGTCTGCTCATCAGAGCAGGCAAGTTAAAACAAAAAACAAACAAACCAACCAAAAAAAGGGTTAGCTAGGGTAGATTTAGGGGTCAGGGTGGAGAGGGGAAAAGGGAGGAAGCTCAGGTAGGGGGTAGGGAAGTTCCCTTCCAGTCCACTCCTTAATTTGAGCAGACTGGGAGGGAACTGGGAAAAAGCCTGATCGCATCACCGCGCATAATTTAAACCCCCCCCCCCCGGCCAACCACCTGCACATGTGGATATTAAAATCTGGCGTGCATGTGCAGGTGGGAATTGTATTTTATAACATGTGCACGCTGACACAGGCATGTAATAAAATAGCCACATTCATGTGCACGCCGGGAATCGTGTGCACGTGGACATGCACACATGCTTTTCAAAATCTACCCCTAGGACAACTTGATTAATAGCAATTTATGGACTTTTCCTCCAAGAACTTATCCAATCCTTTTTTAAACACAGCTATACTAACTGCACGAACCACATTCTCTGGCAACAAATTCCAGAGTTTAATTGTGCGTTGAGTAAAAAAGAACTTTCTCCGATTAGTTTTAAATGTGCCCCTTGCTAACTTCATGGAGTGCCTCCTAGTCTTTCTACTATCCGAAAGAGTAAATAACCGATTCACATCTACCCGTTCTAGACCTCTCATGATTTTAAACACCTCTATCATATCCCCCCTCAGTCGTCTCTTCTCCAAGCTGAAAAGTCCTAACCTCTTTAGTCTTTCCTCATAGGGGAGCTGTTCCATCCCCTTTATCATTTTGGTTGCCCTTCTCTGTACCTTCTCCATCGCAATTATATCTTTTTTGAGATGTGGCGACCAGAATTGTACACAATATTCAAGGTGCGGTCTCACCATGGAGCGATACAGAGGCATTATGACATTTTCTGTTTTATTCACCATTCCCTTTCTAATAATTCCCAACATTCTGTTTGCTTTTTTACTATTTCAATCTACTATCTGCTATGATGCCTAAATCCTTTTTCATGGGTGGTATTTCCTAATATGGAACCTAACATTGTGTAACTACAGCAAGGGTTATTTTTCCCTATATGCATCACCTTGCACTTGTCCACATTAAATTTCATCTGCCATTTGGATGCCCAATTTTCCAGTCTCACAAGGTCCTCCTGTAATGTATCACAGTCTGCTTGTGATTTAACTACTCTGAATAATTTTGTATCATCCACCAATTTGATAACCTCACTCATTGTTCTCCTTTCCAGATCATTTATAAATATATTATACAGCACCAGTCCAAGTACATATCCCACTGTTCACCTCTCTCCATGGAGAAAACTGACCTTTTAATCCTCTGTTTCCTGTCTTTGAACCAGTTTGCAATCCATAAAAGTACATGGCATCCTATCTCAGGACTTTTTAGTTTTCTTAGAAGTCTCTCTTGGGGAGCTTTGTCAAACTCCTTCTGAAAATCCAAATACACTACATCTGCTGGCTCACCTTTATCCACATGTTTATTCACCCCTTCAAAAAAAGTATAGGAGGTTTGTGAGGCAAGACTTCCCTTGGGTAAATCCATGCTGACTGTGTTCCATTAAGCCATGTCTATCTACATGTTCCGTGATTTTGATCTTGAGAATAGTTTCCATTATTTTTCCCGGCACTGAAGTTAGGCTCACTGGTCTATAGTTTCCTGGATCACCCCTGGAGCCTTTTTTAAATATTGGGGTTACATTGTCCACCCTCCAGTCTTCAGATACAGTGGATGATTTTAATGTAGGTTACAAATTAATTGTAATGGGTCTGAAATTTTCATTTTTGAGTTCTTTCAGAACCCTAGGTGTATACCATCCGGTCCAGGTGATTTGCAGCAGTAACAGCAGCATGGGCTGCTGCTGCTTCCCCTGCCTGCCAGGGACGGCTCTGGGTCTGACTCACTTGAGGTGTGGTGGGTGCTTCTGCTTAAGGGTTCCTTCTCGGCTGCATCTGCATGTTCACAGGAAACAATGGTGGTGTTGACTACGGCCAGCACAACAGCCTGGGCAACTGCCCTGTTCGTCCTACCCTAAACCTTGTGACCCCTTGTCCCTGACCCTTTCATTCTCTACAGAATGCTTCCTTCTGCAGCCTTGTTGAAGCTCACTAGATATTTGAATGGGTGTAAAGTTAGGCACGTTAGTGGCTTGCTGACCTTACAGTATATGCACATTGGGTACGTGCCACCCAGAACACCTATGAAAGTACATGCGTATGTCCAGATGGCCGACTTACACAGGTTAACTCTCTTTGTTTACCTGTGTATCAGCAGACTAAAGGTTTTCTGTATGGAAAAATGGCTTATTGAATACGGCCCTTGGAAAATGTACCCAATGCGTCTGTGATTAGAAGAACATTCAGACAAGCTTAGCATTTCCCAAGCCAAAGGAGCTGGGTTGATGGAGGAAGACCCAGCAGTGGCACCTGCCAAACACCCTCTCTTTCCACCCCAGGTCTGAGCCCACACATCCAGCTCCAGCCATCGGAGCAGTGTCAGGAAAGGACATCCATTTCTATGCTTTGCTCGTGCGGAGACCAGCAGGGAGCTGATTGTATTGTCAGCAGTCTTTTCCCTGCTTTCTGATTCTCTTCTCCGGCCCTGCTGTCATGAAGAAGGCTTGGTCTCCTCCATCACCCCCCATATTACCCGGACAGGGAGGGCTCCTGCTCTGTGCTGTGTATGCTCTGCCCTGCTGTCTGTTGGTTACTTATCGGAAGAAGCTGATTACCGTCTGTGGGGTTCCTTTTAAGTGTTGCCGACGGCCCTTAACCGGAGATTTTCCAAACTGGGTCAGATGTGGCAAGCAGTGGGTGCGTCAGGGACAGAATGGGTCCATCCTCTGCCACTCCGTTCCCATTTCTAGGAGTCATGCCTTAGGCAAGCCTTGAACCCCGGATGGCATCCCTGAATGCATACAAATCTAATCCCTGTTTGACCCCAGTTTCACTGTTTGCTAACTGAACAATAGGCATAAAATTGCACTGAGTGTTTTACCATGGCAGCCACATTAGTTTGTGCCTTACTGAACTCTGAAACTTTCCAGCATGACAACCCCTCTCTTCTCCAACCCTTTAACCATCCGCAAAGGTCTCTGGGTTAGGGTCTGGCATTCTTTGGGCAAAGCTGGTCTGTGACCACTTTACTCCGCTTAGATCTGTACACAGCAAGAAGCAAGAGGAAACAGAAAAGCAAGAACTGGCAGGAGACGGAGCAGTTATCGTCTGCATTCGTGAAATCATTCTTGAAGCCACAAGTAATGAGGCCCACGAGGCATTGCAGTGACCAAGGCAGAAACCGTCCAGGGAATGCGCTGAGCTCAGACAGTGCAGGGGGACCAGGCTCAGCCATGGAAACTGTCAGCCCAACACATCCTGCTGTCAACAGATTACGCTGAAAGAGGTGGGCGCTTTCTCTAGCGGCTGATTATTGAGACAAAATGTTCACGTCCCAACTTGGTTGGGCTTAAAGAGAGCCTGAGCTGCCAATTATCTCCAGTCTGTGAGGGATTCTACAGCCCTGCCGCCACCCCACCCCACTGACTGTGGGCACTTAGGGAGTCCTCCTAGTTTTGACAGTTCAGATCCTCAGAGAAGGGGGAGAATACGAATTTATGGATGAGTCCTGGGGCAGGGTGTTTCTGTGAAAGATCTGCAGGGTGGAGAGGACTACTGGCACTATTTACCACTTGTAAAGCGCTACCAGACACGCGCAGCGCTGGACAGACGAGTACGAGAGACGGCCTCTGCTCCAAGGAATTTACGGTCTCGTCAAGAGAAACACACATGACAAATGGCAGATGAGTCGATGGGAAGTGAAATCATATATTCTGACCTAAATGATGAAAGCACACTGCACGTGGCCGCAACCATTTTCATTTAATTTTATCACTTCATATTTCTGTGTCATCTTACCTGTGCTGCCCAGAGTAGCTTATAACATGGATATCAGATCCTGAAAACCATGATTACAAATCCAGCTTATCATCCCTTCATCTGACTCCTTTCAGGCATTACTCTTCCCAGCCTAGGTGTTTTGCTAGGATTTTGCACCTTGGTAAGATGATCATAACTAGACTCCCTGCATGATACATTTGTTGACATTTTTATAAATAAGAAACTGAAAATCAAGACTGTGCATTTTACTTTAAGGTCTTTGGTGCTTGGCAAGCATTTTTGAAGGAGAGTTGTTTACACATCTTTGATCTACACACTCTTTCTTTTAAGTTGTGACTTGTCTGTACAGCCCCTTTTCCACTATATGTATTGCTTCTGCTTCTGTCAATGCCGTATGTTATCTGTTAAGCAGGCATGGCTACTGTTGGGCGTTCTCTTCTGTTGATGTTATCTGAGACCCTCCTTGACTGCAGCACTGCTTGGTGTCTAAGGCTGAAGGCTGCTGTGACGCTGGAGCCCCAGCATATTGCTTCCTAGAAAACCAGTCCTGTACAAGGGACTTCCCAGCACCCCTCCCTCGTTCCTTGGATGCAAAGGCTGCACCATCTGTGACCCTGAAGCTCAGTTCATGGGGAAGTCATGACAAAGGGCCTCCTAAGGTTTTGTTTTGCTTTTCTTAGCAGATAAAATATTTAGTGGAACAGCTAACAAGAAGTTTCTTCCATGGTGCTCGTTTTTCAAGACCAGTGATCTTTTTCAGACCCATACTGTGTACCTAACCGGGTTAGCAAGCTCTTTGCTGGACGATATTGTGCACTAAATGCTGCATTAGATTTTCATTGTAATTCATAAAGCTGAATTCAATACTTTTCTCCTCCCCTCCCCCTTCCTTGTGTAATGCTCCCTAGTCCTCTCCCATGACCAGTTTTCCTCTGTCACCAATTGGCTATAGTGAACCTCATCAACATTAGTCCAGAGGATTCTGCACCAAAAAATCAGAGAGGAGAGGAGAGACGGGGTTATGAGACAGAAATTGAAATACCTCAAAGGTATAAATAATGCACAGGAAACAAAGACTGCTGTAGAAAAAGAGGTCATGCAATGAGGTGCGGAATGGGTGAACTCAGGAGCAGCATCGGAAAATCTTTCTTCAAGGAATGGGAGATGGATGCATGGAGTGGTCTCCCCGGGGTGCTAGCAGAGAGAGAATAAGTAACAGAACAGAAGAGAGCCTGAGAGGAGCCCAGAGCATCCTTAAGAGCAAAGAAGTAGGGGAAAGCCAGAGATCAGATGAGGTCTCAGGCACTGCACCAGGAACTAAACTGGGCAGATTGGATGGGCCTTATGGTCATAAGAAGCACCGGGCTGGGTCAGACCAAGGTCCATCGAGCTCAGCATCCTGTCTCTGACCGTGATCAGTCCCGGTCACAAGTACCCGGCTGATCCCCAATAGTTCATCTTTTTCTTGTATCTCACTTCCAGGAATAAGCGCCGGCTTTCCCATGTGTACCTGGCTAAGAGCTGATTATGGACTTTCCTTCAGGAACTTGTCCAATCCTCTTTTGAACCTCACTCTGTTATTTCGGCAGCAGATTCCATAGCTTGATTGTGCACTGAGTGACAAAATGCTTCCTACAATTTGTTTTATTCTGCTCTGTGCATTATTTATTATGTACTAATTTTTATTTTAAACCAGTTTTTTTTTAGCATTTGTTTTTAATGTTTAATTTTTACTTGTATTTTTTTATGTATGCATTTTACGAAATCCGCCGTGAACATTGAACACATAGAAACATAGAAACATAGAAATGACGGCAGAAGAAGACCAAACGGCCCATCCAGTCTGCCCAGCAAGCTTCACGAGCAGAATATACATTTTTAAAATAAATAAATCTGCCGGTTGCCAGTTTCATGGAGTGTCCCCTAGTCCTAGTGTTGTTTGAGAGTAAATAACTGTTCCCTATTTACCCATTGCACCTCAGTCATGATTTTATAGATTTCTGCCATATCCCCTCTCAGTCATCTCTTCCCCAAACTAAAGAGCCCTAATCTGTTTAGCCATTCTCCAAAAAAGAGCTTTTCCATCCCGGTGCCCTTTCTAAATCCACTATGTCGTCTTTGAGCTGGAGTGACCAGAACTGTGCACAGTATTCACGGTGCAGGATCAGTACAAGGGCATTAGCATATTCTCAGTTTTGTTCTCTGTCACTTTCCTAATAACTCCTAACATTCTATTGGCCTTTTTCACCTCCACCACACCCTGAGCCAAAGATTCCAAGGGATTGTCCGGGGTGGTGACTCCTAACATGGAACCCAGCACTGTGAACCTGTGGTTTGGGATTATTTTTCCCTACGTGCATTACAGTCACAACCAGAATGTGATACAAGACTGGGCATCCAAATGGCAGTTGAAATTTAACGTGGACAAGTGCAAGGTGATGCATATAGGGAAAAATAATCCATGCTGTAGTTACACAATGTTAGGTTCCATATTAGGTGCTACTACCCAGGAAAGAGATCTAGGTGTCATAGTGGATAACACATTGAAATCATCGGCTCAGTGTGCTGCGGCAGTCAAAAAAGCAAACAGAATGTTGGGAATTATTAGGAAGGGAATGGTGAATAAAACAGAAAATGTCATAATGCCTCTGTATCGCTCCATGGTGAGACCGCACCTTGAATACTGTGTACAGTTCTGGTCGCTGCATCTCAAAAAAGATATAGTTGCGATGGAGAAGGTACAGAGAAGGGCAACCAAAATGATAAGGGGATGGAACAACTCCCCTATGAGGAAAGACTAAAGAGGTTAGGACTTTTCAGCTTGGAGAAGAGACGACTGAGGGGGGATATGATAGAGGTCTTTAAGATCATGAGAGGTCTAGAACGGGTAGATGTGACTCGGTTATTTACTCTTTCAGATAATAGAAGGACTAGGGGGCATCCATGAAGTTAGCAAGTAGCACATTTAAAACTAATCGGAGAAAATTCTTTTGGAATTTGTTGCCAGAGGATGTGGTTAGTGCAGTTAGTGTAGCTGGGTTCAAAAAAGGTTTGGATAAATTCTCGGAGAACTCCATTAACTGCTATTAATCAAGTTGACTAACAAATACATTTTAAAAGCCTGCCGCTCGTAAAAAACGGGTTACATGCGTGGCTGGGCCTTGTGCGCGCCACGCATTTTAGAACTGGTCCGACCATATGCGTAACCCCCATTACACGCAGAAATGCCAGGCCCTGAAAAAGGGTCAGGCCGGGGGGGGGGGCGTGGTCTGGGTGAGGAGGGGACGGGACGGAGACCCGCCCAGACAGTGGCCATTAGCTGCTGTCCTGCGCCGGCAGCTGGCCTGCGCTTGGAAAATGTTTCTCCTTTGGAGGAGCAGTAAGTAGTAAAATAAAAAGATTTCGGGTAGCTAGGTAAAGGTTAGGGGTCGGGGTGGAAAGGGGAAAGGGAAGGAAGGTTAGGCAGGGGGGTAGGGAACTGGAAAAAAGCTGATCTTGACACCGTGCGTAATTTGAAAATCCCCCCCTGTGCGCACGAATCGCAGTCCGCCCGCACAAGCGCACACAGATGTTAAATCTGTCACGCATGTGCACGCAGACTTCGGATTTTATAACATGCGTGCACACATGCGCATGTGTGGGCGGACTGCAACTTACGCAGGGGGGGGGTGAATTTTCAAATTACACGAGGGACCTAAATAGCACAGATCCCAATCTAGACACCCTGGGGGCCTTTCTCCATTTGAAAAACTATTTTCCTTATTTGGGACTGCTTTCCAATTCTGAATGATGCCTTTTGGCTTTAATTGCCTCTTTCATCTCACCATTAAACCACACCAGCAGTTTTTTTGTTTTCCTTAACTTCTTTTTAATGTACTGAAAATATTTTGTCTGGGCCTGAAGGATGGTAATTTTAAACAGTGTTCATGCCTCCTGCAAGTTTTTAACCTTGTGGATTGCTCCTTTCAGTTTTTTCCTAACAAATTTCCTCATTTTATCATAGTCTCTTCTTTATAGTTAATTGTTACCGCAGTAGTTTTCCTTATTATTCACCCTCCAGTTTTGCCAAATTTTATTATATACTATGATCACTGTCACCAAACAGATCCACTACCTTTATCTTTTGCACCAGGTTCTGCATGCCACTGATACAGTTCCCCCTCTCACTGGTTCCATGACAACTGCTGCATGAAGCATTCACTGATGGCATCTAGGAACTTTACTTCCCTTGCATATTCTGAGGTGACATTTGCCCAATCAATTCTCAAGTAATTGAAGTCTTCAATTATTATTGTGCAACCCATTTTAAAAGCCAATCTCATCTCTGCTAGCATTTTATAGTCTGTTGCTGGATCCTGGCCAAGGAGATGGTAAAATATCCCCACTACTATACTCTTCCCTTTTACCCTTGGAATTACTACCCATAAGGATTCCAAAGTGCAGTTTTTTTCTTGCAAAACTTTTATCCTTCTTGACGCTATGCCGTCCATTACATATTGTGACACTCCTCCACTAATTTTATCTGCCCTGTCAGGTCGATATAATTTGTACCCTGGTATCACAGTGTCCCATTGGTTATCTGCCTTCCACCGGGTCTCCAAGATGCTTATTATGTCTACTGTATATCTTTTATAGCGTCAGTCATTCTAACCCTCCAGTCTTATTTTTCAGACTTTTAGCATTTGCATATAGAGATTTTAAAGTAGTTTGTATTTCTATTTTTATATGTACCCACAACCTGCTTATTATCAGATGGTACAGGCAGTTTAGAGTCATTTTTATTTGCGTGCTCTGCATTTTAATACATCTGAGTTTTTTTCAGCTTCTACCTCTCTATTGGGACATTCTAACTTACTTGCAGGCTGATACAGTACAGTGCGCTCCGACGGAGCGCACTGTTAACCCGCCACTGGACACAAGTTTTCCCTTACCCCTTATTCAGTAAGGGGCGGAAAACGCGCGTCCAATCCACCGAACCTAATAGTGCCCTCAACATGCAAATGCATGTTGATGGCCCTATTAGGTATGCCTATGCGATTCACTAAGTAAAATGTGCAGCCAAGCCGCACATTTTACTTTAAGAAATTAGCGCCTACCCAAAGGTAGGCGCTAGTTTCTGCCAGCACCGGGAAAGAGCACAGAAAAGCAGTAAAAACTGCTTTTCTGTGCACCCTCCGACTTAATATCATGGTGATATTAAGTCGGAGGTCCCGAAAGTTTCGAAAAGTAAAAAAAAAAAAAAAAAATTTTGAATTCGGCCCGCAGCTATAGGGTCGAAAACCGGACGCTCAATTTTGCTGGCTTCCGGTTTCCGAGCCCGTGCCTGTCAGCGGGCTTGAGAACCGACGCTGGCAAAATTGAGCGGCGGCTGTCAAACCTGCTGACAGCCGCCGCTCCGGGTCAAAAGGAGGCGCTAGGGACGCGCTAGTGTCCCTAGCGCCTCCTTTTGCCCGTTTTACCGCTGGGCCTAATTTAAATACTGAATCGCGCCACCGGCGAGTGGCCAGTGTGCGCGCCGGGAGAGCGAGCGTTCGCCCGCTCTCCCGCGGACTTTACTGTATCGGCCTGTTGGTTTGCCAGTGTTCTTTTATGATTCCTGGGCTGGTGACCCATCATAGGACCCTAAAGGTCACACCTCAAGTTATGGGCTTAAGTAGTTAATTTTCCTTTCCTGATGTTAAGCTTTTCTGAGGTCCATTACTTCCTGACCGCAGGGTGGCAGGGGATTGGGTGGGGTGCGGGTGGGGGTGGGGCAGATTATCTTCTAGGCCCTGAGCGTGGTTCAATAGTTAATTGAGCATCTCAATCACATCCACATTAAAGTCTCCTGTATCTCCTTTTTAACAGCATCAGCAGCCTGGCTCCACTCTGGTAAGTGTGGGGCCCTCCTTTCAGAAAGGGCTTCCTCTTGCCCAGAATGTTTCCCAGTTCCTAAGAAACACAAAACTCTCTTCCCTATACCATCATTGTTGCGAGCGTGGGAGTGCGGTCGCTTGCTCTAGAGCAGAGCTTTCCAAACTTTTCATGTTGGTGACACACCTTTTAGACAAACATAATTTCACGACACGGTAATTCAGTCTACTAGTAAACCAGAGGTTAAAGGTTAAACGAACGAAACATATTTCGACAATTTATGTATGTTTCCTTAAATATATACATAAATAAAATGTTTCACGACACAACCTATCTCATGAAAACCTTAAATTTATATTAAAAATATATATTCCAAGATTCACGTTGTTATAATTTATGAGAAACAATAATAAAACAAATTGTCTGGCCCCCACACACTCATATCTCTCCCCCTCAAGCACATGTCTGACCCCCACACACTCATTTCTCTCCCCCCCAGCACATGTCTGTACCCCACACACTCATATCTCTCCCCCTCAAAGCACATGTCTGTCCCCCCAGCACGTTTGCCCCCCACTCACTCATCTCTCTCTCCCCAGCACATGTCTGGCCCCCACACTCATGTACCTCGTCTTTTTGATTGTTGCCAGTTAAGTGCTTCACTCCCTTCCATGATCACCAGACACTGCTGCTTGCAGTCAGTACTCCTCATGGCCAGGCCTCATCGGCAGCAGCAGCCAATAGGGATGTGAATCGTTTTAGGATGATTAAAATTATCGTCCGATAATTTTAATATCGTCTTAAACCGTTATGGAACACAATACAATAGAGATTCTAAACGATTTATCGTTATAAATCGTTAGAATCGTGAGCCGGCACACTAAAACCCCCTAAAACCCACCCCCGACCCTTTAAATTAAATCCCCCACCCTCCCGAACCCCCCCCCAAATGACTTAAATAACCTGCGGGTCCAGCGGCGGTCCGGAACGGCAGCGGTCCGGAACGGGCTCCTGCTACTGAATCTTGTTGTCTTCAGCCGGCGCCATTTTCCAAAATGGCGCCGAAAAATGGCGGCGGCCATAGACGAACACGATTGGACGGCAGGAGGTCCTTCCGGACCCCCGCTGGACTTTTGGCAAGTCTTGTGGGGGTCAGGAGGCCCCCCCAAGCTGACCAAAAGTTCCTGGAGGTCCAGCGGGGGGTCAGGGAGCGATTTCCCGCCGCGAATCATTTTCGTACGGAAAATGGCACCGGCAGGAGATCGACTGCAGGAGGTCGTTCAGCGAGGCGCCGGAACCCTCGCTGAACGACCTCCTGCAGTCGATCTCCTGCCGGCGCCATTTTCCGTACGGAAACATGTCCAATCGTGTTCGTCTATGGCCGCCGCCATTTTTCGGCGCCATTTTGGAAAATGGCGCCGGCTGAAGACAACAAGATTCAGTAGCAGGAGCCCGTTCCGGACCGCTGCCGTTCCGGACCGCCGCTGGACCCGCAGGTTATTAAGTCATTTGGGGGGGGTTCGGGAGGGTGGGGGATTTAATTTAAAGGGTCGGGGGTGGGTTTTAGGGGGTTTTAGTGTGCCGGCTCACGATTCTAACGATTTATAACGATAAATCGTTAGAATCTCTATTGTATTGTGTTCCATAACGGTTTAAGACGATATTAAAATTATCGGACGATAATTTTAATCATCCTAAAACGATTCACATCCCTATTGGCTGCTGCTGCCGATGAGGCCTGGCCATGAGGAGTACTGACTGCAAGCAGCAGTGTCTGGTGATCATGGAAGGGAGTGAAGCACTTAACTGGCAACAATCAAAAAGACGAGGTACATGAGTGTGGGGGCCAGACATGTGCTGGGGAGAGAGAGATGAGTGAGTGGGGGGCAAACGTGCTGGGGGGACAGACATGTGCTCGCGGCGGGAAATCGCTCCCTGACCCCCGCTGGACCTCCAGGAACTTTTGGCCAGCTTGGGGGGGGGCCCTCCTGACCCCCACAAGACTTGCCAAAAGTCCAGCGGGGGTCCGGAAGGACCTCCTGCCGTCCAATCGTGTTCGTCTATGGCCGCCGCCATTTTTTCGGCGCCATTTTGGAAATGGCGCCGGCTGAAGACAACAAGATTCAGTAGCAGGAGCCCGTTCCGGACCGCTGCCGTTCCGGACCGCCACTGGACCCGAAGGTTATTTAAGTCATTTGGGGGGGGGGATTTAATTTAAAGGGTCGGGGGTGGGTTTTAGGGGGTTTTAATGTGCCGGTTTTGCGATTTTACGTTTTTTCGATTTTTCACGATTTTTCACGATTTTTCACGATATTTTACCCCCCCAAACGGCAACAATACGATTCCCTCCCCCTCCCAGCCGAAATCGATCGTAAGACGATCGAGGACACGATTCACATCTCTAGCAGCCAATGCAAGGATGGCTGGGCTCGTTCCACCCACCAAGCCCCCCAAAAAAACTCGATTGACAGCAAAAATCACCCAATAATAAGCAACCCATAAACTGAAAAAAAAAAGTGAATCTCTAGAAAAAAAAAAGCCCAAACTCGCATCAGAGTTGACCGGGCTTGCGCGACACACCTGCACACTGCAGGCGACACACTAACGTGTCCCGACACACAGTTTGGAAAGCTCTGCTCTAGAGAGATGTGAGCCCTTGGACCACGGCGTGGCTCAGGGAGGAACCCCAAGACACACAGCCTGGGAGGCGAGAGTGTCCAAGCACGGGCTGGAGCTGGAACAAGGCTGGACCAGGATCGAGACGTGGAACATCGAGGAACTGGAATAAGGCAGGCTCAGACCTCCACTGGACCTGCACACACAGGTGAGATCCAGCAATGCAATGCTGGTCTCAGGAGTAGCCCTCCGGCCACTCGGTAGCCCTTCCGGAGCCGCTGCTTGGGAACGACGAGTGCATGAGGCCAGACGGAGGCTGAGGGCAGGAACATGACAAGACGAGGAACTTGGGAGACTCAGGTTTATTTATTTATTTTATTTATTTAACAGCTTTTTTTTATACCGACATTAGAGGGCACATCATATCGGTTTACATCTGAATAAAAGGTGGAAAATACAAAAAACAGGGAGGGGGGAAAGGGGAGCAACAAGAGTAACAAGTTGCAACAGAGGTGCTGCAGCTAGAAGGAGGCTCTATATGTGAGCCTGAAAAGTTGAAACTAAAGGGTTAAAGATATTTACATATTTACATATTAACATAGTGCTTAGGGCGGCGAGGGTTAATTGAAAGTGAGGAGGTGAAGGTGGCAGTGGTTAAAGGGAACTAGTCAGGATATGCCTGGTGGAAAAGCCAAGTTTTCAGCATTTTCCTGAATTTGTGTGGGCAGGGCTCGAGGCGGAGGTTTGTTGGTAGAGCATTCCTGTGAGTGGGGCCTGCTATTGATAGGGCACAGTCCCTTGTTGATGTGAGGCGGGCTTTTTTGAGGGGTGGGATGTGTAGTGTATCTTTACGGTTTGTTCTGGTTGGGCGGGAGGAGTGTGTGAATCTGAAGGGTTCACTGAGCCAGGAGGAGTTGCTTTTGTGGATGGATTGGTGTATGATGATGAGGGTCTTGAATAGGATGCGTGATGGGATGGGGAGCCAGTGGAGGTCTTTTAGGAGGAGGGTTATGTGGTCTGATTTGCATGCGTTCATGATTATTCTGGCGGTGGCGTTCTGTAACATTTGAAGGGGTTTGATAGAGGAGTAGGGGAGGCCTAGGTACAGTGAGTTGCAGTACTCCAGTTTGGAAACTAGGGTGGCTTGGATGACTGTTTTGAGATCGTGAGTATGGAGTAGGGGTCTGAGCTTTTTTAAGACGTTGAGCTTATAGAAGCCTTATTTTAGGACGGAGTTGATTTGTTTGTTTAGGTTTAGGTGTGGATCAATTAGCACACCTAGGTTTCGTAAAGGAAGCTGTGAGGCGAAGGTACTGGCAGCAGAGTCGTTGGGAGATGGGAGTTTGTGAGTTTGGTGGTTGTGGATGAGGAGGAGTTCAGTTTTTGAGAAATTAAGGGCAAGGTGTAAATTGGTGAGTAGGGAGTTGATGGATGTGGGGCATTTCTCCCAATATTTTAGAGTGGTGGATAAGGATTCTTGTATTGGTATGATGATTTGAACATCATCTGCATAGAGGTAGAATTTGAGGCCGAGTTCAGATAGTAACTGACAGAGTGGCAGGAGTTGAAGACTTGAAGAACTTGGAAGACTCAGACAAGGATTCAGAATTCAGGCACTAGTACAGGGTGAGTACTGCACTGCAGCGCGCCCTAGACAGCTGCCCATGGCTGGTTGCGGACCACGCCGGAAGCGAAGCAGACTCCAGATGAGAAGATGAAGTCTTGAGCTGGAAACATGACGAAGATTCAGGAGAGGCTTGCACTGAGGTGTGCTCTACACAGCCGCATATGGCTGGTCGCAGACCACACTGGAGCAGAACAGGCTCTGGCTTGAGTCTAGGGCATGGATGGAAGCAGGAACAACAAACTCCAAAGATCGGGAACAGGATTCAAGGATTCAAGACTCAGGAACAGACATCGGCATTAAAAGCAAGGGCCTTCTGGAGACTTGTGCTGCAGACATGAAACAGGCCTTGTGCCATGAAGCGCCATGGGCTGGTCACGGACCACGGCTGTGGCATGCCAGAAAGGTGGACGAGAGGGAAACCTTGGAGCAGGATGAAGAGCCAGAGACAGGAACACCAGCACTGAAACAGCAGGAACATGGAACGCTGGAAACATGGAACATCAGTAACACGGAACAGACGAGGAAGGAGCTCAGATGAGGAACAGGAATATCTACGGACACCGGGAACATCTAACGAGGAACACGGAACCAACTGGACAGGAGCAGACCATGGAAGACCTTGTCGGACAGAAGAAGCCATGGACAACCATGAAGATCCAATGTGAAGACCCTGAGGAATGGGAGCAGAGCCCTTATATAGGGCTGAAGATGGCACAGGCTGATGAAATCATCCGATGAGGCCGCAGGGCTTTTCCCACCGCTGGCCCTTTAAATAAGGTGCAAAGGCTCTCGCACGTGCCTAGAGAAGGGGCCAGTGTGTGGTGCAGGAGCAGCAACATTGTGGCATGCCTGCCACGAGGAGAGAGGAAGCGGCAGCAGCACCCTGCCGCGAGATGAGCAGAGACGGCGGCGGCTTCCCAGCCGCAACGAAGGAAAGACAGCAGCAGCAGGAGCAGCAGCAGCCCGGGCAACAGCCCAGGGCTGTGAAGACAGCGATGGCAAGGCGGTGGCCCCAGGCGGCGTTGGGCCATGAGATGGAAGTGGCTTAAATGGTGGCTCTCAGCCGCGGAAAGGAAGCATATACAGCATGCAGGCCGCGCGGGAGCAGCCGACAGCGGCGACGGGCAGGTGAGACTCTATGCCATTCCAGACTTTACTGCTGCTTTTAAACATCTGTCTTGCACTCTGGCCTTCCTGATAGAGAAGTATAGAACAAAGAAGCCGAAGTCCTCAGAAATATTTTATTAAAGAGGCAATATTCCAGGGAATGCCCGACTCAAGGCCCGAGTTTCGCCCGACCATTCCTCAGCATAATACTGTGTAATCTGGACAATTTCAATCAATTTTGAATATACCTGTGTTATACAACCTTTTAAGTGTCTTCATAAACAAATTGGAAAACTTCCTCTTTTAATGATTTCACACTAATGGATGAGATAGGTATGAATCTGCATGAGACTAAATGCACAATTGAATCTTTATGGGTAGAAATCCCTTGTGTGTTGGGGAAGAGTATAGTGATAGGAGTATACTACCGTCCACCTGGTCAAGATGGTGAGACGGACAGTGAAATGCTAAGAGAAATTAGGGAAGCTAACCAAACTGGTAGTGCGGTAATAATGGGAGATTTCAATTACCCCATTATTGACTGAGTAAGTGAAACATCAGGGCATGCTAGAGAGTTCCTGGATGGAATAAAAGAAAGTTTTATGGAGCAATTGGTTCAGGAACCAACGAGAGAGGGAGCAATTTTAGATCTAATTCTCAGAGGAGCTCAGGATTTGGTGAGAGAGGTAACGGTGGTGGGACCACTTGGCAAGAGTAATTATAATATGATCAAATTTGAATTAATGACTGGAAGGGGGACAGTATGTAAATCCATCTGTCTAGCGCTAAACTTTCAAAAGGGAAACTTTGATAAAATGAGAAAAATAGAAAAAACTGAAAGGTGCAGCTACAAAGGTAAAAGTGTGCACATTGATAAAAAAAATACCATCCTAGAAGCACAGACCAGATGTATTTCATGCATTAAGAAAGGTGGAAGGAAGGCAAAAATGATTACCGGCATGGTTAAAAGGGTGAGGTGAAATAGGCTATTTTAGTCAAAAGATCTTCATTCAAAAATTGGAAGAAGGATCCTTCAGAAGAAAATAGGATAAAGCATAAGCATTGGCAAGTTAAATGTAAGACATTGATAAGACAGGCGAAGAGAAAATTTGAAAAGAAGTTGGCCATAGAGGCAAATACTCACAATAAAATCTTTTAAAAATATATCTGAAGCAGAAAGCCTGCAAGGGAGTCTGTTGGACCGTTGAATGATCAAGGGTTAAAGGGGCACAGAGAAGATAAGGCCAACGCAGAAAGATTGGATGATTTCTTTGCTTCGGTGTTTACTGAAGAGGATGTTGGAGAGATACCCGTTCTGGAGAAGGTTTTCATGGGTGATGATTCTGATCAACTGAGCCAAGTCACTGTGAACCTGGAAGATGTGGTAGGCCTGATTGACAAACTGAAGAGTAGTAAATCACTGGACGGAACGGTATACACCCTTGGGATTTGAAAGAACTAAAAAATGAAATTTCAGAACTATAAGTAAAACTTAGTAACTTATCATTAAAATCATCCAATGCACCTGAAAACTGGAAGATGGCCAATGTAACCCCAATATTTAAAAGGGATCCAGAGGTGATCCGGGAAACTATAGACCAGTGAGTCTGACTTCAGTGCTGGGAAAAATCATTGAAAACTGTTAAAGAATAAAATCACAAAACATTTAGACAGACATGGTTTGATGGGACACAGCCAACATGGATTTACCCAAGGGAAGTCTTGCCTCACAAATCTACATTTTTTCGAAGGGGTAATAAGCATGTGGAAAAAGGTGAACCGGTAGATGTGGTTTATTTGAATTTCCAGAAGGCGTTCGACAAAGTCCCGCATGAGAGGCTTCTAAGAAAACTAAAAAGTCATGGGATAGGAGGCGATGTCCTTTTATGGACTGCAAGGTGATTAAAAGACAGGAAACAGAGAGTAGGATTAAATGGTCAATGTTCTCAGTGGAAAAGGGTAATCAGTGGAGTGCCTCAGGGATCTGTACTTGGACAGGTGCCGAGTGCAAACAGAGGTCTGGGAACAATGATAGCTCGAGCAGATGACCTGGTTTGTTAACATAGTCTGTTCTCTCTATGTTTTTATGGGCTTTCTCTTTCGATTTTCGGTCTCACATCTGCCCTCCATTATCTCAGACGGTAGATATAACTTCTGGGCTAAGGTCCTAACTGAGAAGTCCATGGGCTACCTTCAATTCCAAGGGCTTAAGCTTTCCAAACTTTAAACACCGTCTTTAAGTCCCTCTGATTTCAGGATTCCCTGTCGGCAGGAGTGGTGCTGCCATTAGGTGAACTAGACGGTTGCCTAGAGCGTCCCACAGTGGGAGGCAGCAAAAGTATGGGAGAAGGCCCGCAGCCACCAACAGAGCTTAATCCAGCTAGTAGTGGAAAACAGCAGGAGCTACCAGCAGTAGATAAGTCTTGGGGAGGAGAGTAGGTACAAGTCCAAAGGTTGCCTAGGGTGCCTACCATCCTTGGACCAGCGCTGCCTATTGGGGGGCAAGAGGGACTGATTTCCAAGGCCCTTAGCTTTGGATTACAGTCATTAAGATTTACAGTAATAATCACGCTGGACAATGAATGTGGTTCCAACATAATTTACTCATAATTAATGCAGAAATGAAGGGATTGACAATATGCCATTCTTTGTTCCATGAAATCCATTACATAATTCAGTTCCAATAAATCTGTGACTCTTTACTACTGTTGTACTTTACTCTTCTGTGTTCACAACCCCTTTCCAATCACAGGAGTAGGTTTGGAGCTCCTTCTCAGAATTGGCAGAATAGGATTCTTCACAAAATTTAGATGGCAAACCATACAGTCCCACTTGTGGTACCTTGTTTCAGATGACTACTCCTTAGTCCTGTTGGAATGCAGTGGTTAACACTGGATAGGTGCCACAGATCTCCTCTCCTCCTCTCAGGAATGCAATGGGGATCTATTCCTCACGTTGATCTTTGATGGGTCCTTGGATCTCTCTGAGTGGAGACTCCTGAAAGCTCCTTTCTTCCTGACAGTGACTCAGTTCCTTGGGCCCTGGGGAATTTAGTTACTGGATCAAGCAAAATAATCCAAGAACAATGAAAAGTGAAGGAAGGATGGACAAAATGTCCTCCAAAGCAAAATCCAAAAAGAGACAAAATCAGTTTCTCACAAAAGAGAACATGAGTTACCTTTTCCTCTTTCCAACCCAGACTTTATTCCTTAAGATCCAAAGCTACTCATTTCTAAATCAAGAAGGGACAAAAGAGGTGAAGGAAAATTCCAGCTTGCCTCCTCAAAGGCCAATTGAAAAATCCACACCCTATCTAGATGTCTCCCCTTTTTATAGTAGTAAGAAGCAACCAACACAGCAGCCCATATGGGGGAGCTGTAAACCAACTAAAGAAGATTCTTTTCTACCTACACCGTTGGTATATTCCTTCTAGCAGAGACCCAATAGGTTCCCTACATTCGGTAATACTATCTGTCTGTTCTTTGTCCAAATCTATCTGTACCTGTTTAAAAAAGAAGTCTGTAGAAAACCCCTTGGGATCTCCACTAGTGGGCCCTATATGCGGGCTGCAGTGGCATACACCTGCCCACTAAATTTGGGTGGGTGGTGGATCATTGTGAAATTTTAGTTTGGTTTTTGAAGGAGGAATTTTGCCTTCCAGCCTGTGTCCTGTTCCTCCCATGTTGAAATCCGGTTCAATGACCACCTGTTTGAAATTTGTGAGCAGTAGCACTAATCACCAGGGCTTCAGTCTTGGTCACTAACCATTCATACGTAGTCAAGGATGAAGTCCTGATGATTGGTGCTTCTGTTTCTTTTGTATATGCATTGCATGTGCGTGTACTTTTCTGTCTCACATAGAATAAATCTGGAAGCAATCCAATCCAATGTTGTCTCCTCTATATCATCTCTCACTCTGAACATCTAGTGGGTGCATACACAGAGACATTTGGCTTGTCTGGCATATTCAGATCTACAGTAAGACAAACAAATTGCACTTTCCTGCGCACAGACTATCTCCTTTCATTAAAGGAGATCAACATTGCCGTCAATGCCTCATTACTGTATAATCAAATCAGAGTTATTTTCTGATGACATTCATGGAAAAAAATGACTTTCTATGCATCTCGTCTCTAAAGGCTGCTTTCAATTTTCTTGAAAATTAAGAGGAATAGTGGAGTTAGGCGTGTCTCAGAGATTTTTTTTTTTTTTAATTGTTAAATAAATTATATTTTTCTAAGTCTGGATTATGCCTTGATTCTCCTGCTAGATAAACGTGGTGGGAGTCAGCCCTGCAGCATGATGAGTTGATTGCTGCAGAAAATCTTCTGAAGTCTCTCGCTATGTTACAGCATGGCTTGCTCCACCTCCAGTGTCCCTGCTGCCAGAGGAACATCAACAGATGCAAACTTAGGAAGGAAATGCCCATGACATGTGGCAAGGAAGATCTGTGACACTTGCAAAGCCTCAGTGAGGATACAAAACCAGTCAAATATAACTGTTCACCTCCAAGTTCTGCTACAGTCACCAGCTTATTGGCTTCCCTTACAGGCACACTCCCAGGGAATGTACCAGACTGCAACCAATGAAAAGCTTCCAATGCTCTCCACCAATCTTCACGCTGAATGTTTTAAACTAACCTACTCACCCAAGAGGCCCAATACCAGCCAGCTCCTTGAAACAAGTACAACATATTATCAATTCATCAATCACAACCGTAATAAATCATTCACTATCAGAAGGAATTATACCATACAGATTAAAACAAGCAGTAATAAAACCAATCCTAAAAAATATGTCTGGTAAAACTGACGATTGGGACAACTATCGACCAATATCCAACTTGCCGTTTCTAGCAAAAGTTCGAGAAAGTAGTGTTATCCCAACTTGTATATCACCTGGAAAATCAAAATATTTTCTACCCAAATCAATTTGGTTTTAGGAAACATCACTCAACTGAAACACTACTCCTTTCACTAACGGACTCGGTTAGGGCTTGACGCAGATGAATCATATTGCCTTGTGCTAAATGAGTTAACGGCCGCCTTTGAGACCGTAGACCATAATCTGTTATGCCATCAGATGAGAAAAATAGGGCTCGACGGCTCTGTTCTCAGATGGTTCACCTCATTCTTATTTAACAGAATATCCAAAGTCAAACTGAGCAACCAGTTATCTGACTCCTTCCAGTGTGAAACAGGAGTCCCTCAAGGCTTAACCCTCTCAGCAACACTATTCAATATTTATATGCTCCCACTGTGTACATTTTTCTTAGTTTTCTTAGTTTGTACAAAGTTTCTCTTTCTTTCTTTCTACCTTTTTCCTCCATAGCTATTTAGTTCTTTTATGTTATTATATATAATCTCAGAATGTTTTTATGATGCTTATATCTTACACCATTTGGGGTAGATTTACAAACACGGCGCGTTCGTGTACTTTTGTTGGCGCTCCAGGCGCAAACAAAAGTACGCGGGATTTTAGTAGATACGCGCGTAGCCGCGCAAATCCGGGATCGGCGCGTGCAAGGCTATCGATTCCGTATAGCCGGCGCGCGCCGAGCCGCGCAGCCTACCTCCGTTCCCTCCGAGGCCGCTCCGAAATCGGAGCGGCCTCGGAGGGAACTTTCTTTTGCCCTCCCCTCACCTTCCCCTCCCTTCCCCTACCTAACCCACCCCGCCCGGCGCTGTCTACACCCCACTCTTACCTTTGTCGGGGGATTTACGCCTCCCGGAGGGAGATGTAAATCCCCGCGTGCCAGCGGGACGCTAGCTCGCCGGGACGCAACCTGGGGGCGGGTCCGGAGGGCGCGGCCATGCCCCCGGGCCCGCCCCCAAAACGCTCCCGACACGCCCCGAAAATGCCGCGCGGATCGGGCCCGCCCCCGACACGCCCCCAACACGCTCCCTCTGAAAACCCCGGGACTTACGCGAGTCCCGGGGCTCTGCGCGCGCCGGTAGGCCTATGTAAAATAGGCCTACCGGCGCGCAGGGCCCTGCTCGCCTAAATCCGCCTGGATTTAGGCGGATTTAGGCAAGCAGGGCTCTTAAAATCCGCCCCTTCGCGTTTAACTATGACATGTTATTCTGTTCATTGTATTTTCCTCCTTTCAGTTCAATGTAAGCCGGTATGATGTGCCTCACGAATGTTGACCTGGATCCTCTTCTTTAAGTCACATTAAAGATTAACTTTTATTTGAACATCAACTACAGCCTTCAGTGTTTTCATTGAGTTTTACCTAAGTGTGGACTTAATAGGGGATGGGTAGACTCTTTTACGATTCCTGGTTTCTTCCTGTGGTGGTAATTTTGGCTTCCCCTGCTCTTATTTTTCACTATCTGGCACCTGATTGTGAAGTGGTCACTGAGATTGGAATCAACAGTGTCAGGGGCCCCAGAAGAGAAGTCCTTCCTCCACGTCCGGACTTGAACCAGGACCCGTAGCACCCCTCATCTAGATAAAGCATCGAAACGGGGGACCTGCTACGTTTGTAGAACTGCTCCACAGTGTGCACAGTTCTAGATTTTTTGGGCCGAGCAAGCAGGTCAATCACAGAGTTCCAATATAGGGATCAAGCAGTTTACATCCCCCCTGTTCTAGATAAGGTGCTCTTGGAAAACTCAAAGGATACCAAAGCGTGCTGTGTCTCCTCACTTTCCTGAGATAGTGCATCTCACAGTTTGCTCTCTGGCATAAACTTTCTTCTTCTAATAGCGTTGACTTTGAAGCCTCAGGAGCACGGTTTACAGTTCAATAGTAAAATCACTGATACATCTTACTCCAGCTTCAGATATGCTACTCAGAGTAGAGCTCCAGGATTTTAAAGCATGTGGTTTCTCTCCAACTTACTCGTCTGACCACTTTCCTTTTAAGCAGGTACTATCCTGTGAAACCTTTCTGTTCCAGCAGTACCGTAGGATAGATAGGGTCTAGCATTACCCTTAGTGCAAATGAGTTGGGAGGGTTTCATTTTACTCACTGTTCCAGATTCTGACTGTTCAGACACTGACTGCATACTCTTCCCAGGAGCTCTAGACTTCACCAGGGGATTGCATTCCAACTGCTGTCTCTTCTGGAAGTCTCTATCCTGGCTTCGTATAGGTGGCTAATCTCTAATGCTGCAGTACAATGTAAACTTCAGTTTCAGTCTCACTGAAAACACTCCCTTTAGAGCACTGTTCCTCAAGCCAGTCCTGGCATTACCCCCTTAACCATTCTGGTATGGAGAACATTCACAGTGAATGTGCATGAGATAGATTTGCATGCAGTGGTTAAGCTAGAGGGTATGCCAGGACTGGCTTGAGAGACAATTTTAGAGCATGTTCACATCATCTCTTGAGGAGGGGCAGTTCTATAATGAGGCAGGGTGAGGCGGCCACCACAGGTGACACAATTATAGGGACAGTAGCATGTATCTCCAAAAGTATCCCTACTGTGGCCTCCTCACTTGAGAAGGACCACGACCTGCAAGAAGATACCAACACCCAACAGGGCTGTGGTGCAGCCCGAGAAGACCTGGAAGCCCAGCAAAGCCTTTAAGAAAAAGTGCAGTAGAGGCCCTGAGCATATATTTATGTGTGCATGAAAGAGAGGGGTGTGTATGTATGAGGAAGAGAGAGCCTGTGAGAGAGAGAGAGGGTGTATGCCTGAAAGCATGTGTGTGAGGGAGTGTTTGCCAGGATGCATGTGAGAGCATGTGTGTTTAAGGGTAAGAGAGCCAGTGTGTGTGAGGGAGAAGGAGAGTGTGTGTGTGTGTGTGTGAACATGTATGTGTGAGAGAGAACAAGGGTGTGTAAGAGCCTGTGTGTATTTGAGAGAAAGAGGGTATGTGTATGTGTAAAAGGGAGAAGCATGGATATATGAGAGTGTATGTGAGAGCTTGTGTGTGTAAAAGAGCATGTTCTAGTGAGTAGCATGTGTGTGTGTGTGTGTGTGTGTGTGTGTGTGAGAGCATATTCATGTGATCGAGCTTGTGTGTGAGAGAGCATGTTCCTGTGATTGAGCGTGTGTCTGTGTGTGTGAGGAATTGCGGGGTTTTGAACCCAGACCTTGTTTATACAGGTGTGGAGCCCGGCCAGGGGAGTCATATTGGCTCATGAGGAATTGGGGAAGTGATGGTTTAATAGCTTTCCAGGTATTAGGGGCAGGGTTAGGCCTAATCAGACTCCCACTAGCTGTGAGTAAACCCACCTCAATTACACAGCTGTGCTTACATAGCAGCCAACAAGGAAGAGTTGCTGCTGGCACAGCGTCTCCCGAGTATTTGCAGTGAACTTTCAATTAAAGTAGCACTTGAAGGTTTGTTAACTGGTCTGGGTCTCTCTCTTTCTCTCTGCTACCAGGTAAGGGAAACTGTACCTTTGTACTACTATGGTAGTTCCCTCCACCCCACCCCCTCTGCCACTATAAGTCAGGAAGCATCTGTTTGCTTTTGCCTTGGTTCCCAGCATTAAAGTATCTTTGTGAGCATCACTATTGGGCTGTCCTGGGTTGTTTCCCCCTCACAGTGTGTGAGGGAGAGAAAGAAGGAAGAAAGTGTGAGAATAACAACTCCCCTCCTCTCCCCCTGCTAATCTACAACAATCTTAGGTCAACTGGATGTTATTTATTGTGTCTGCTGTTTTGCAATATTTTATTGGTTTTTGGGAAATTAATAAAAAAAAACATGAGTATGATTATTGGATGTTTTGTTTGTCGGCTACTTTGAAATATTATTTTTTTTATTCGTATGGTTCTACTATTATGACTGTTGTTTTTTTATTGTTTTATGAAGAATGGTGATGTTTCTGTTTTTGCATTGTTGCACTGCATATAGAGTCTGGTTTGTTGAGATTTCCAATTCAGTTTTTATCTAGACATTTCTATTTATACTTTATGGTCTCTTTATTCTGTGTTTGGTGAGGTTCTGGGTTCTGCATGTGTGACTGAGGTGAAGTATTCTGCTGGCATGTAGGGATCTATAGCAGCCTGACTTGTTCTGTTTTCCTAATAGGAGGTGTATTGCTGTCTTAGGGCCTGGTTTAATATGTGCAGTATTACCTTTTTTCTTATTATTTATTTATCAATTTTTCCCAATAACATAACAAGGAACCTCCTTGCAAGGAAATACAGAACAGAAAAAAGACAAGCAAATAAATTGACATGCATTCACTCATGCATGTAAACACTTTGAAATTATTCAATATAGTATTCATTGGAAATAAGAGAAGGAGGGAAAGGAAAGGAATACATATTATTTATTTATTTATTTGTTTGTTTTTTTTATACCAACATTCAGCCATGGGTATCACATCGGTTTACATGGGAACTTGTGTGACAGTATGACAACGGGTCACATTATCTTTACATTGTAACATTATTAATTTAACAGTATAGTCTCTATATTGTAACATTATAAATGAGGTAATAATAACTTTATTTTGTAATATTAGTCCTAACAATATTTTCTCAAACATTGTAAATATATACAGTAACATCGAATAAGGTTGCAATTATGTGTTTGATTGAAAACATTTAACGCTATCATGTTGAGTGTCAGTTGTATCTTGTTGGCTAGGTGTTATAGCAAACGCAAGTTGATGTTTTAGCCATGTAACAGTAAGGGTTTAAGAAGTGGTGAGGCAGTTTGGTTGGATGAATTTCTGTTGTCGTGGGGGCGGTCTGAAGAGGTGGTTTGGAAGGGCGGAGGTTGGAGGGCGCTGATGTGGGGGTAGCTGTTTTCGGGATAGGCTTTGAGGAATAGCCAGGTTTTTAGTGCTTTTTTGAAGGATTGCGGTGAAGGTTTGTTCCATAGAGTGGGGCCTGCTATTGAGAATGCACGTTCTCGCATATAGGCAATAATTTACATTGATTGTGGTTTTAACACACTGCTCAAATATTTTAACACCGAATTAGACAGAATCTATGACCCTCCCAGCCAAGAACTGTCTCAGTTGGTCAGGCATAAAGAATATATATGTGTTACCAGCTGACTTTACAAAGCATTTACAGGGAAAACGTCAATGGAAACTTGCGCCTTTGGCCAAAACCTCATGGCGTATAGTAAGAAACATTTTTCTTCGTTGCTGTGTGGGTCTCGAAAGGTCCAGAAAGACTCTTATCACTCCTCCCATAAATACATTATTCAAATTTTTGAAATAAGCTTTCATCAGTTGTCCCATTTTCAATTCAGTGTAAAAAGAAACAAAAAGAGTTGCTCTTCCTGAGATTTCCATATCTGAATTTTCGAAATATTGCGTTCAATTTTCAAACTGTGCCCCTTTTTTCCCCCTGATAGAATCTGGGGGTTCTTCCTTCTAGATGGCAGAAAAAGAATTTTCTTTACGGGTGGCACTATCTCCATTGATATCTTAAGGGTCTCAGTCGCATATCGCTTAAAAGTCACCAGAACTGGTTCTCCCAGAACTTTAGGGAAGTTAATCATCCTAACATTTAAATGACGAAGGTAGTTTTCTATAGACTCAATTCTTCTTTGTGATGTTATGCAGTCCTTCATGAGGGTTGTATTGAATTCTTGAGTCTGATTTATTTTACCAGTTAAATCCTGAATTTTGTTAGCATGTTCCTGTAGTTGTAAAATGTGCCTAGGGTACCCAATACCTTTTGCACTGGCCCTGAAACAGTGCATTTCACACATACACACCCACTATTTCTCAAATTCCCATCCAGCTTTCTATTAAATATTATCACAGACATTCAGTCTGCCACACCTCCGGGGAACTCTGAGCCCTGTCTCCTGTCCCCATCCTAAGCATTTCAAATAATTGCAAGGGGCAAACCCCATGGGGAATGCTCCCTCTCCCTCCATACACACACACAATAGGGTTGCCAACTGGCTCCAGATTTTCAGGACAGGTTGATCCAATCCTGATTTTATCCACTGTAGGAAAAGAATTGCAGTTCCAATTTCCCTGTTGCAAGAGGAGGATAAGTCACTGCATGCAGCGGGATAAACCAGGACTGAATGAGTCTGTCCTGAAAATCTGGAGTCAGTTACACACACACATATACAGATGTAAACACACATACATGTACATGCATACTCACACACACACACACACATATACAGATGTAAACACACATACATGTACACGCATACACACACATACAGATGTAAACACACATGTACACACATACACACACACATATACAGATGTAAACACACATACATGTACACACATACGTACACACATATACAGATGTAAACACACATACATGTACACACATACGTACACACATATACAGATGTAAACACGCATACATGTACACACATACACACACATATACAGATGTAGACACACATACATGTACACGCATACACACACGCATACACTTGGCTCTCTCAGTGATGTGACCTACACTGTGCCTTGAGGAGGAGGGAGCACCATCTCAACCCTTGCCTCAGGCAGCAGACGGCCTTTAACCATCCCTGTCCTGTGGTATTGCACAGAGATATAATTTTAATGATGTGATGTTATCACGAATGCCGGTATAGAAAAAATCAAAATAAAATAAAATAAATAATGATATAGAACTTTCAGGAAAAATAATTTACTTTTCTCTGCAAAAGATAAAGTAGGGTGGTTGCCATGTTAGCCCTGTTGAATGCAGAGAAATAAAGACTAACAGATAAAAATGAAATGTTTTTATTACAAATGATACCGTTTTATTGGATTAACTTAATACATTTCTTCACCAGCTTTCCAGACCTAAAACTATTTTCTTCAAGTCAGAATTGACCTGATCTAAAGACGGCATTTACCAGGAAATATAAAGTAGAGTGGCTGCCGTAGTGAATCAGGAAAGGCCTTCCAGTGATAGGGGAAAGGGTCCTGGTGGGTGACAGGAAGGTGACAGATAATGAATGGGTGGGGGGGATTGATGGGTGATGGGAAGGTGACAGGTAATGAAGGGGAAGGGTGATGGGGAGGGGGGATTGATGGGTGACGGGAAAGTGACAGGTAATGAAGGTGATGGGGAGGGGGAGGGGGGATTGATGGGTGACGGGAAGGTGACGGGTAATGAAGGGGTAGGGTGATGGGGAGGGGGGATTGATGGGTGACGGGAAGGTGACGGGTAATGAAGGGGTAGGGTGATGGGGAGGGGGAGGGGGGATTGATGGGTGACGGGAAGGTGACGGGTAATGAAGGGGTAGGGTGATGGGGAGGGGGGGATTGATGGGTGATGGTAAGGTGACCGGTAATGAAGGGGTAGGGTAGATGGGGAGGGGGGATTGATGGTGACGGGAAGGTGACGGGTAATGAAGGGGTAGGGTGATGGGGAGGGGGGATTGATGGGTGATGGTAAGGTGACCGGTAATGAAGGGGTAGGGTGATGGGGAGGGGGGATTGATGGGTGACGGGAAGGTGACGGGTAATGAAGGGGTAGGGTGATGGGGAGGGGGGATTGATGGGTGACGGGAAGGTGATGGGTAATTAAGGGGTAGGGTGATGGGGAGGGGGGATTGATGGGTGACGGGAAGGTGACGGGTAATGAAGGGGTAGGGTGATGGGGAGGGGAGATTGATGGGTGATGGGAAGGTGACGGGTAATATAATGTTTTGGATCATAGGAATAAGGATAAGCAAGTGAATACTGTGAAAGAAGTTAGACGTGACTTTAGACCCCAGAGTACAGACATGCTTGCAGTCTGGCTTTCATTCTCTTGTATGATAAATTATCCATTAACTTACATAATTTATTTTATTTATTTATTCATGTGTACATAAAGAGACATTTGTGCAGAGCCACTGACACAGTCAACCTGCCACTCATACCATCAGCCAGCCACTCATTCAGTACCTTGTCGCTCATCCACCAGCCAGCCACTCTTATCAACCTGGACACCAACCAGCCACTCATTCACACATCCTGACACTCATACCAGCAGCCAGCCACTCACACCAACCAGAACACCAACCAGCCACTCATTCAGACATCCTGACACTCATACCACCAGCCAGCCACTCACACCAACCAGAACACCAACCAGCCACTCATTCACACATCCTGACACTCATACCACCAGCCAGCCACTCACACCAACCAGAACACCAACCAGCCACTCATTCACACATCCTGACACTCATACCACCAGCCAGCCACTCACACCAACCAGGACACCAACCAGCCACTCATTCAGACATCCTGACACTCATACCACCAGCCAGCCACTCACACCAACCAGAACACCAACCAGCCACTCATTCACACATCCTGGTACTCATACCACCAGCCAGCCACTCACACCAACCAGGACACCAACCAGCCACTCATTCAGACATCCTGACACTCATACCACCAGCCAGCCACTCACACCAACCAGAACACCAACCAGCCACTCATTCAGACATCCTGACACTCATACCACCAGCCAGCCACTCACACCAACCAGAACACCAACCAGCCACTCATTCACACATCCTGGTACTCATACCACCAGCCAGCCACTCACACCAAGCAGGACACCAACCAGCCATTCATTCAGACATCCTGACACTCATACCACCAGCCAGCCACTCACACCAACCAGAACACCAACCAGCCACTCATTCACACATCCTGGTACTCATACCACCAGCCAGCCAGTCTTACCAACCAGATCACCAACCAGCCACTCATTCAGACATCCTGACACTCGTACCACCAGCCAGCCACTCACACCAACCAGGACACCAACCAGCCACTCATTCAGTACCTTGTCGCTCATCCACCAGCCAGCCACTCTTATCAACCTGGACACCAACCAGCCACTCATTCACACATCCTGACACTCATACCAGCAGCCAGCCACTCACACCAACCAGAACACCAACCAGCCACTCATTCAGACATCCTGACACTCATACCACCAGCCAGCCACTCACACCAACCAGAACACCAACCAGCCACTCATTCACACATCCTGACACTCATACCACCAGCCAGCCACTCACACCAACCAGAACACCAACCAGCCACTCATTCACACATCCTGACACTCATACCACCAGCCAGCCACTCACACCAACCAGGACACCAACCAGCCACTCATTCACACATCCTGACACTCATACCACCAGCCAGCCACTCACACCAACCAGAACACCAACCAGCCACTCATTCACACATCCTGGTACTCATACCACCAGCCAGCCACTCACACCAAGCAGGACACCAACCAGCCACTCATTCAGACATCCTGACACTCATACCACCAGCCAGCCACTCACACCAACCAGAACACCAACCAGCCACTCATTCAGACATCCTGACACTCATACCACCAGCCAGCCACTCACACCAACCAGAACACCAACCAGCCACTCATTCACACATCCTGGTACTCATACCACCAGCCAGCCACTCACACCAAGCAGGACACCAACCAGCCACTCATTCAGACATCCTGACACTCATACCACCAGCCAGCCACTCACACCAACCAGAACATCAACCAGCCACTCATTCACACATCCTGGTACTCATACCACCAGCCAGCCAGTCTTACCAACCAGATCACCAACCAGCCACTCATTCAGACATCCTGACACTCGTACCACCAGCCAGCCACTCACACCAACCAGGACACCAACCAGCCACTCATTCACACATCCTGACACTCATACCACCAGCTAGCCACTCACACCAACCAGAACACCAACCAGCCACTCATTCAGACATCCTGACACTCATACCACCAGCCAGCCACTCACACCAACCAGAACACCAACCAGCCACTCATTCACACATCCTGACACTCATACCACCAGCCAGCCACTCACACCAACCAGGACACCAACCAGCCACTCATTCACACATCCTGGCACTCGTACCACCAGCCAGCCACTCACACCAACCAGGACACCAACCAGCCACTCATTCACACATCCTGACACTCATACCACCAGCCAGCCACTCACACCAACCAGGACACCAACCAGCCACTCATTCACACATCCTGACACTCGTACCACCAGCCAGCCACTCACAGAAGCAAGTCACCAACCAGCCACTCTCAGACCTCATGCCATATTACCACCAGCCAGCCAACCAGTCACTCATATTGACAGCAGTCACAAAAGCCTGTATCTTAAAATATTTGTTTGCCCAATAAAGGGGCCATGTCCGCCTAACTGTTTGGTTGGTTTTCTTTTAAATAATTTTATTTTTGCAGGATAACACTGTACCTTTTAATCTTTCAAAAGATCTCACTTCTTCTGGCGTCTCCTGCACTGGCTTCACTCCCTGCTTGTGCTTCTCGGCCCCTCTGCATTTGTGGGGCTTTGCACCACCCTGCGGAGAGTGAGTGTTTGTGTGCTGGGGGGGGGGGGGGGGTCGGGGGGAGAGGAAGTCTGACTTCCTCTGAAAACAGATCCTTGTAGCACAACACATTTCCAGTGCAGGTTTAGTCTGGCAGAAAAAGGCTCTGTGCTATGTGGGACAATAACCTGCAAGAAGGACTCAGCTTTGTTTACAGTTACCAGAGAGCAAACATCTGTTCCGAATTAAAGGGGAAGATATGCACAGCTATTCTTCTGCAAACAGAGCTCGGAAGTCACAAAGGCAAACATTTCCCACAAAATGCAAAGAAACACGTAGGAGGGTAGAGAGAAGTGTACACAGCCCTGAAAACACAAAGGAGTGAGCATTGCATGGATGAGGCTGACAAGGCACTGACTTAACAGGAGGAGTGCACACTGTAGTGATAACCCTGAAAAGGAGGCATTGCGGCTGCACACTGCACCAATAACACTTAAAAACAGGCAGTTTACCAAAAGAGTGCGCACTGCATGGATAGCATTGGAAAGGTGCCAATTTATCTAAGGAGCGCTGTGAGCGGATACTGCACTAATAACACACGTGGACAAGGGGAAGATTAACCAGAGAATCGCAACCTGCATGGACAACGCTGACAAGGGGAAGATTAACCAGAGAATCGCAACCTGCATGGACAATGCTGACAAGGGGAAGATTAACCAGAGAATCGCAACCTGCATGGATAATGCTGACAAGGGGAAGATTAACCAGAGAATCACAACCTGCATGGATAATGCTGACAAGGGGAAGATTAACCAGAGAATCGCAACCTGCATGGACGACGCTGACAAGGGGAAGATTAACCAGAGAATCACAACCTGCATGGATAATGCTGACAAGGGGAAGATTAACCAGAGAATCGCAACCTGCATGGATGACGCTGACAAGGGGAAGATTAACCAGAGAATCGCAACCTGCATGGACGACGCTGACAAGGGGAAGATTAACCAGAGGATCGCAACCTGTATGGATAACGCTGACAAGGGGAAGAATAACCAGAGAATCGCATCCTGCATGGATAATGATGACAAAGGGAAGATGAACCAGAGAATCGCACCCTGTATGGATAATGCTGACAAGGGGAAGATGAACCAGAGAATCGCCCCCTTATGGATAACGCTGACAAGGGGAAGATGAACCAGAGAATCGCCCCCTGCATGGATAATGCTGACAAGGGGAAGATGAACCAGAGAATCACACCCTGTATGGATAATGCTGACAAGAGGAAGATTAACCAGAGAATCGCACCCTGTATGGATAATGCTGACAAGGGGAAGATGAACCAGAGAATCGCCCCCTGCATGGATAACGAAGAGAAAGCGGTGGGTGTCACAGGTCTATCATGCAGCGGGTACCTCAAAAAGTTGTGGCGTTGCCATTTTATTTCACAAAGCTGTAAGCTTTAAGTTACATAAAAGTATTGTTGACCTGGAAGGGAGATATCTCAAATTTCTAGGGGAACTTATGGTATTAGGATAATACTTATTTTGGTTTATCCGCCCAATGATTATAAGTATTCCTTTTACACTCAGATACTCTCTCTAGTAACACAACTGGGGGAATAGCCAATTATTCTCAGGGGGATCTAAATTGTGTTATAGACCCCATTTTGGATCGACAATCTTCACTAGTTGGTCATCCTTTAAGTGACAGGAAAGGGCCTTGTTTCTGGTGCAAGCATCTTCGAATGTTAGATCTCTGGAGGGTTCTCCACCCCGGAGAGCGAGTATTCAGTCATCTTGCTCGGGCTCATCCCTCGAGAACAGGAATTGACTATCTCCTAGTATCAGAAGGTATATTCTCGCGATGCTCTAAGTCTTCCATTGAGGACTTATTAATAGCAGATCGATAGTATTTAAAGAAGACACAGGGCCAGTAAACAGTGGAGAATGCCTTTAGATCTATATTCAGATCCAGAATTCCCAAAATTTTTAGAAGAGAAATGGAAAGAATTCATGGAACTCAATGTCCAACATTTAGAGTCTCCAATATTATTGGGGTGAACGGCTAAAGCTGTACTGCGCGGGTATATCATTAGTTATGTCAGTCACAATCGTAAGCAGATGAATCTGGAAATTATTAAGCTAGAAAAACAGTTGTGGTTTCTGAAAAATAAACTGTTAGATTCAGTTCCTGATCCTTACTTGGAGTAATATAATGCCACCCACACAGCACTTAACAACCTTTTACATAAAAGAGCATCAAATTACAATATATGCGATATAGGCTTTTTCAGTTTAGTAATAAAACTGACCGTATGTTAGCACGTTTGGTTAAAACACAAGACCCCTCTAAGTTTATCTGTGCTCTCAAGGGCAAGCAGGGTAGTATTAAAATGGCTTCTTCGGATATAGCTCAGATTTTGTCAATCATCCCGCCAGGGGGGCGGAGTTAGCAATCTGTTAGCGATGGCAGATGACAGCGCCCTCGAGGATATCAAGAGAGGGACCACCGACTAGGCTGGAGTATGGAGACAGACACAGATAGTTCTTTATTAGACAGGTAGTAGAACCACCAGAGGTGGCAGTAGTGAGCTGAAGTCCCTCAGATCCTGGAACTGCAATCTCCGAGTTAGCTGAGCCGTAGAGAGAGACTCATAGATAGTGAGTAGACAGGGTATGCTGGATACATAACCAGAAGGAAATGATACAATCACATAGATTATAATAAAGCTCAGTAGCTGGAAAGAGTAGGGCCCTCGAGGAGCGAGTACCTGGTTCCAGGAACAGCTCTGAGAGAGCAATGGTAAATCACAGTTAATTATCTCTGTAATGGTTTCTAGGCAGACTGTAATAAGAACTCACAATATCTGTATATGAAATAACTTCTGAAATAGAAGTGAGTCTTCGTAAGGTTTTATGAATATAGGCCCTCGAGGAGCGAGTACCGGTTCCTATCTGTAATAACACACGATCTCCGTACCTGCGATAGCGTCTTAGACAGAAGAGAGTCTTCAGAGTTCTAGGAACATGGGCCCTCGAGGAGCGAGTACCGGTTATTATATGCGACTGGAAAGGAAACTCACAATGTTCACGTCTGCGCTTGCTTCCAGGCAGTAGGGAGTCTTCTGTGCATTCAGGGATGTAGGCCCTCGAGGAGCGAGTACCGAATCCCATCTTAGCAATCTGAAAAAAGAGGCGAGAGCGGGGCCCCCGAGGAGCGGGTACCCCTGGTAAGTTCGAAGAGGCAGAGCAGCGGAGGATGAAGCGGGTCGGAATGATCCCCGCAATCAAACCCCTTGCTAACTCGCTACGTAAGCGTAAGCAAAGACCTTATATGTTGGAAGTAGATGACGTCACTATGGGGGGACGCCCCCGAGGTTCGCGCCCTTGCTGGTACAAACTTCGGAGCGCGCGCGCGCCCTACATCATCTGGAACATGGTGGATCCGCAGCTTCAGGCCAGCCCGAGGACTCCAGGAAGAAATGGCGAGGAGAAGACGCGGCAGCATCTGTCCATCAGACCCGAAGGGAGTCGCCTCAGAAGTAGAGAAGGTGGAGCGAGGGCAAGAACAGGCACAAACACAACAATATCTTGTGGCCAAACTCATCAAGGACTCTATTATCCTGGCCCAGAGGCATGTTGGAATGAAGTCTGGATTTTTTTGACCATAGCAGACTCCACTTCCGTCGAGGCATGCGGGAGCTGCACTACCCTGAGGTGAGAAGATTTTTGCATGTGAAATTTCAGGTCTGTCTTATGGGATTCTGGTATTCCTGATTGTCCATCAAGGTGTTCAATATTTCATGCAACGGTAAAACTGTTGGTTCTGCTAGTATCTCAAATATCTTCAAAATACCCATTACCTTGGACCTAGGGTCCGCGATCTTTTTTTTATTTTATTTTTATGTAATTTCAAAAACAAATTACAAGAACACCTTGCATGGAAATATGAGGTATACTGAAAAGAGAAATATATAATCCATTATTTAAAAAGGAAAATTAATAATAATATCCCATTAAATTGAATAGGTAAAGGGGGAGACAAAAGGAATATAAGCGGATGTTAATAAACTTGGAAATTAAAGAAAAAGGAAATACTGAGAAAGAAGAACATCAGTTACATTTTACTCCCCCGGACTTATTGCTGTGGAGTGTCTAAAAGTGCCTGAAGCTGAGACGGTTCAAAGAAAAGATAATTAACATTTTCATATCTAACAGAACGTTTACAAGGGTAATGCAAAATAAACTGACCACCTTTGGAAAGCACCTCAGATTGTAAAGAAAGAAATTTCTTTCGACGAAGTTGGGTAGCCCTAGTAAAATCAGGATATACCCATACCATTTGACAATAAAATAACAAAGATCGATTACAAAAGAAAAAACGTAGAACATTATCCCGATCAGAAGAAAAAGCAAATGTCACTAACATACAGGCCGATACAGTACAGTGCGCTCCGGCGGGGCCTGTACTCCCCTAGGGACCGGGATCTAATGGCGGAGCGCACTGTTAACCCACATTTGAACGCGTGTTTTCGACACGCTAGCTTTACCCCTTATTCAGTAAGGAGTAATAGCGCGCCGAAAACGCGCGTTCAACCCCCCCCCGAAACTAATAGTGCCCGCAACATGGGCAATAGTGATCATAATATGATCAAATTTGATTTAATGACTGGAAGAGGAACAGTGTGCAAATCCAAGGCTCTCGTGCTAAACTTTCAAAAGGGAAACTTTGAGAAAATGAGAAAAATTGTTAGAAAAAAACCGAAAGGAGCAGCTACAAAAGTAAAAAATGTCCAAGAGGCGTAGTCATTGTTAAAAAATACCATTCTAGAAGCACAGTCCAGATGTATTCCACACATTAAGAAAGATGGAAAGAAGGCAAAACGATTACCGGCATGGTTAAAAGGGGAGGTGAAAGAAGCTATTTTAGCCAAAAGATCTTCATTCAAAAATTGGAAGAAGGATCCAACAGAAGAAAATAGGATAAAGCATAAACATTGGCAAGTTAAATGTAAGACATTGATAAGACAGGCTAAGAGAGAATTTGAAAAGAAGTTGGCTGTAGAGGCAAAAACTCACAGTAAAAACTTTTTAAAATATATCCGAAGCAGAAAGCCTGTGAGGGAGTCAGTTGGACCGTTAGATGATCGAGGGGTTAAAGGGGCACTTAGAGAAGATAAGGCCATCGCGGAAAGTTTAAATGATTTCTTTGCTTCGGTGTTTACTGAAGAGGATGTTGGGGAGGTACCCGTAATGGAGAAGGTTTTCATGGGTAATGATTCAGATGGACTGAATCAAATCACGGTGAACCTAGAAGATGTGGTAGGCCTGATTGACAAACTGAAGAGTAGTAAATCACCTGGACCGGATGGTATACACCCCAGAGTTCTGAAGGAACTAAAAAATGAAATTTCAGACCTATTAGTAAAAATTTGTAACTTATCATTAAAATCATCCATTGTACCTGAAGACTGGAGGATAGCAAATGTAACCCCAATATTTAAAAAGGGCTCCAGGGGTGATCCGGGAAACTACAGACCGGTTAGCCTGACTTCAGTGCCAGGAAAAATAGTGGAAAGTGTTCTAAACATCAAAATCACAGAACATATAGAAAGACATGGTTTAATGGAACAAAGTCAGCATGGCTTTACCCAGGGCAAGTCTTGCCTCACAAATCTGCTTCACTTTTTTGAAGGAGTTAATAAACATGTGGATAAAGGTGAACCGGTAGATGTAGTATACTTGGATTTTCAGAAGGCGTTTGACAAAGTTCCTCATGAGAGGCTTCTAGGAAAAGTAAAAAGTCATGGGATAGGTGGCGATGTCCTTTCATGGATTGCAAACTGGCTAAAAGACAGGAAACAGAGAGTAGGATTAAATGGACAATTTTCTCAGTGGAAGGGAGTGGGCAGTGGAGTGCCTCAGGGATCTGTATTGGGACCCTTACTTTTCAATATATTTATAAATGATCAAATTTGCAGATGGCACAAAATTGTTCAGAGTAGTTAAATCACAAGCAGATTGTGATAAATTGCAGGAAGACCTTGTGAGACTGGAAAATTGGGCATCCAAATGGCAGATGAAATTTAATGTGGATAAGTGCAAGGTGATGCATATAGGGAAAAATAACCCGTGCTATAATTATACAATGTTGGGTTCCATATTAGGTGCTACAACCCAAGAAAGAGATCTAGGTGTCATAGTGGATAACACATTGAAATTGTCGGTTCAGTGTGCTGCGGCAATCAAAAAAGCAAACAGTATGTTGGGAATTATTAGAAAGGGAATGGTGAATAAAACGGAAAATGTCATAATGCCTCTGTATCGCTCCATGGTGAGACCGCACCTTGAATACTGTGTACAGTTCTGGTCGCCGCATCTCAAAAAGGATATAATTGCGAAGGAGAAGGTACAGAGAAGGGCTACCAAAATGATAAGGGGAATGGAACAACTCCCCTATGAGGAAAGACTAAAGAGGTTAGGACTTTTCAGCTTGGAGAAGAGACGACTGAGGGGGGATATGATAGAGGTGTTTAAAATCATGAGAGGTCTAGAACGGGTAGATGTAAATCGGTTATTTACTCTTTCAGATAATAGAAAGACTAGGGGGCACTCCATGAAGTTAGCATGGGGCACATTTAAAACTAATCTGAGAAAGTTCTTTTTTACTCAACGCACAATTAAACTCTGGAATTTGTTGCCAGAGGATGTGGTTAGTGCAGTTAGTATAGCTGTGTTTAAAAAAGGATTGGATAAGTTCTTGGAGGAGAAGTCCATTACCTGCTATTAAGTTCACCTAGGGGCGGATTTTAAGAGCCCTGCTCGCCTAAATCCGCCCAAATCCGGGTGGATTTAGGCGAGCAGGGCCCTGCGCGCCGGTAGGCCTATGTTCAATAGGCCTACCGGGGCGCGCAGACCCCGGGACTCGCGTAAGTCTCGGGGTTTTGCGAGGGGGGCGTGTCGGGGGCGGGTCGGGGGGCGTGCCCGAGCCGCGCGGCGTTTAGGGGGCGTGTCGGGAGCGTTCCGGGGGCGGGCCCGGGGGCGTGGCTACAGCCCGGGGCGGTCCAGGGGCGTGGCCGCGCCCTCCGGACCCGCCCCCAGGTCGCGTCCCGGTGGAGGGGGTTTAGACAGGGCCGGGCGGGTGGGATAGGTAGGGGAAGGGAGGGGAAGGTGAGGGGAGGGCAAAGGAAAGTTCCCTCCGAGGCAAAGGAAAGTTCCCTCCGAGGCCGCTCCGATTTCGGAGCGGCCTCGGAGGGAATGGGGGTAGGCTGCGCGGCTCGGCGCGCGCCGGCTATACAGAATTGATAGCCTTGCGCGCGCTGATCCAGGATTTTAGCGGATACGCGCGGCTACGCGCGTATCTACTAAAATTCCGCGTACTTTTGCTTGCGCCTGATGCGCCAGCAAAAGTACGCCAAATCGCGCGGTTTGAAAATCTACCCCCTAGAGAATAGCCACTGCCATTAGCAATGGTTACATGGAATAGACTTAGTTTTTGGGTACTTGCCAGGTTCTTGTGGCCTGGATTGGCCACTGTTGGAAGCAGGATGCTGGGCTTGATGGACCCTTGGTTTGACCCAGGATGGCATTTTCTTATGCATGTTGATGTCCCTATTAGTTATGCCTGTGCGATTCAGAAAGTAAAATGTGCAGCCAAGCCACACATTTTTCTTTCAGAAATTAGCGCCTACCCAAAGGTAGGCATTAATTTCTCTCGGCACCGGGAAAGTGTACAGAAAAGCTAGCGCCTCTTTTTACTGCGGGCCCTAATTTAAATAAATTAATTTACTGAATCGCGTACACAGGAGAGTGACCTGTGTGCGTGCCGGGAGAGCGGGTGCTCGCCCGCTCTCCCGCGATGTTTACTGTATCAGCCCGAAAGTTCCATGATGTAAAATCTCAATTGACTGGGAGCTTTGAAGAAAATTTGTTAAGTCCAATGGAACTTCTATTATCTCCATGCACTTCCTCAAATTGGACTTGAGGCAGAAAATACGCCTTGGTTATCACAGGCATCACAGCATTCGGGATCTTAAGAGTTTGAGAAGCATAATTCCGAAATAATTCAACTGGAGAAATTTCTTTAATAACTGGAAAATTAAGAACCCTCAGATTTAAAGAACGCATTGCTTTTTCAATTTTCTCAATTTTCTTTGAATAGATTATATCTGATTGCACTAAGTGTTGCTGAACTTTTTCCAAAGAAGTTAGTGGTGTGTCCAACTTTGAAATCTTAGTATCTTGAGAAGATATCATGTTAGAATTATGCTTAAGACTGTTATTGGTATCCATAACAGCTGTAGTTAGTGTAGAGATAGAAGATTCCAAATTCACCATGACATTCCAAAGGGCTTCCAAGGTGATTACAGGTGGTTTAGAAAGTTTAAACTTACTAACCTGTGCTTTTAAATCATCTCCACAAGACCGAGGGATTGCCTCACCCAAGCCATCGGAGGAAGCCAATATAGAATCCGGGGACGGGGAGACATTCACTCTAAAATCCCCTGGAATGGGGACTTTCCTTCTTCTAACCCAGTGCCTAACAGCACTCCCCTCCACTTCCAGATGCCTACCCGATGGAGGTGAGGCCCCTTGAATACCCTCTAAAAGGTCCAACGGGACCATGGTTCCATATTGAGGGAGGGATGATGTTGCTGGTGCTCCCGGGCTGAGAGAGATCTCTTCGGCCAGCAGAGAAAACTTCAGCTGGCATCGCCACAAAGAACTCCTCAATCCAGTGTTGAGACGAGCCAGATAAGGGAGAACTGACCATATTCTCCTTACACTTAGTATGAGGCATTTAGAGCAAAGATAATCAACAATTCAAGAAAGAGCTGAAGAGAGGTTCTTTGTGTTTGTTGCAGTAAGCGGCCATCTTTCTCCCCTAGGGACCGGGATCTAACGGGTTTCCACCTTGAATACAGAACCCACTTTCTCTACAAATTTTGGGTATGTTTAATCTTCAGGTGGTGAAGAGGGCTCTGCTGGATCTTCAGGGTGATCAGATGGAATCCCTGTGGAACTACCAGGATAAGTGGTGGAGAGTCATTCATCCGGATCTGGAGTGAACCATAGAATAGGTTCCCTCTACCTGTCTGGCAGATCGTTGTCTTGTTCAGTTGGAGAGTAAGGATATTCCTGCAGCAGAGAGAGTTTGTCCTCTGAGGGGCTGACCAGCTGTTGTGACTTGGAGCAGCATTTAATTAACGGAGAGGAGAAGAATGTTCTCAAAATGGCGGTGATTTGATCCATGGTCTACAAGGCTGCTCCTCCGTGGCCAGTAGGATATTCTACTTCAAGTGGAGTGGTGATCCTCTCTGCAGACAGCCATTTCGGAAAAGCGGAACCCCTGTGGACTGTTAAGAGGAGCCACTGTTGCTAGTAGAATAGAAGATTTTGGAGACTTATGATGACTTGACACCAGTGGCTCAAGACATGAAGTCTTGTGTCTTTTTTACCAAAGAATCCTGTAAAAGGGGCAAATGTCTTTGTTTTCTTGAGACTGAGGAGATATTTGAATAGACACTTCTTCCCTCTTAAGAGGAAGTGGAGGAAGCTCCTGAGAAGCTCCACGAGTGAGGCTGTATTCTCCTCCTGAACTGAGGAACACTAGTATTATAGCTCCTCTGGGGATCCTCAGAGGTTCTTCTAGGCGCCTCTGATGATGCTCTTATAAGATTTCCCTTGGGAGCCATCTGCATGGTATCTCTAGGCAGTATGAGTGTAGTTTTAGCCTGCCGACGTCCAGAATCAGATTTAGGCATTGAATGTGTTGTGAGCGCCACCTGTGCTTCATGTGACTTCTGCATTGAGTACACTGTTGACTGGCCATATGAATTCTGCTTTGACTGCGTCATTTGCATCGAGTTTATCGCACTATGTGAGTGATGTGTCAAGTGTTGCAATGTATCCAATGCTTCGTGCATCAGGTGCATGGTGCGTTTCTGAAGCGTCGAGACGTCTTTTGACTTTGCATCATGCTTCTTTTGCGTCACCCGATCTAGCACTGTATTGGCCATACCACTATGCTTGGCCATCGACACACCTGAGGCTGGCTTGTGCGCCAGTTTTTTTGTGCACACCTGCCTGTTGAGCGCTGCTTGGTTTAGAATTGAGCACACTGGTTTCTTTTCTCATCTGCCTATTTTTAAACAACTCAGCCCGTAGAACTGTTGATGGGCCCTATCAACGAAGTTATTGTCTCCTTGCTTACGTGTTGTATTTTTGGGCCTGGAGAGAATTGTGTTGAGCAACCACCAGCAGGCTGGAAGTTACTGTGTTGTGTATTGCACATCGCTTCGAGCAATTTTTAATCAGTAAATGAAGCAATTCAAAAATGCTATTAAATAAATAAGTTGCACCCAAACTTTTCCAGTGCTGAGGTAGCACGCAGAAAAACCAGGGAGGGCGCCTTCTCTCCAAGCCTCTGTATCAGCGCTCCAGACCCAAGCACACAAATTCCCCAGAGCAGGAGCTTATGGCTTGCGAACAATTAACAGAGCAAACCGTAAGCTCCTGCTGTCCTTTCATCCCTGAGTGTTTCTCACGTTCCCCAGGTAACAGATAACAGAGTCAAACACTACTCAGGAAATTAAGTGAGAGGGGAGGTTGGAGCAGGTACCAACCCGAGAATAAAAGAGCAAATTGGGGCCATGAAGCCCAATAGCCATCCTGGACCTGGTCTGCTGGGGGCCCAGCTGTGCTGCTTTGTACAGGACCATCCTCCTCTTTAGAAACTGCTCTGGGTCCCGCATAATCTCAAGTAGGAGGAACCCTTGTCCTGTTTTTCAGAGGAAAATAAAACTTGTTTTTTTTACCTGCTTTTTTGGGCACCGTCCAGGATTTTCACCTCTCTTAAAAATTTGTTTGGCATGGAGAGAATCTGCAACAGGCTCAGGACAGGTGTCTGTCCTGGGCTGATTCCTATTACCTACTTTATGGAGAGGTAAAGAAAAAACAAGTGCTTATCTGTGATTGCAAGTGATCCACATAGGAGTGGGTGTAGTCTAACCTTAATAGAGTGCCATACAATTGATGGCAGATAAAAACCAAATGGTCAATCAAGTCTGCCCAGCAAGTTTCTTATGGTAGTAACTGCCACTCCGTGCAGGTTACCCCATGTTTCTGAAAGGGTAGTAAATGCTGCTCCGTGCAGGTTACCCCCATGTTTCTGTTAAGGGTAGTAACTGCCGCTCCGTGCAGGTTACCCCCATGTTTCTGTTAAGGGTAGTAACTGCTGCTCCGTGCAGGTTACCCCCATGTTTCTGTTAAGGGTAGTAACTGTCGCTCCGTGCAGGTTACCTCCATGTTTCTGTTAAGGGCAGTAAATGCCGCTCCGTGCAGGTTACCCATATGTTTCTCTTAAGGGTAGTGACTGCTGCTCCATACAGGTTACCCCCATGCCTTCTGTTAAGGGTAGTAACTGCTGCTCCGTGCAGGTTACCCCCTTGTTTCTGTTAAGGGCAGTAACTGCCGCTCCGTGCAGGTTACCCCCATGTTTCTGTTAAGGGTGGTAACTGCCGCTCCATGCAGGTTACCCCATGTGTCTGTTAGGGGCAGTAATTGCTGCTCTGTGCAGGTAACCCCCAAGTTTCTGTTAAGGGTAGTAACTGCCTCTCCCTGCAGGTTACCCCCATGTTTCTGTTAAGGGTAGTAACTGCCGCTCCATGCAGGTTACCCCCATGTTTCTGTTAAGGGCAGTAACTTCCACTCCCTGCAAGTTACCCCCATGTGTCTGTTAGGGGCAGTAACTGCTGCTCTGTGCAGGTTACCCCCATGTTTCTGTTAAGGGTAGTAACTGCCTCTCCCTGCAAGTTACCCCCATGTTTCTGTTAAGGGTAGTAATTGCCGCTCCGTGCAGGTTACCCCCATGTTTCTGTTAAGGGTAGTAACTGCCGCTCCGTGCAGGTTACACCTATGTTTCTGTTAAGGGTAGTAACTGCCGCTCCGTGCAGGTTACCTCCATGTTTCTGTTAAGGGCAGTAACTGCCGCTCCATGCAGATTACCCCCATGTTTCTGTTAAGGGTAGTAACTGTCGCTCTGTGCAGGTTACCCCCATGTTTCTGTTAAGGGTAGTAACTGCTGCTCCATGCAGGTTACCCCTATGTTTCTGTTAAGGGTAGTAACTGCCGCTCCGTGCAGGTTACCCCATGTTTCTGTTAGGGGTAGTAATTGCTGCTCCGTACAGGTTAGCCCCATGTGTCTGTTAGGGGTAGTAACTGCCGCTCCGTGCAGGTTAACCCCATGTTTCTGTTAAGGGTAGTAACTGCCTCTCCCTGCAGGTTACCCCCATGTTTCTATTAAGGGTAGTAACTGCCGCTCCGTGCAGGTTACGCCCATGTTTCTGTTAAGGGTAGTAACTGCCTCTCCCTGCAGGTTACCCCCATGTTTCTATTAAGGGTAGTAACTGCCGCTCCGTGCAGGTTACCCCCATGTTACTGTTAAGGGTAGTAACTGCTGCTCCGTGCAGTTTGCCGCCATGTTTCTGTTAAGGGTAGTAACTTCCGCTCCCTGCAGGTTACCCCCATGTTTCTGTTAAGGGTAGTAACTTCCGCTCCCTGCAGGTCACCCCCATGTTTCTGTTAAGGGTAGTGACTGCTGCTCCGTGCAGATTACCTCATGTTTCTGTTAAGGGTAGTAACTGCCGCTCCATGCAGGTTACCCCCATGTTTCTGTTAAGGGTAGTAACTGCTGCTCCATGCAGGTTACCCCATGTTTCTGTTAAGGGTAGTAACTGCTGCTCCATGCAGGTTACCCCATGTTTCTGTTAAGGGTAGTAACTGCCGCTCCGTGCAGGTTACCCCCATGTTTCTGTTAAGGGTAGTAACTGTCGCTCCGTGCAGGTTACCCCCATGTTTCTGTTAAGGGTAGTAACTGCCTCTCCGTGCAGGTTACCCCATGTTTCTGTTAAGGGTAGTAACTGCTGCTCCGTGCAGGTTACCCCATGTTTCTGTTAAGGGTAGTAACTGCCGCTCCGTGCAGGTTACGCCCATGTTTCTGTTAAGGGTAGTAACTGCTGCTCCGTGCAGGTTACGCCCATGTTTCTGTTAAGGGTAGTAACTGCTGCTCCGTGCAGGTTACCCCATGTTTCTGTTAAGGGTAGTAACTGTCGCTCTGTGCAGGTTACCCCCATGTTTCTGTTAAGGGTAGTAACTGCTGCTCCGTGCAGGTTACGCCCATGTTTCCGTTAGGGGTAGTAACTGCTGCTCCGTACAGGTAACCCCAATGCAGAAATGTTTCACCATCCCTTTCTTGAAGCCTCTAGGGATCCGCAGTGTTTGTTGCATGCCCATTTGAATCCACTATCTCTTCTCTTCTTCACCACCTCCTCTGGGAGAGCATTCCAGGCATGCACTTCCCTCAGCCTTGTTCTTCTATGAATTGCTATCCAGTGAGCTGATGCTTTAAATAAGAAACAACAGAAACTCCAGATCCGGTCTGAGGACGCTTTAATATAACCCCTTACTCCCACGTTTGCTGGTCCTTCTCTCTTATAACAGAACTCCAGGGAAGAGAGCAATTGTAGAAGTGAATTTGAGAGCGTAGTAAGAGAAGATCCCACAACAGAGGTGTAGAGTCCTTTTGGTGGGGGCTAGAGTAGCAGAGGAATGAGCTTGGGATGGGTTTGGGGCGTGACAGAAAGACGACATGCCTGCCAAGGTCCTCGGCTAGCCAGGACACAAGCTGCATGGTCAGGGGGACAGGAAGGGGAGGGTGATGCCATGGTCTGCGCGGGCACCGGTGACCTGGGTAGGAGCGGGACAGTGGCATGTTCAGAGGCTACGGTAGAGGGAAGGGCCGGCCATGCCGCGTCTGAACTCTGAGTCCAGAGCTGAAGAGCTGCTGTAAAGAAGATAGCTTGGGGTATTTTGGGAGCAAGGGTGATCCATGGAAGGATACCAAAGGCATCTGCCTGAGAGAGGAGCCGGGATCCTAGCTGAACAGTTCCCATCCAAATTAAGAAGCGTTTAAACCAGATGAGGGGGGTGGCAGACAGCGGCCGGTTAACTCAGGCTTCATCTTCAGTGTAAAATGTTCCGTTAAAAGCACCCTGGGGACTTTTGGTATATTTGGATTTTATTTAAAACTTGTATTCCTCTCTTTAGCAAGCCAAAAAGCATTCAAAGCGGATCCCAGGCCATAACATCCATGATAATCAGTGACAAAACCAAACCAAATAAATAGAAATAAAAATAGTTAACACAACGGCACGATAATTCTTTACTTCGTTAACTACAAGAACTGAACCTCAAAGAATTGTCTCTGCAACCAGCAAAAAAATCCTTTATCTCTGCAGTTTAAGTTGATTGTGTGCCCGTATAAAGAGGTAAGGCTTTCAGCGAACGCTTACAGGTGTCACGAGAGCCAGTACTGCATAAAGCAGAGAGATCCACAGGAGAGGTTCTCGCTCACCGAGGGGGGCTGCTCACGGAGGCTCGGCGAGGCCCATACGACCTAAGGCTCCTCCCAGAGGAGGCAGCATTTGGAGCTTCAGATTAATTTTTCCCCTGGCGGGGGAGATGGTTAAAAAGAGACAGCACCCCAGGCCTGCAGAGCTGAGTGGGGAGGAGAAAGGCCTGCAGAGAGGCAGGAGGAAGTGCAGACCGGTGAGAGGGAGGAGGTAGGGAGCGGGGAATGTGCAGGTGAGGAGCGCAGGTGAGGGGAGAGGAGTGACATGCAGGCCAGTGCCAGTGCGCCCTGCAGCAGCGTTGGCAGGCCCGGATAACCGCATGGCACTGGAAGCAGCTGCCTGGTGACATCAGAGACGTTATCCACATCTGATCTTCTAGAAACGTGAGGGCAGAAATATCCAATCTGTCTGCTCAGCTCTGCAATCCCTCCCGCTCCCTCAGAGATCCCCTGTCCTTCCCCCATCCCTTCCTGAATTCACTTGAAAGAGTTTATACATCACATTTTTGGATCCAATAAAAGCCATCCCAGCCTGCAGAGCATCCAGTTTGTTCTCGGGGGCTGTACAGCTGCTAGAGCACTGCGTTCCATACTCCAGTCACTGAACTGCAAATAAAATGCTTTTTTATTTCATTTAAATCTTTTTTTATTTACATTTCTATGTCACATCATTTTCTAAAGGAATTCCTGGGCATCTCACAATTGTGTCAGCAAATTAAAACAAAAACTCATCATCCATGATAGCATTCCAATCCAATAAATCACAAGTAATTAAAATGTAAATTAATACATTTCTGTCTTTATTATCTTCATGGAGGTGTTTTCTGATTGAGTTGATTTCGGTCTCTTTCTTCTTTTGTCCTCTCATCCGTGAGATTTCTATTTGTAGATCACCTTTCCAATTGTTTAGCTCAATGTGGTTTACAACATTTCTCAGGAGGGATACGTCCCCACACAAAAGAGTTTACAAAGCTAAGTGGGTTTCTTCAGTCTTCTCCCGAATCCTTTTCCAGATTCTCCTTTCCATTTTACTTATTTTTTCTCTCTTTCTGTCTTCATCACTCCCTCTCCTACCTCAGTCTGACATCAGTCTTCCCCTTCAGGAATGTCCTGGGGGAGGGTAGAATTGGGGCAATCACCCCTGGTCCCACACTTTGTGGGTCCCGTGCTGACGTGGCAGCTTCACCCCTGCCTCCTGCTTCTGCTTCTCTCTCTGGCACAGCTAGCTCTACACCTTTGGCAGCTGGTGCTTAAAAGCATAGGGGGCTTTTCACCTGGCTGCACCACATGCCTGGAATAAACTTCCTAAGACGCTGCGTCATGCTCCCTCTCTGATCGCATTCAAATCCACTCTAAAAACTCAGAGCTCCATATTCAAAACACCTCCACCGCTGAATATCTGCTTACGTTCAGTGGGCACCATTCAGCCAGACAAATCCAGAGTGGGGAGTGGGAGGATTGATAAAGTAACCGGCTTACTCGACTTTCAGAGTTTGCAGGATGATTTATCCGGCCAACTCTGGTGGGGCCAGAGGGCTGTGTAAAGTTAGCTGGTTATATATAACTTTAGGCTAGCCTGGTATATTCAGCGATAAGGCGCTGTAAGCTCTCTTGTGTGTATCTGTACAGCGCTGCGTATGTCTCGTACTGCTTTAGACATGGTAGGTAGTAGAAGGTCATCTAGTCTATCCCCCTGCCTCCATGTGGAATCTCCTATGCCCAAGCCATTCTAGACAGATGTTTATTTAATCTGCTCTTAAACACCTCTAGGGATAGACATAGCCCCACCTCCAGTGCTTAGCTGTCTCCTAACTAATGTTTAATCTAAACATCTCCTGTCTTCCCTAAGTGGAGTGATATCTCTTGCAGGACCCCATGCACGCCTCAGAAGTGCAGGTAGTTGGCAGGCATATATACCTGATAATGCAGAAGATGTCACTCTGTTTAGAGAGGAGAGAGGGTTAGTGTGGAACGGGAGTGGAGGAAATACAGCTGGGGGTATTAGGGGAACTCAGAGAGGTCCTGTTGTTGCTAAAAGTGGTAGAAGGGAGCAGGCTGCTACCCACAGACGGATTAGCATAGCCTCAGTGGTCGGTTCCTTGCCGAAGACTCTGCCTAAGGAAAGGGCAGGGCAGTATTTGCAAGGCAGGATGGTTTTACTGAAGGGAGGTCACGGCAGACAGATCTGCATGGCATTGCAATGCATTTCACATTTATACCTCATTCTTCTCAAACAAGACCCAGAGCAGCTTACAGCATAATTAGAGCAGACATTTAAGACACAACATTACAAGATTTCTTTCTTTCTTTGATTTATATTCCACTTTTCAGCAGATTGCATTCACGTGCTGTAGGTATTTCACCCCCCTCCGCCAGCCCTGCACAGCCTCCCCTTCCCCATCCTCAGCACACGCCACACTCCCAGCCCCAGCAGCAGCACAGCCACCCATACAAATCCCCTGCAGGCTCCGGTTTATTGCTCTCACCCTCTCCAGCCTCAGCGCAGCCTCTCCTCTCCCCCCTCCAGCAGTCCCAGCATAGCCTGCACTCTCCCCCTGCCCCAGCCATGCTAACAGCCAGAGACTGGACTCGTTCTCCGAGAGCCAGGAGCTCTTTGCACCGGGTGCATCCATGCAACACCTCACTCACCAACGGGCAGATAATCAGACACATGGCACTCGCTGCAAAAGGCTTGATAGCTTCCCTTTTCATTTGTTTATAATTTCTAAGGGAGTAGGGATGTACAAACTAATCTAAAATACTTTTAATGCATTGGTTTATTTTATGTTTGTCTGTCAGTTATCTTCCAAAGACTATAATTAATCTACTTGTAATTATCTGGTTGCAAACCTTTATAAGAACATAAGAAATTGCCCTGCTGGGTCAGACCAAGAGTCCATCAAGCCCAGCATCCTGTTTCCAACAGAGGCCAATCCAGGCCACAAGAACCTGGCAACTACCCAAACACTAAGAAGATCCCATGCTACTGATGCAATTAATAGCAGTGGCTATTCCCTAAGTAAACTTAATTAATAGCCGTTAATGGACTTCTCCTCCAAGAACTTATGCAAACCTTTTTTAAACCCAGCAAACTAACTGCACTAACCACATCCTCTGGCAACAAATTCCAGAGCTTAATTGTGCGTTGAGTGATCCTTGTTTTGAACTAATTCCCTGTTATTGTATCAAATAAATCTATTGTTGAAAATGTTTTTGTTTTGGCACACACCTGATCCCCTGTTGCTGGAAAGAGTGCAGGGGTTGTGGAAGCTGGAGCCTAGAGGGCTCATGGTGACCTCTGGAGTCCTCTGTTGGGAGAAGTGTGCAGATCAGCCTGCAGGTCCTCTGTTGCTGGAAAGAGTGCAGGGGTTGTGGAAGCTGGAGCCTAGAGGGCTCATGGTGACCTCTGCAGTCCTCTGTTGGGAGAAGTGTGCAGATCAGCCTGCAGGTCCTCTGTTGCTGGAAAGAGTGCAGGGGTTGTGGAAGCTGGAGCCTAGAGGGCTCATGGTGACCTCTGGAGTCCTCTGTTGGGAGAAGTGTGCAGATCAGTCTGCAGGTTCTCTGTTGCTGGAAAGAGTGCAGGGGTTATAGAGGCTGGAGTCTAGAGGGCTCATGGTGACCTCTGGAGTCCTCTGTTGGGAGAAGTGTGCAGATCAGCCTGCAGGTCCTCTGTTGCTGGAAAGAGTGCAGGGGTTGTGGAAGCTGGAGCCTAGAGGGCTCATGGTGACCTCTGGAGTCCTCTGTTGGGAGAAGTGTGCAGATCAGTCTGCAGGTTCTCTGTTGCTGGAAAGAGTGCAGGGGTTATAGAGGCTGGAGTCTAGAGGGCTCATGGTGACCTCTGGAGTCCTCTGTTGGGAGAAGTGTGCAGATCAGTCTGCAGGTCCTCTGTTGCTGGAAAGAGTGCAGGGGTTGTGGAAGCTGGAGCCTAGAGGGCTCATGGTGACCTCTGGAGTCCTCTGTTGGGAGAAGTGTGCAGATCAGCCTGCAGGTCCTCTGTTGCTGGAAAGAGTGCAGGGGTTGTGGAAGCTGGAGCCTAGAGGGCTCATGGTGACCTCTGGAGTCCTCTGTTGGGAGAAGTGTGCAGATCAGTCTGCAGGTTCTTTGTTGCTGGAAAGAGTGCAGGGGTTATAGAGGCTGGAGTCTAGAGGGCTCATGGTGACCTCTGGAGTCCTCTGTTGGGAGAAGTGTGCAGATCAGCCTGCAGGTCCTCTGTTGCTGGAAAGAGTGCAGGGGTTATAGAGGCTGGAGTCTAGAGGGCTCATGGTGACCTCTGGAGTCCTCTGTTGGGAGAAGTGTGCAGATCAGTCTGCAGGTCCTCTGTTGCTGGAAAGAGTGCATGGGTTATGGAAGCTGGAGCCTAGAGGGCTCATGGTGACCTCTGGAGTCCTCTGTTGGGAGAAGTGTGCAGATCAGCCTGCAGGTCCTCTGTTGCTGGAAAGAGTGCATGGGTTATGGAAGCTGGAGCCTAGAGGGCTCATGGTGACCTCTGGAGTCCTCTGTTGGGAGAAGTGTGCAGATCAGTCTGCAGGTCCTCTGTTGCTGGAAAGAGTGCATGGGTTATGGAAGCTGGAGCCTAGAGGGCTCATGGTGTCCTCTGGAGTCCTCTGCTGGGAGAAGTGTGCAGATCAGTCTGCAGGTTCTCTGTTGCTGGAAAGAGTGCAGGGGTTATGGAAGCTGGAGCCTAGAGGGCTCATGGTGACCTCTGGAGTCCTCTGTTGGGAGAAGTGTGCAGATCAGCCTGCAGGTCCTCTGTTGCTGGAAAGAGTGCAGGGGTTGTGGAAGCTGGAGCCTAGAGGGCTCATGGTGACCTCTGGAGTCCTCTGTTGGGAGAAGTGTGCAGATCAGTCTGCAGGTTCTCTGTTGCTGGAAAGAGTGCAGGGGTTATGGAAGCTGGAGCCTAGAGGGCTCATGGTGTCCTCTGGAGTCCTCTGCTGGGAGAAGTGTGCAGATCAGTCTGCAGGTTCTCTGTTGCTGGAAAGAGTGCAGGGGTTATGGAAGCTGGAGCCTAGAGGGCTCATGGTGACCTCTGGAGTCCTCTGCTGGGAGAAGTGTGCAGATCAGTCTGCAGGTCCTCTGTTGCTGGAAAGAGTGCAGGGGTTGTGGAAGCTGGAGCCTAGAGGGCTCATGGTGACCTCTGGAGTCCTCTGTTGGGAGAAGTGTGCAGATCAGTCTGCAGGTCCTCTGTTGCTGGAAAGAGTGCAGGGGTTATGGAAGCTGGAGCCTAGAGGGCTCATGGTGACCTCTGGAGTCCTCTGTTGGGAGAAGTGTGCAGATCAGTCTGCAGGTTCTCTGTTGCTGGAAAGAGTGCAGGGGTTATGGAAGCTGGAGCCTAGAGGGCTCATGGTGACCTCTGGAGTCCTCTGCTGGGAGAAGTGTGCAGATCAGCCTGCAGGTCCTCTGTTGCTGGAAAGAGTGCAGGGGTTGTGGAAGCTGGAGCCTAGAGGGCTCATGGTGACCTCTGGAGTCCTCTGCTGGGAGAAGTGTGCAGATCAGCCTGCAGGTCCTCTGTTGCTGGAAAGAGTGCAGGGGTTGTGGAAGCTGGAGCCTAGAGGGCTCATGGTGACCTCTGGAGTCCTCTGTTGGGAGAAGTGTGCAGATCAGTCTGCAGGTTCTCTGTTGCTGGAAAGAGTGCAGGGGTTATGGAAGCTGGAGCCTAGAGGGCTCATGGTGACCTCTGGAGTCCTCTGCTGGGAGAAGTGTGCAGATCAGCCTGCAGGTCCTCTGTTGCTGGAAAGAGTGCAGGGGTTGTGGAAGCTGGAGCCTAGAGGGCTCATGGTGACCTCTGGAGTCCTCTGCTGGGAGAAGTGTGCAGATCAGTCTGCAGGTCCTCTGTTGCTGGAAAGAGTGCATGGGTTATGGAAGCTGGAGCCTAGAGGGCTCATGGTGTCCTCTGGAGTCCTCTGCTGGGAGAAGTGTGCAGATCAGTCTGCAGGTTCTCTGTTGCTGGAAAGAGTGCATGGGTTATGGAAGCTGGAGCCTAGAGGGCTCATGGTGACCTCTGGAGTCCTCTGTTGGGAGAAGTGTGCAGATCAGCCTGCAGGTCCTCTGTTGCTGGAAAGAGTGCATGGGTTATGGAAGCTGGAGCCTAGAGGGCTCATGGTGACCTCTGGAGTCCTCTGCTGGGAGAAGTGTGCAGATCAGCCTGCAGGTCCTCTGTTGCTGGAAAGAGTGCAGGGGTTGTGGAAGCTGGAGCCTAGAGGGCTCATGGTGACCTCTGGAGTCCTCTGCTGGGAGAAGTGTGCAGATCAGCCTGCAGGTCCTCTGTTGCTGGATAGAATGCAGGCCCGGTGGAAGATAAAACCTAGTCCCAAGAAGAGAATAGATAGAATAACACACCCAACATTCCCACAGGAGCTCCCAAAAAAAGGGAAACGCCTTCAGTGCTGGGCCAGCTCTTCACCCTGCCCTGGAGCATGTTTAATGTACACAAACCATAGTTTATGCTTAGGGTACATGATTTATATGCACAAACCAAGATTTAGAAGTGTAAAAAATGATTACTTGACACATACATAGCAAACATGTCAGGAACATAAAGATGTGCAACCTTGAAAAATTTGTTTCAGTTTGTTAGTTCATTTCATAAGTGCCTTAAGTCATTTCTTTAGTTTTGGAACAAAAAACATTTTGGTTTTTTGTTCCAATTGTTTTTTGTTTTACGTTGAAGTCATTGGGGGAATGTCCCATTGACTTCAGTGTAAAAGTAAAACAGGCTGAGGACCAGGCCTTATGCTGGGACTCAACCAGAGACCCACCAAGACCCAGACCTGATGCGCAGGCCCGGCCGAATCCAATCCCAGATGCCGAGGTCTGAGGCAGGAGTCAAGCCAAAGGTTGGGTCCTGGTCACTGAAGCCCAGGTCCAAGTACAATGCTAGGGATTGGGCCTGGTTCTAGGCCCGAGCCTGATGCAGACCAGGACTAGGGCTTGGACCTAAGCCTAAGCCTGGGCCAGACACCGGGGCCTGGCCAAGGCCAGGTCCAGGTTGCCAAGGTCCAGTCCTAGGCCCAGGTCCAACACCAAGGCCCAGCTGATGCTGAGACCTGATTGCAGAGGCCCAGGCCAACTCCAGGGCCTAGCTGAGGCTGGGTTCCAGTCACCGAGGCCTGGGCCCAATGCTGGGGCATGGCCAAGGCCAGGTCATGGTTGCCAAAGCCTAGGCCTGAAACAGGGGCCTGACCTGAGGCTGTTTCCCAGTTGCCAAGGCCCAGGCTTTGGCCCTATGCCTAGGCCCAGGCCCAACGCTGGGGCTTGGCCAAAGCTATGTCTGATGCTGCGTCCTGTCACCAAGGTGAAGTATGTCATTTTGTGTCAATGGATCAAACAGGAAGAGGATGCAAAGTCTACTCCTGGGCCTAGCCTGAGCCCATGCCCCAGTGACTGGGTCCTAGCCTTGGACCCTTGGGCAGCTGGTACCTGACCTCGGCCTGGCTCCAGCATTGCTCCTGAGCCTATGCCTAGGTACCAGATTCAGGCCTGGCTATAAGCCCAGACCAGGGCCTCAGCATTGGGTCCCAGCCTCAGACCGAGCCTATGCATCATCCATTTTGTTTTATGGCTGCACAACAAAATGGCACCATCCACTCTAGAAGAGGGCGCAGCAAAAATGCCAATGTTTCTATATCAATGTATGAGACATGGAAACATAGAATTGACAGCAGAAAAGGACCAATGGTCCATCCAGTCTGCCCATCAAGCTTCCCACAGTAATATCTGCCGCTCCGTGCAGGTTACCCCCATGTATCAGTCAGTGCTGCTTGACAAGCTTTACTTATGGGCTTGGCTGTAGAAGCAGTCTTGTGTTTTTTTCTTAATGTCTGTGTGTCAATGGCAGGGGAAAAGGGGAATTGTATTTAGACAGCAAGCAACGATGGTCTCGACTTTTACAATCTGAGGAACTGATGCGCATAGGAATAACCCGCACAGTGCAGCAGTCACTACCCTTAATCGAAGGATGGGATTACTACCCATAGCAATAAGCCTTGATGCTTTTGATGCAACTGCGACATCGCTCTCTGCTTCAATGGAGCCATGACTTTTTTACAGTCTGGAGTCACTTCTTGGCATTGAATCCCAGCTGCCAAATCTTCAGCCACTCTACAAGCTTTCTTAAATCTCTTTTCCTTCTCTCTACTTTAGGCATGTCCACTCTGTTACAGATCTTAGAATCATCCGCAAATAGACATACCGTTGTGAGGGCTACACCGAATGACGGTATATAAAATCAGCAATAAATAAAATAAATAAATACTTTTCCTTCTATCCCTTCTGCAGTGTCGCTCACAAAGATATTGAACAGAACCGGTCCCAACACCAATCACTCCGCTTAACACCGCGCTCTCTTCAGAGTAGGTTCCATTTACCATTACCCGCTGTCTTCTATCCGTCAACCAGTTTGTAATCCACGCTACTACCTTAGCACCACTCCCAAGCTTCTCATTTTATTCACCAGTCTCCTATGCGGGACCATATCAAAAGCTTTGCTGAAATCCAAGAGGATCACATCGAGAGCTCTTCCTTGATCCAATTCTCTAGTCACCCAATCAAAAAAATCAATCAGATTTGTCTGACAGGGTCCAGAAATCCTCCTGACTGTAGATAGTTCGCTCTCCTTTCCTTCAGCAGAGTCTCCATTACTTTTCCCACCATGGAGATGAGGCTGACCGGCCTGTAGTTTCCAGCCTCCTCTCTGCTCCCATTCTTGTGAAGCGGGACCACCACCGCTCTTCTCCAATCCCACGGTACCACTCCCGTTACCAGAGATCTATTGAACAGGTCGTGCAGTGGCCCCTGGGATGTATCTCATCCGGCCCCATGGCCTTGCTCACTTTCAGTTTGCCTAGCTCTTCCCATACATTCTGTTCTGTAAATGGAGTTTCGTCTGTCCCATCCCCACCTATGGTCCTGTCTACAAACAAAGGTCCTTCTTCAGGGTCTTCTTTAGTGAACACCAAACTGAAGTATATGTTTAATATTTCTGCCATTTCTTCATCTCTCCCCACACATTGTTCCTTGTCACTTTTCAATTTCACTCTACCACTTCAGACCTTTCTCCTTTCTCTGATGTATCTGAAAAATGTTTTGTCACTTTGCTTTACCTCTTTGGCAATCCTTTCTTCTGCTTGACGTTTTGCTTTCCTGATCTTTCTTCATCTCCCTCAGTGTTCCTCTTTTTAGGATCCTTTGTATGTCTTGGTTGTTCTTTTTGCTTTCTTTTTCCAGTCACTTCCTTGAAGAGCCAGATCAGTTTCTTTTTCCTTTTCCTTTTGTTTTCTTTTCTAACATATAGATTTGTTCTTTGTAATTGCTCTTTTAACTTGGCCCATTGTTGATCCACCTCACCATTTTCTCCCAGGCTTCCAGTTCTTCCTCTAGGAGCATTCTCATTTTGATAAAGTCTGTATTTGTGAAATTCAAAACTTGGGTCTTCGTGCATCTTCTCTGTATCCTGTTTGCAATATCAGACCATACTGTCTGATGGTCACTGGTGGGCATCTACTCAGACATTTGAGACATTATTCCCATTTGAGAACACCAGATCAAGTATCACACAAGATGACTATTATTCAGTGTGGAGCTGTTATCTTGAACCAAACCATCTGGAGGCTTAGGGCTTGCCCCCTTTGTTCACAACTCTCTTCAGTGAAAATCAGATTAGCTCACCTTAAAGCTAAATTATGTACAATAAAAATGGAATTAGCAACCACCAAGGAATCTTCCTCCCCCCCCCCCCCCCCCCCACCATGGAAAAATCAGAAACCCAGAAACAAAAGTAGGATAAGACACCCATTCTTCAAAATAGTGCAGCAGATGCCCTCCTCCATGTGCACAGAGCATCCAGAAACCCAAGAATAAATGGATTGCAGTGGGTTCTGATAAGATAAGATAAGACCTCTAATGCAGAGACACCCACTCTCTTGAGTGGCACAAGTACAACATTCACTTTCTGTGTTAGAAAATGAAGAAGATCTAGTAATGGAGACTGATGTGGGTTCAGAAAGGAAAGATGCAACCCCAGAAAGTTTATTCCGCTTCTGACTAGGAGTTAAATTTCCAGAATTATGAAAACATGAGTTAAAGCTACACACTTCTCTGCATTGGGAAGTAATACTTAATGCCTTGATTAATATGGGATTTGCATGGAGGAGCACTAAGCTGTGCACACATTTTCACTCAAGTGTATGTGCATATTTTTTATGTGCAAAACTCTTTGCTCCATCAGGAGTAAAGACCTAAGTACAAAAAATGTGCACAGAACCATGCTCTGACATGTACAGAAAGTCACGTGTACCTTGTTACATCGGGGCCTATGGTTGTAGATGACTTCTTCAGGTCGCCTCAGGCCTACCTTTTTGTGGTTGTAGATGACCTTTTTGAGGACCATTCATGTTTTACCATTTTGTGGTTGCAGATGACCTCTTGAGGTCCTCTCATGTCTTGCTTTTCTTTGGTTGTAGATGACCTCTTCAGGTCCCTTCATGTCTTGCCTTTCTCTGGTTGTAGATGACCTCTTCAGGTCCCTTCATGTCTTGGCTTTCTATGGTTTATTTATTTATTTTATTTATTTAAGGTTTTTATATACCGGCAATCATGAGAACATATCTTGCTGGTTTACATGAAACGGGAGGGCATTAAATACATCAAACTAGAACTGAGGTGACCGAAGGTACAGTTACAATTAACAAGGGTAGCAAAACTTGGTGAAGAGGAAGAAATAGGAAAGAATAAAATGGATAAACGATATACAAGTCAAATTACAAGTTATGTGCAAATGGCATGATTAATGGCTGGATGTTTTAGAGGAGTCCTTGGATTGTGTCCTTGGATTGTGTCATTAAATTGTGTCTGGGAAAGCTTGCTTGAATAACCAAGTCTTAAGTCTTTTCCTAAAAGTTAGGAGGCAGGGTTCTAGTCTGAGATCTGTGGGTAAGGAATTCCACAGAAGGGGGCCAGCTGTGGAGGTGGCGCGATCTCTTAGGGTAATGTGTCTAGTCGATTTCGCAGGGGGAACTTGGAGTGTGCCTCTATAAACATCTCTGGTAGGTCTTGTCGAGTTGTATACTTGGAGAGGGAATTGAAGATCGAGGGAAGTGCATTGATGTATAGTTTTGAAAATGATACATATGGCTTTGTACATGATTCGGAAGTATACAGGTAGCCAATGTAGCTCTTTCAGGATGGGTGATATGTGGTCTCTTTTTCTTGTGCCTGTTAGTAGTCGGGCTGCTGAATTTTGCACCATCTGTAATGGTTTGGAATAGGAAGAAGGCAGACCTAGCAATAGGGAATTGCAATAGTCTAATTTTGAAAAAATGACTGCCTGGATGATCGTTCTGAAGTCTTGAGCATGGAAGAGAGGTCTTATCCTTTTCAAAACCTGGAGTTTAAAGAAGCAGTCTTTGGTTGTTTTGTTGATGTGTGCCTTGAAGTTTAGCCGGTTGTCCAATAACACTCCTAAGTCTCTAACTTGTGTGGTATGTAGGTTGGTAGGAAGAGCAATGTTAGGTGTATTGTTCTCAGGAGAGATGAGTAGGATTTCTGTCTTGGAGGAATTTAAGATGAGGTGAAGGCTGTTGAGTAGTTGTTTGATTTTTTGGTGTAGATGGTTGTAGATGACCTCTTCAGGTCCCTTCATGTCTTGCCTTTCTCTGGTTGTAGATGGCCTCTTGAGGTCCCTTCATGTTTTTCTTTTCTATGGTTGTAGATGACCTTGTGAGATTCCTTCATGTCCTGCCTTTCTTTGGTTGAAGATGACCTCTTGAGGTCCTCTCATGTCTTGCCTTTCTCTGGTTGTAGATGACCTCTTGAGGTCTCTTCATGTCTTGCCTTTCTCTGGTTGTAGATGACCTCTTGAGGTCCCTTCATGTTTTTCTTTTCTATGGTTGTAGATGACCTTGTGAGATTCCTTCATGTCCTGCCTTCTTTGGTTGAAGATGACCTCTTGAGGTCCCTTCATTTCTTGCATTTCTGTGGTTATAGATGACTTCTTGAAGTCCTCTTATGCCCTATTGGAAACAACCTCTTGATATACCTTCCAGCCCTATGTTTTTGTGGTTCTCTGAAATAGTGACTGTAACTGGCATCTTCAGTCAGTCTTTACTTTAGCTTGTTCTTTATATTTTGTCCATCAATAGATCAAAACCTAGGCTTCATTTTTATTATTATTTTGTTTGATTTTTGACTGAAAAAAGAAGAAAGCCTCTGTACAGACTTTCATTCATCTCGGAAAATCAAATTAAACACTGAGACAAGTCCAGGAAAATTTCTGAGATGGAAAATGTAGAGCCCGGAGTACTTTGCATATTTCCCTCCTGTCAGTGCTCCATTTATGTTAAAAGCACCGGTTTCACATCCTTCAGGAGACAGCCCTGTGCTTCCCAAGCCAGATGCATAATGGAATCTGAAGAAAACATTCATGGTGGAATTAAGCTAGGTTCATTCTGAGGTGACAGAGATATCAGAAGTGTTTATTTTTCTGCTGAATCAGGCACCGTTTAGTTTGCAAGGAATAATGAGCTGTGAATGGGTGGCACTTTCACAAGGCAGCAGGCTGAAGGGTTGTACTAGTCTAAGGCTGGAGAAGAGCACCACATCAGAAGTGCTGCAGGGGTTGAAGAATTAGCTGAGAAACCCTCTGACTGACAAACCGCGGGCAAGAGGCCCATGGCAATGGATGGAAACCTCTCACCAGGGACAGTGCTCTAAGGAGCAAGCGTTCTGGAGCTGGCTGCCTGAGTCTCTTCGGAGAGGATCGTGCTTTGCAAACTTGTTTATTTGGTGAGGCATTTAATCTGACCTAACATATTGCAGTGTGGTTATAGTTTTTGGATTTCATGTTGGCAGGAAATGTATACACATCCTGCTGTTTGCAGGTCTGTTTTATTCAGGAAGACGGAACCCTTTATCCATTTTTTAATGCTTTTATCAGTGAATGTGTTTGCAAGCCACTTACAGCAGTGGATGATGTGGCACACAAATCTTTTCAATCAATAAATAAATGCTACACTGAAATACAGTAGTTCACAGGCATGCCTGTTCCTGCAGCCAGCTGTACCCTGGAGAGCTTTCTATCATTAAAAAAAAAAAAAAAGCATGCGATTGAGCACTGTTACCGATAGAATATCTGGAACTTGATGGCTTGTCCTGGGTACCTGGATCTTCTGGGAGATTCATTCTGACCCTAGGACAGGGCGTAGGAATGCATAGCAGGTTAGAATTATAGCAACCCTATGGCCGCTGGCAGACGCATGAGGTGACCCTGCTGCTGCTGTAGCCCACACAGAAATAAAACAACAGGAGGGAAGCGGAGCTCTTTTTTCCTCTGTTCTGCTCTGTTCACTCCAAATTCTCCCCTCCCCTCCCGTGCCCTGCAAGATAAGATGGGAAGGGTTGGATTAGGGGCAAAGTTGATTTTTTCTTCTCTTCTCTTCTCTGTCTGCTCCAGCCCATCCCCTACCCTGCAGGCGGCTTTGTAACTTTACTGCTGCTTAACGTGTTCCATATTTGTTTTTAAATTTAGAGCTTCGTATCCAAAAGCACTTAGCTGGCTAATTGAATATACGGGCACATACCTCTCTCAACTCTCGCCGGCTAAATAAGTTAGGGGCTAGAAATTAACCGGATAAGTTAGGGGCATTCCAGGAGCGTAACTGGGAGGAGTTAAGTTAGATGGCTGAGTGAACCAGCTAACTCTGATATTCAGATGACATAGCCGGCAATGTCTGGCCTGGCCAAAGAGCTGTCCTGAAGCTAGCCAGCTATATCCAGCAGTGCGGCTGCACTATTGACTAGGCCTCCAAAGTTAGCCAGGTTAAGTTTAGCTGGCGAACTTTGCTATCCAGACTGTTTATGTATTTTATATTGCATTTATTTGTTTTTATTTTCCGTGTGTTTCATTGTAAACCGAGTTGGACTAGTTGAAAATAGCAGGTAATAAGATGGTTTAAATAAATAAATAGGGGCTGGAGCAGGAACCAGAGGGCTGTTCTCTGCTGAGTGATTTTCCGTGTTATAATCCTTGTGTGCTGTGCCTAGGGGAAGGGCACATGCCTGGGACAGAGAAGGGGGAGAGTGTTGGAGCAGAGTTTAGGAAGAGAGGGTCATCCCAGGAGGGGAGCAAGGCAGAGAGAGAATATGCAAACAGGAAAGGAGAAGAGAGAAAGCTGGGGCATGCACCAAGTCCCCCGCCCCAGACCGAATTTGAAACGTGCCAAGGGATGGCGTTTGCAGAGAGGTGGCTGGGTCGGGAGAGGGCTGCTGTTTCAGAGACACCGTGTATGTACTGGAAGTGTAACCGGGCCTGGCAGTGCCGTCAGAACTGGGGTGCGTACTGAGCCCATTCATAAAAAGCGAACTGAGCAGCCGTGAAGGAGGAAGAAGAAGCCGACAAGACAGGTTGCACTTGTGCAGATGGAGAAAGCCAGTGAGAAAGGAAGCAGTGAAATGAGGCGGGAGAGGAGGCTTCCATGCAAAGGACCCTGCAGGACGGATGTTGCTGTGAGGGCCCGGGTGTCAGCCCCCAGCTTTCCAAAAGGGAGCTCTGCGCAGATGTCAATTTGCGGGCAATTTCGCCTGCTCCTCAGCTGCATTTGCGCACACATTTTTCGTGCAAAACCCCCTAGCTAAATTTCAGCGCGCCAACAGGGTTTTACGCACGGAAGTAGCTTTAAAAATCCAGCCCTCACTGCATAAACAGGTGGAGTCCTGCTCTTGGGATGCAGAGACCCTAGAAAGCACTACATAGTGAGGGGGGGGGGGGGAGGAGAAGCGCTGCCCTAGGTTTCCATGAGTGCGGCATCTTGCAGACCCTCCACTGGAGATCACGTCAAACCGTTGATCAGCTGCTGCCAGCACTGGGCCAGCACTGGAAGTCTGAGCGAGCAGCAGAGCAGTGGTTTTATAGTAAACACTTCCCTCAGACGCGCATAGCGCCGCCTGCTCTGGATGCAATTTCATGTGACCTGCTCCTGACACAGCCCAGCTGCTCCTCTTCCTCTGCATGGCTTCCATTTACCGAGCAGCCAACGAATTGTCTGGAGAATAGTAACTTAATCCCCATCTCCCAGCCCTGAAATGTCACCCCCTGAGCTGTTATGTAAGATAAAAAAAAAGAGGAACCCGAATTTAAAAAACACTTTATTAATACTTTATCAAATATAATAAATACAAAAAAGTGATAATCATTCCCACCCTATAGCATTTCTTAACATTATTACATAAACAATTATACATTAGTATCCACAATACTGTGTGTACAAAAGTTACAAAATATACAGCATATACACTATAACATATAATTACATAAAACATATACAAACAAAAATACAGTCATACACAAATACAATGTAAACATATGACAATATGTTTTTTGTCTTAAATGTATAGACATAATGTGATGAACATGTATGTACCTTCAGATGCTGGTGATATGGCTCTGTGACCTAGTAGAAGAGATGAGTGTACACACCTGGCCACCAATGTATATTAGCAATAGCTGGGTCCTTATTCTCTTCCTTTGTTGTTCTTGTAAGTGTCTTGAGTGTTGGGGCTGGAATATAACCTTCTCTGCTACTCGGTGCAAAATAATTTCCTTAACAGTTTTCTTCAAGCAAAAACATCCTATTCTGTGTCACAGCTTAACCCCCTCCAAACCTCCACATGTCTGTTCTCTCTTTTTGGCATTGCAAGACATAAATCTAGCACGGACCCTGTGCCACCGTTACTATGTTATTGGGTGGTGATAGCCTGCATCCGTCTGCCTGCCCTGCTCACTGCCTGCACAGAAAGGGGCGGACAAGTTTAGTAATGAAAATCTACGGCGCAGGGGACGTTTCTAGAGGATAAATAACCCACGACGGAAGCCTGGAAAGGGAGTAAGGAAAATGAGGCATCCCAAGGCTGTTTGGCAGAAGAAGATGCCAGATGTTCGGGAAGGCAGCAGCTCCAGCCCAGGACCACGCTGTAAATTTGCACAGTCTGAGGAAGAGCGGCACCTCCGTGCACGGTTCAACAAGCAACAGGAGCTACAAGAAAATACTGAATTAATGTTTGCTTGTTGACTTTTATTTCTGCGCAATGAAATCAATGAAGCGATTAGGAAGAAGCTCTTTTATAAGGCAAACAAACGCCTAAAGAGCAGTGGTTCAGCCTATCGTGAAAGAGACAGGATCAGGAGATGTAAGCACTCGAGCCAGTCCTGGAAGCAAATTACTGGGCCTGGCTCATCCCTAGAAAAGGAAAAATTAGGTGGAAAGCTTCCTCCACGAAGGGGAGAAGGCATTTGCTGCTCCTCTTGAAGTAGTTTGGCCCTTTCACCTGGAAGAGGAAATCGAGAGGGAGAGATTCATTTTTAGAGTAGGCTGAGATGTTCGGTTGTGAGGGGAGAGAGCGTCTGCCTGATGTGGCCTCACATGGAAAGGAGGAAGGCATGTGGAGCCGGCAGGGCCCTCTGAGAACTGTAAATTATAATGTTTCCCGTAGGGTGGTCAAAGGATTGTGGAGACTGCAGTTTGAGCGGTACAGGTGCTGCAACAGGTAATATGGACCAAGTTAATACCACACCTGGATTTATCCCCAGCCAACAATGTATGGAATCTGCCTCCGGGCGGCCTGTTCTCAAAGTCATCAGCCAGAGCGTTCCAGTGGCGGCTGGAAGAGAATCGCTTCATGGAAGTAACTCATTGGGTGGGAAGGTCCCCTAACACTGAGGGTAGGGGACTGTAAACAGACTAATCATTTCATTTATCAGTCAAGTCAAGCGGAAGGAGCACTACGTTCCAGACCTAACAAGTATCCTTTTTAGGCCATTTCTAAGAGTTTCCCCTGCCCTTGTGCAGTGGTTGGCTGAGTTCCCCATTATAAACTGGGTTGAGCATACTCAAGATATATTTGGCTGAAGATTTGATTTTGGGATGATTGCAGCTATTGGCTGATGTTCCCACTGGACCCCATGGCCTACAAGTTGGGATAACAAGGAGAAATGCCATTTTTGTGCTCTCACGGACCAGGAGGGGTTTTTCCTGTTGGAGAAAAGCAAAGAGGAGAGGTTTTTTTGTCTTACAGAGAGTTGGGCCTGCTGTTTTCTTGACCTGACCAGCCTGGAAGGAAAAGCCCTCCACCATTCTGGAAGGACCAGGATTGGGACTGCAAGTCTCTTTACCAGTCAAGTCAGAAAGACATGTATTGTTATTGTTATTGATTGTTAGTTTTCCTATGTTTGAGGGGAGGCCTTCACCTTCCTACCCCATCCTAAGAAGCACTATTCTTCTTTTTCCTATTACCGGGAGACAACACTGATTCAAGTCTGGAGAAGCATAAACAGAGCTATTCTTTTGTTCATGAAGAGTTTTGCTATTCTTGCGGGGATCTTATTCATTAAGTTGCAGTAAACATTTTGTAGCGGGATCCCCAGTTGGCTTATTGGCTGAAACTGGGGAGTTACAATGTTGAGCTTCATCTGGCAGGGGGAAAGATAAACTCCTGGTTGTGTACACCATCTTCCAAAGTCACTTTCACCCCACTTGTCTTAGTCACTGGTCAGGGGAGTCCTCCATTGGGAAAATTCTTGCCGCTTGAGGTACTAGTAGCCAACAGAACCACAGAGTCCAGAAATGGCGTTCAAATTAAACGTTTACTTGAGTCTGAAAATAAGGATCCAAACCAAGATAGAAAAAATTAGAAACAACATCAGCAGAATCAAAACAAAAACCACCATGGTAAACCCCTGAGAGAGTCTCCTCACAGCTGCACCAGCATCCACCTCCAAAATCCCTTCCACTTGGAGGGTAGGGCTGCAAAAAGATGACAAAAACCCTTGTTCCAAAAAATATTCCAAGACAACACTCAAAATTGGACAACTCCAAAATCCTTCTTCCACAGTCTCAAAGTCCTGAAACCAATCTTCTCAATCTCCCATCTCTGCTATTTGCTAATAAGAAAGACAAAAGATCCCAGACGCAGCCCTTCCTTCAGGAACCGGTTCAACAGCTCCAGAGAATACAAAAAACATCTTCCATCCTCTCCTCTCTTGGCCAATCCACTCTACAAGCAGCAATGACCACCTCTTGATCACTCCTCTTGGCGAGAGGCAATGACTCAGATCACATAATCGAAGGAACATTTACATTCCTCAACCATATTTATGTATTTATTATTTATTTAACAACTTTTCTATACCGACATTCGTGGGTACATCATATCGGTTTACATGGAACTAAGAGAAATACAGTGAACAGGGGGAGCAGCAACTGCAGGGGGAGGATTAACAAGGCAACGGGCAGAGAGTGCAATTGGTGTAATGAATGCAATTAATAATAATATTTATTGCATTTATATACCATCATTCTGTGACCAATCATAGTGGTTTACAAAGAGTAACAATCGTTGGAATCCTCCCCTTGCCTTGTCTCCACAAAAAGGTGGGGATAAGGCAAGGGGAGGCTTCCAAAAATGCAAAACCCCCAAAGATATAAAATATAGAAAAAAAGATTAGTAACAGACAATTCCGGGTCACAGTTTTTCTGGTTGAATGCCACAGAGCACCTCAATAGGTTTTTCCCTTCTCAGCTGGGACCCTTGCCCTGAAGACTAGTAAAGGGGTGAGCTGCTCCCAGAGTGAACAGGATGCCTGCACAGAGGAAAGAAGAGAGAGTTTCCCATGTAGGACCCTGATTAAACAAGTAGTGCATTGATTGGACACGATTTTAATTCTGCTAAATCATGGTAAAGTTCCCTTTGGACCCCTACACGTGTCCTGTCGGAAGAGAGGGCAGGAACTCACCTCCGAGAGGATTCCATTTCACTGCCTGGGCCTAAGAGGCTAAGCCTTTTCCCCCTGGGAAGAACCCACTCCTTGAGACTTGGTAAATATGGGGAGGTGGCAGAAGAAGATAGTCCCAATAGAAATTCTTTTGTGGCCCTTTGAATACGTTACAAATCCATGAAAAAAGGGGCTAGACAAGTAAATAAGACTTCTTTGGGAATCACAGCCCAACATGCAGTATGTGAGAGCATCTATTGTTTTTCTCATCGGCAGACCATTGAGATCATTCTCCAACCCCCCTACAGACAAGAACCCCCATATCTTTTTTATGTAGCAAGTGAAGCCAGGGTTACATAGAATAATTTAAACAGCTACCAAAACTAGTGAGCCTGCAGTCTGACCGTCCAGCCACCTAGGTTTCCGTGGCTTTGCTGGATGGTACCTGGCCATCACTAATTTGCTGGCATTGACCCATTACTTTTTGGGAAGTTATAGCCTGCTGGTTTCAACCTGGCTACCCCATGTCCTGCAGTGTTAATAGGTCGTACTTCCTTTTATCTCTGTGGGCCATTTCCAATTCTGCAACCTGCTAACCCTGTTCTTACCACTCTCCTCTCTCTGTCCTGAGCATGCTTGAATTCTGTCACATTTCTGCTTTCTGCTACCTCTGTGACAGGGCTGATGGCCAGGAAAGAGTGTAAAACATGAGGAGGGATCTAGTGAAGCTCAAGGAATGGTCTAAGCTCTGGCAGCTAAGATTTAATGTTAAAAAAATGCAGAGTAATGCATTTAGGATGCAAAACTCCAAGGGAGAGGTGCAGCATTGGAGGTAAAATTCTTCTGATCACAAAGAAAGAGTGGAATTTGGGGGTGACTGTATCTGATGATCTTAATATGGCTAAACAGGGGGATAAAGTGACAGTAAAAGCCAGAAAGCTGCCTGGCTGCACAGGGAGAGGAATGGTCAGCAGGAAAAGGGAGGTGATATTGCCCCTGTACAGGTCCCTGGTGAGACCTCACTGGGAATACTGAGTACAGTTCTGGAGACCGCATCTTCCAAAGGATATAAACAGGATGGAGTCGCTCCCGAGGGAGGCTGCTAACATGGTCAGTGGTCTTCGTTCTAAAGCACATGGGGCTTGACTTTAAGATGTAAACATGAACTTCCTAGAGGAAAGGCGAGATATGGGGAGACAGGATAGAGACATTCAAATATCTCAAAGATTTCCATGCACAGGAGGTGAGCTTCTTTCAATGGAAAGAAGGCTCTAGAACGAGGGGTCATGAGATGAGGTTGGAAGGGGGCAGACTTAGGAGTAATCTTAGGACATATTTCTTTACAGAGGGTGTGTGGGATGCATGCATCAGCCTTCCAGTAGAAGTGGTGGAGGCAAAATCAGTATCTGAATTAAGAAAGCACGGGATAAATACAGGGAATCTCTAAGGAAGTGATGCTAAATTAATTGGATGGATGAACAGACTGGATGGACCATACGGCCTTTTATCTGCCATTATGTTTCTAAGTTTTTATGTTTCTAACTCTGCTGCTAAGGTATTCCTCAGAAAATATTGAGAGCCAGACAGGCATTCTGGGAGTGGGGAGGAAGGCCGGGTGGGGTTTGGACTTAGGTGCATAGAGCCCAGTTTTCTAAAAGCTCGCAAAGTCCACCTGATCAACGTGTGTACGTCCGGTTGTACCTCAGCAGGGCCGTGGAAGGATCTGCTGCCAGCCCAGGAGGTCATCACAGGAGGTCATCCATCTCTCGCTCTCTTTCTCTCTCTCTCTCTCAAACTGAGCGCCGCAAATCACCCTCCACAGACCTTCCCATCTCTGTTCCGTCCCCTCCTTTCCTCTGACCTCCGACTACGCCGCCCCTCCCACGTCTGGCGCCCTGGGCGACGGCCCTGTCTGCCTAACGCTCCCGCCAGCCCCGTACCTTAACGCTGCTTCGGCACGCGCAGTCACGCCTGCTGGAGAGCAGGGGGTGGTCACGTCCACCCCAGCATTTACATGTGGACTTTGAAAATGGAAAGAACGTGCGTGAACGATGTCCCCGCCCCCGGCTCTGTCTTGGGAATGCCTCTTCGCAGCAATCCACGCGTGCTTTATGCGTACAGCCCGGGGGGGGTCATTCGCATACAGCACTTTCATGTGCACAAATGCCTTTGAAAATGACCCCCATGCTTTTTGATTTTAAAAAGTATGGGCCGGATTTTAAAAGCCCCACCCGCGCCGGCCCTATTTTAAAAAGGCCCGGCGACGCGCGTAAAGCCCCGGGGCGCGTGTAAGTCCTGGGGCTTTACTAAAGGGGTGGTGCGGGGGCAGGGCCAGAGACCTCTGACACAGCGGCCATTGCTGCTGTGCTGGAGGATCGCGTGTCCGCAGGCTGCCAGCACGCGCAACTTGCACCTGCCCGGAGGCAGGTGCAAAAGGTAAGAGAAAGGTCAGGGGTGGGTTAGAGTAGGGCTGGGGGGGGGGTGGGAAACTTTAGGGGAAGGGGTGGGAAGGTTAGGCTAGGGGGAAGGGAAGTTCAGAGCGGCCTGGGAGGGAACAGGGGAAGGGAGCGCGCCAACCCCGGATTTTATAATATGCGCGCACCTGCATGTTATAAAATCGGGCGTACGTGTGCGCGCGCCGAGTAGTGCGCGCACATGTACGCCCGCGCGCACCCTTTTAAAATCTACGCCTATATGCACGAACTCTCTCGTCAAAACTACAGCCAGCAAGCAGCAGACGTGACTGTGTGCATGTTAGGAATACCGGGATCGTTTTCCAAGCACGCCTGTGCACGTGAGTCTGCTTTCAGTATTGGTGCAATTGACGTGAATATTCACTGGCTATCGTCTGAGCCCCCGTGTTGTTTAGCGTAGCCCCCAGACGTCAAATAGAGGAGTTCATTGAATGAAGCTAATGTAGTTTTACTGGGTGGTTGAAACTGGCTGGGCCCAATCATCTGCACGCCCATGGCAATGTCACAAAACATTTACAACCGTACCCTCCACTTTCTGATCGGGGATGTCCAGTCCCTGCACAAGGCTTCCAGTAAGAGCTTGGTTACAGACGGGTCCCGGAGGGAATCAAGGGATCCCTGCCGGGACCAAACTAACAGGGTAGTGGCCCCCCTCCCCCTACACACACACACAGTCCGTGAGGGATGACTCCCTGATGAGAGCCACATAGGAATGCAAGATTGTGCCTTCCCCCACCACAGACTGCCCGATCTGATGCAGAGATAGAGTGCGACCAGCAATGGATCCTTAAATCCACCTCCCTCATGCCCCCTCCCCCCGGCTGGCAGTAGTAGTTGCTTTTAAACAAACGTTATTGCTTAGATGTGACTTCTGCTGTTATGGATGGAGTTTGAGGAAGGGCATTATCCCCTCCTCCCAAACATCAGAAGACCTGGTAGGTCACCGAGAGCCCATCCTGTGGCGGCCGAAAAGAAAAGAGAGGCTACCTGACAGCTGCCAGAGGACCCCATCCTGATGATCCACGAAAGAGAGACAGGACCTGGCTGCTGCCAGCAGACTCCATCCCATTGGCGGATGAAAAAGAGGCCCAGAAGAGAGGGGACAGGGAGGGGGTCTGTGTGTGTGTGAGAGGCTGTGTTTGTGAGTATGTGTATGTGAGTGAGAGAGGTTGTGTGTGTGTTTGAGAGAAGCTACATGTTTCTGTGAGTGTATGTGTGTGCATGTGTGAGAGGCTGTGTTTGTGAGTATGTGTATGTGAGTGAGAGAGGTTGTGTGTGTGTTTGAGAGAAGCTACATGTTTCTGTGAGTGTATGTGTGTGTGTGTGTGCATGTGTGAGAGGCTGTGTTTGTGAGTATGTGTATGTGAGTGAGAGAGGTTGTGTGTGTGTTTGAGAGAAGCTACATGTTTCTGTGAGTGTATGTGTGTGTGTGTGTGCATGTGTGAGAGGCTGTGTTTGTGAGTATGTGTATGTGAGTGAGAGAGGTTGTGTGTGTGTTTGAGAGAAGCTACATGTTTCTGTGAGTGTATGTGTGTGTGTGTGTGCATGTGTGAGAGGCTGTGTTTGTGAGTATGTGTATGTGAGTGAGAGAGGTTGTGTGTGTGTTTGAGAGAAGCTACATGTTTCTGTGAGTGTATGTGTGTGTGTGTGTGTGCATGTGTGAGAGGCTGTGTTTGTGAGTATGGGTATGTGAGTGAGAGAGGTTGTGTGTGTGTTTGAGAGAAGCTACATGTTTCTGTGAGTGTATGTGTGTGTGTGTGTGCATGTGTGAGAGGCTGTGTTTGTGAGTATGTGTATGTGAGTGAGAGAGGTTGTGTGTGTGTTTGAGAGAAGCTACATGTTTCTGTGTGTGTGTGTGTGAGTGAGAGAGAGGCGGTTGTATGTGTGAAGGAGAGAGATCCTGGCTGTTTGCATTATGTGACAGAGAGAGAGGCTGTGGGTGTCTGAGAGATAGAGGGAGAGAGAGGGGAAGAGGCTCCATGCATGTGAGCGTGTGTGGTTGTATGTATGTATGAGTAAGAGAAAGGGCTGTGCAGTCCCCTCCCTCACTAATCCACAATCTTAGGGGATCTGGAAATCAAAAGTTTCCAGGTATGGAGAGAAGAATTTTTAAAATTCTTTGTTGTAATTATTGCATTGTTTGATGTGTATACTGTTTTGAAATATTTTATTGGTGTTTGAGAAATTTTGGATATTCTATTCATCAGTTTTTTTGGAAATCTTGTTATGAGTATGGTTTACTATTATGATTTATGGTGTATATTTATTTATTTTGTTATTAGATGTTTTATGGAGCATGGTGATATTTCTGTTTTTCCATTATTGCACTGCATACAGACCCTGGCTTGTTGCTGTTTCCAGTTCACTTTGTCTCCATGTATCTGTATGTTATGGTCACTTTATTCTGTATTTGTTGAGGGTCAGTCTGTATTCTGCATGTCTGACTGAAGTGAGGGATTCTGCAAGGGCTTCTGTAAGGACCTGTTGCAGTCACAGCTTATTTCGTTTTCCACGATGGAGATGTGTTCTTCTAGACCGGCTGTGCTATTGCAGTGCTGTTTAAATTCTGGGAGTTAGTGCTGTTATAGTATGGCAGGGTTGCTACACAGGTTCTGAGAGTTGTAGGGATTTGTGTTACTTCACAAAGTATCTTGCATTGGAAGGTGCTTGTGTTGCTGTTACTGAGGTGACGCCAGAATTTGAACATTTTATTTTGTCTGGAGAATTATAAGGGGAAACACCCAAGGTCCATTGTAGGGGAAATTTCTGTGGATGTAGAGTGAGTTACAGAACTGAAGGTGCAAGGTTTGTATTGAGATTCTGCCCCTTCATGCACAGACTGCAATATTCATAATCGTAGTTTTACTGGGAAGATGAAACTGGCTGGGTTTTTTTAAAAATTGCACAGAAGGCCCTTGGGACTTTCTTCTTCTGTGTCAGCCAGGGGATGGGCGTGATTTGTGGAAATGTCATTTTGGCTTGCCTCCTCCCAAAGACTTCTGTCTAGAGGTGCCATTGGCTTCACCTCCTCCACTCCTGATACGTGCATGATCCCTGGCAGAAGAGGAGCTGGAGGGGCTGCTTTCTCACAGGACAAGCAGGATGGTAGTCCTCACATATGGGTGACATCATCAGGATGCAGATCAATCATGGAACACTTTTGTCAAAGTTTCTAGAACTTTGACTGGCACCCAATGGGCATGCCCAGCAATGTACTGACCCTGCATCTAGCAGGGGTCCCCCTTCAGTCTCTTTTTTTCCGCACAGCAGTAGCCACGTGGGTTAAGGAGCTCTCTTGAGATTCCTGACAGGAATTTTCCTCATGGAACTTATTCAAAATTTTCAAAAACATTTTACCCCATAGGGGTCTCCCTATCGATATCTGTACTCTGCAGTCCAAAGGTAAGGTTTTACCCATGTTGCGGTCGATTCCCGTCGAGTTTCCCCTTCGGGGCCTATCTGTCATCGACCATACCGTGGCTAAATTTTTGTTGAGGCCATGGCGTCGGGTTTTCGTCGGTGCCCCGATTGTCCTCGAACAATGTCCATCACAGACCTGCATAGAGTTTGTATATTGTGTTTGGGGGCCGACCATGATACCCTAACTTGCACCAAATGTGCCCAAATGACGCTGAAGGGCCGCAAAGCCCATTTGGAGAAGATGGAATTTCTTTTTCATTCAAAACTCCCGATTCCATCGACCGCTTCAACTTCATCTGAGCCGGTGCCATCGACCTCTCGCCAGCAAAGAGACACCGGTGCTTTTCGTCTGGCTTCGACTACTCCCAAGGTGTCGACTTCTTCCTCCTCGCCTCAGGAGAAGGACCGAGGAGAACATCGTGAAAAGTGTCGACACCGGCATCGGAAGGTTCAGTCCGCTGAACCAGGCAAGCCATTCGCATCGGCGTCGACAGAGCCACCGAAAAAGAAATCCCATCCGGAGAAGGTCCCATCCTCCTCTGCGATGGGTCACCGAGGCATTCCCCACCTACATCGGTGCAGGGAGCCGCGATTCCACTTTCACCGGTGGGCCCTCCGGCTACGCCAGTGCTGCCTCCAACTCCAGTGCCAGGGTTCCATGCCCCAGGCTTCCATGAGGAAATGGATCGGATTATCCAAGAGGCCATTGGTAAAGCCCTGCACAGCTTCCAGCCTCCATCAATACCGATAGTGGTGCCTGAGGCTGTCACTGATCCCATCCCCATGGCGCTTGCACCGTTACTGGGTAGATTGGATGCATTGCTCGGTGCCCTACCACCGCTGGAACCGAGAACACCGGTATGTCCTCTTCCTTCAATGCCCATCCCTGTGTCATCAGAGGATGAAGAAACACCGATACCCATACCGCCATCTGGGATCATGCCACCAACTCATCCATCGATGTCACCGGTTCCATGGATTCCTCATGATAAGGGCCCTGACTCAGCAAGCTGCATTGGCGTCCTTGCGTCTCACTCTCCATACCCTGATCTCCCTAGGGTTTCTAATCAACTATCCCAAATCCAAGATAGTTCCATCCCAAACCCTATCTTTTATAGGGGCCGACCTAGACACTATACAGGCGAAAGCCTTCCTTTCTCAGGATCGGGCTTTCACCCTGGCCTCTCTGGCGCATCTTTTACAGACTCGAGTATCCTCAACTGCTCGTCACTTCCTCATATTGCTAGGCCACATGGCATCCTCGGTACATGTCACACCGATGGCTCGCCTAGCCATGAGAGTCAAGTAATGGACTCTAAAATCCCAGTGGGTTCAAGCTTGTCAGCCAATGTCCATCATTGTTCACGTTACCACACAGCTCCAACTATCGCTGGCCTGGTGGATGCAACATTCCAATCTAACTCAAGGCCTTCCATTTCAGGCTATAGAACCTCAAATTACCTTGACGACAGACACCTCCAACCTAGGGTGGAGTGCTCATGTCGGCAACCTGCAGACCCAGGGAACCTGGCCTCCAGAGGAAGCCAAACACCAGATAAATTTCCTGGAGCTTCGGGCAATCAGAGGATTGCCTCTCAAACAAGACCATCCTGACAACCAGGTGGCGATGTGGTACATCAACAAGCAAGGGGGAACGGGCTCCTACCTCCTGTGTCAGGAAGCTGCACAGATATGGGCGTGGGCCCTTTCCCACTCGATGTACCTCACAGCCACCTACTTGCTGGGCGTGGACAATGTGTTGGCGGACAAGTTGAGCCGCATGTTTCTTCCGCACGAGTGGTCTCTTATCCCCACGGTAGCGGACACAATATTCCAACGTTGGGGTTACCCTCACATAGACTTCTTTGCGTCAGTCCACAAATGCAAAGTAGAAAACTTCTGCTCCCTCACTCGCAACCACCATTCACAACCGAGAGACGCTTTCGCTCTCTCGTGGGCCAGCGGTCTCCTCTATGCGTACCCTCCACTTCCACTCTTATCAAAGACTCTTGTGAAGCTACGAAAGGACAAGGGCGTAATGATTCTGATAGCCCCTCACTGGCCACACCAGATGTGGTTTCCAATCCTCCAGGATTTATCAGTACGCCGCCACATTCCTCTTGGGAAGGATCCACTTCTGATAACTCAGAATAACGGATGCCTGAACCACCCCAACCTCCAGGCCCTATCTCTGACTGCCTGGATGTTGAAAGGTTAATACTCCAACCTCTTAACCTTTCAGAGTTGGTGTCCCGAGTCCTGGTAGCTTCACGAAAGCCTTCCACGAGAAGATCTTATCATTCCAAAAGGAAGAGGTTTACAGTATGGTGTACATCTATGTCCTTAGACCCCTTCACTTGTTCCACGATGAAATTTCTGGACTATCTCTGGCACTTGTCGGAGGCAGGCCTGAAAACTTCCTCCATCAGGGTGGATGTCGATGCTGTAGCCATGTTTCATAGAGGCGCGGGGAATGTTCCTATTTCAACACAACCCTTAGTAATGCGCTTTATGAGAGGCTTGCTCTACTTAAAATCTCCACTGCGCCCTCCAGCCCCTGCTTGGGACCTTAACATAGTTTTGGGACGGCTCATGAAACCTTAGTTTGAGCCTCTCCACTCCTGTGATCTCCGTTATCTCACATGGAAAGTAGTTTTCCTTCTCGCTATCATGTCTGCTCGCAGAGTTAGTGAATTGCAGGCATTACACTAAAATTCTGCATGACAAGGTAGTGCTCCGCACTCACCCTAAGTTTTTACTGAAGGTAGTGTCAGAATTTTATATTAACCAATCTATTATCCTACCTACCTTTTTTCCCAGGCCCCATTTGAACCCAGGAGAACAGGCTCTGCATTCCTTGGACTGCAAACGTGCCCTAGCCTTCTATCTGGACTGCACGTCGGCCCACAGGAAATCCACTCAACTGTTTGTTTCTCTCGATACCATCAAATTGGGAAATCCTGTGGGAAAGCAGACCCTCTCCTCCTGGTTAGTGGACTGCATTTCTTTTTGCTACCAGCAAGCAGGCATTCTGCTACAAGAGCGTGTAAAAGCACAGTCGGTCAGGGCCATGGTGATATCAGTAGCGCACCTCCGTTCAATGCCGCTTGCTGATATTTGTAAGGCTGCGACCTGGAGTTCTCTCCGTACCTTCGCAGCCCATTATTGCTTAGATAAGGCTGGCAGACAGGATTCCATCAGTTTAACTTCCCAACATCCTTCCACCGACCCGTTCAGGGTTCAGGATGCCCTCCTAACCAAATTTCCACCCCAGTTCTTTTGCCTGTTGCACGTCTTTGGGAACATTTGGTGCATGCTCGGGCAACCTCAGCTCGGTACTCACCCACATGTGAGGACTACCATCCTTCTTGTCCTGGGAGAAAGCAGAGTTGCTTACCTGTAACAGGTGTTCTCCCAGGACAGCAGGATGTCAGTCCTCACGAAACCCACCCGCCACCCCTGGGAGTTGGGTACGCTTGCGATTTATTATGTTATTTTTCGCACGCTCTTTTTTACTTTACATAAGACTGAAGGGGGACCCCTGCTGGATGCAGGGTTGGTGCCGTGCTGGGCATGCCCAGTAGGGGCCAGTCAAAGTTCTAGAAACTTTGACAAAAGTGTTCCATGATTGGCTCCATCCTGATGATGTCACCCACATGTGAATGCAGTGAACCTTAAGATACCTAATGTGACAGCGTTACCCTGGCTGTGCTGAACTTAACTCAGTCCTGATCAGCCTGGCATGAAAACCTGCAGATACTGGTAGCTTTCCAGTTTAAATGTGGCTTAGTACACGACCTGCTGATCTCCCTCTGCCTCAGTTCTAATCCCAGCTCTGTCACTGACTCTCTGTGGGACTCTGGGTGAGTCACATTATCTCCCTGTGTCTCAGGTCTAATCCCAGCTCTGTCCCTGACTCTCTATGTGATCCTGGGTGAGTCATTTTATCTCCCTGTGCCTCAGTTCTAATCCCAGCTCTGTCCCTGACTCTCTATGTGATTCTGGGTGAGTCACTTTATCTCCCTGTTCCTCATTTCTAATCCCAGTTCTGTCACTGACTCTCTCTGTGACCTTGAACAAGCAACCTCATCCCTCTGTGTCTCAGTTCTAATCCCAGGTTTGTCACTGACTCTGTATGATCCTGGGTGAGTCACTTTATCTCCCTGTTCCTCAGTTCTAATCCCAGTTCTGTCACTGCCTCTCTCTGTGACCTTGGACAAGCCACCTCATCCCTCTGTTCCTCAGTTCTAATCCCAGCTCTGTCACTGACTCTGTATGATCCTGGGTGAGTCACTTTATCTCCCTGTTCCTCAGTTCTAATCCCAGTTCTGTCACTGACTCTCTGTGTGATCCTGAGTGAGTCACTTTATCTCCCTGTGTTTCAGTTCTAATCCCAGCTCTGTCACTGTGTGTGACCCTGGGAGAGTCACTTTATCTCCCTGTGCCTCTGTCACTGACTCTCTATGTGACCTTGGGCAGGTCATCTCTTTGTGCCTCAGTTCTAATCCCAGCTCTGTCACTGACTCTCTGTGCGATCCTGGGTGAGTCACGTTATCTCCCTGTGCCTCATTTCTAATCCCAGCTCTGTCCCTGACTCTCTGTGTGATCCTGGGTGAGTCCCTTTATCTCCCTGTGCCTCAGTTCTAATCCCAGCTCTGTCCCTGACTCTCTGTGTGACTCTGGGTGAGTCACGTTATCTCCCTGTGCCTCATTTCTAATCCCAGCTCTGTCCCTGACTCTCTATGAGATCCTGGGTGAGTCACCTTATCCCCCTGTGCCTCAGTTCTAATCCCAGCTCTGTCCCTGACTCTCTGTGTGATCCTGGGTGAGTCACTTTATCTCCCTGTGCCTCAGTTCCAATCCCAGGTCTGTCACTGTCTGTGTGACCTTGGGCAGGTCACTTCAACACCCTGTATCTCAGTTCTAATCCCAGTGACTCTCTGTGTGACTCTGGGTGAGTCACTTTATCTCCCTATATTTCAGTTCTAATCCCAGCTCTGCCACTGACTCTCTGTGTGATCCTGGGTGAGTCACTATATCCCCCTGTGCTTCAGTTCTAATCCCAGCTCTGTTGTTGACTCTCTGTGTGATCCTATGTTAATCACTTTATCTCCCTGTGCCTCAGTTCTAATCCCAGCCCTGTCCCTGACTCTCTGTGTGAGCTTGGGCAGGTCACTTCATCTCCCTGTGCTTCAGTTTACTCTGAAGTTACTGTACAATAATAAATCTGCCTGTATTCTCAGAAATTTGAAGCTGTGATAATAATCCTGCACAGAGTCCATCTTCATGGTGCAGAGCAATGGATCCTCACGGCCGACACTAGGATCTTTGTGTGCAGCATGTAAAAAAAGAAAGTTGATACCAGCCAGGAATTTTCCTGAAAAATTACCCTGTAAAAATTGGAAAGATATTCTTCTGCCTTAACTGGACTATTGAATTGACCAATTCCACGTTTCACAGCACAGATAAAGTGTTGGGCTAGCAGGATAGGAAGGGCAGGCAAGGCCTGGGCTGTGCAGCTGCCAGCCATAGATAACGCTCTGGCTGCACTCTTCCGTCTCACTTTCTGCACCATCATCACCACATAACAGAGGCTTCACCACGAAATCACTCAGCTAAAACCAAACTACATATTCTTCCTGTCAAAAGGAGTCTTAGAAACAGTCCAGAAAATGTTCCCAGCATCAAGCAGAAAGACAAAAGTGTGGGTCATTATCAAACAGGGTAAGAAAACTTCCAAGTGCACAGAAATAAGGACTGGTAAGCAGGTTTAGTAGCTCACAGAGAGAAGGAGAGGCTTATATAGAGGGACAGGGATAAGAGGGATATGTGCTATAGAGAGGCATGAATAAGAGGGATATGTGACGGACAGAAGACAATGTGTGATGGTAAATGGAACTCTCTCTGAAGAGAGAGCGGTTTTAAGCGGTGTACCGCAGGGATCGGTGTTGGGACCGGTCCTTTTCAATATCTTTGTGAGCGACATTGCGGACGGGATAGAAGGTAAGATTTGTCTTTTTGCGGATGACACTAAGATCTGCAACAGAGTGGACACACCGGAAGGAGTGGAGAGAATGAGACGGGATTTAAGGAAGCTGGAAGAGTGGTCAAAGATATGGCAGCTGAGATTCAATGCCAAGAAGTGCAAAGTCATGAATATGGTGAGTGGAAGTCTGAAAGAACTGTATTCGATGGGGGGAGAGAGGCTGATGTGCACGGAGCAGGAGAGAGACCTTGGGGTGATAGTGTCTAATGATCTGATGTCGGCAAAACAATGTGACAAGGCGATAGCTAAAGCCAGAAGAATGCTGGGCTGCATAGAGAGAGGAATATCGAGTAAGAAAAGGGAAGTGATTATCCCCTTGTACAGGTCCTTGGTGAGGCCTCACCTGGAGTACTGTGTTCAGTTCTGGAGACCGTATCTCCAAAGAGACAGAGACAAGATGGAGGCGGTCCAGAGAAGGGCGACCAAAAAGGTGGAAGGTCTTCATCGAATAACTTATGAGGAGAGATTGAAGAATCTAAATATGTACACCTGGAGGAAAGAAGGAGCAGAGGTGATATGATACAGACTTTCAGATACTTGAAAGGTTTTAATGATCCAAAGACAACGACAAACCTTTTCCGTCAGAAAAAAATTAGCAGAACCAGGGGTCACGATTTGAGGCTCCAGGGAGGAAGACTCAGAACCAATGTCAGGAAGTATTTCTTCACGGAGAGGGTGGTGGATGCCTGGAATGCCCTTCTGGAGGGAGTGGTGAAGACCAGAACTGTGAAGGCTTCAAAAGGGTGTGGGATAAACACTGTGGATCCATAAAGTCTAGAGAACGTGAATGAAGAGTGGGTGGCTCGCAGGAATGACGGCTACTACCTGGAGACAATACCCTTATTCAATAAACATACACACGGTTAATGCAACTCCAACATTGCTCTAAGCTTCAACGGCAAGAGGAAATGTGGAAAAAAGCATTCACAAAAAAGCGGGGAGTAGCTTGTTTGTTACGGCGGTTACTACCCCAAACCAAATAAGCCTGATACTTCACTTTCAATGCATATCCAGCATAGCTCTCTGCTTCAACGGCAGGGAGAATGAAGAAAAGTGGATCTATATACAGACAACAACCAACATGGACTGAATTACATAAGTGGATAAGTGGGACAGGTGCTGTAGAGGGTCAGGGATAAGAGGACGGGTGCTGTAGAAGGACAGGGATAAGAGGGATGGGTGCTATAGAGAGATAGGGATAAGTGGGATGGGTGCTGTAGAGGGATAAGGATAAGAGGGATGACTGTTGTAGAGGGACAGGGATAAGTGGGATGGGTGCTATAGAGGGACAGGGATAAGTGGGACAGGTGCTGTAGAGGGACAGGGATAAGAGGGATGAGTGATGTAGAGGGACAGGGATAAGAGGGACGGGTGCTGTGGAGGGACAAGGATAAGAGGGGCATTTACAGCAGGGATAAGAGCCATTGGTTAGAGGGAGCATATGAATGTTTCTACACACAAAATCTTATTTATAAAGGATAGAATACAAAGGGAAGGAAAGAGAAATGAAAGGCAGATGTTAATGTAAAAACGCCATTGAAAACCAATAGAGCATTTAGTGTAATCTCCAACCCATGTCAATGGAGGTAACGCTGTACAGTTCCAGGTCGCTTGTACAAACTTGACCAAAATCGTCTTCATACCAACAGTAGGCACCATGATCTGGTCATGAATCTTCAAGCAGTGATTTATCACTTCTTGGGGGGTCACAAGTCCACGTGTACTATGAATGCACCCCCACTGCATCGTGTATCCTGGAGCGTCAACAATACTTACTTATATTGCTCATAATAAACTCTGCATCCCTCAGTTACATCAATCAACTATAGCCAAGGTCTCTGTTTCCTCCTAATAATAATAATTCTCCTGTACAGCATGAAAATCTTTCTAATAATATGCAGTCCTGAATGAATATATCTCCAGAACCATTTATATCCCTGTTTCTTCACTTCATTTCTCACTGCATGATGATTTGAATGCTGCAGGTTATGACAAAACTAGATTTAAATAAAAAAAGAAAAACAGGGGGAAAACGTTCACTATTTTATCCTTCAGTAAGTCTCCATTTTCACACACAGAGAGGATAATTTTCAAAGGCATTTCAGCAGTTGTAAAATCACCCACCTGATATTTGGGTAAAAACTTACGTGTGTCACGTATGTGCCGAAGTTCACCCAGAGTGAGTGAAGGCGTTCAAAGAGGTAGCGATGCGGGGGTATTTGCACTTTGCTTTTTCAAAAGCATGCATTTAAAATTTCAAGAAAAATGTTCTTCACACATAATAGCAGATATCATAATGGGGAATATCTCAAAGATCCATTAATTATGTGATAAATAAGAAAAAGTAGAAGAGCAGTGGAAAAAACTAAGAAGGAGATAATTGTATAGGTAACTCAGTGCATGATTATTATGGAATCTGTTGCCAGAGGACGTGATCAAGGCAACGAGCATAGCGGGATTTAAAAGAGGTTTGGACACGTTCCTGGAGGAAAAGTCCATGACGCATTATTAGCCAGGCAGACTAAAAGAAAGCTCTTGCTATCTCTGGGAGTGAGTAACAGGAAGTAGATCTACTTTATGGAATCTGCCAGGCACTTTTGGCCTGGATACTATCGGAGGCAGGGTGCTGGGCTCGATGGACCTTGGTCTCACCCAGCATGTTCTTATGTTCTAGGAAAACAAATAAATGTAATAGAAAAAAAATGCTACTGTGGTTTTCTAAAGAAGTAGCTGAAAAAGTAAGGAAAAAAAGGTGGTGTTCAAAAATTACAAGAGATTATAAAAAGAGGAAGACAGACAATGATATCTGGAAAAGGTAAGAAAAGCTGGGAAAGCAATCAGAGAGCAAAGTTACAAATAGAAGAAAAAATAATGAATGTGTTAAAATGGGGGGGGGGGACAAGACATGTTTTAGATATGTTAATCACTCAAACGTTATATTTAAACTTAGACTGGAGACAATATCATAGGCAAAGTGCTCACACTCAGTTCTCGATCTGCTGTCTCTCGCCCTCAATGGGCCGCAGGCAGTAATCAGCCTGTGAGCTCAAACGGTGTTTAATCATTTATTGTCTCCTGTCTCCCCACCCCTCACTCCAAAGAACATATTTTATTTAATCAAATATTCTATAAACCATGAAAGTGCAAAACTAAACAACTCATGTATTTATCAAAATCTATGAATTTACTGCCGGTTAGTAACCCACTGATAGTCAACGAATATTAAGCCACGTAAATGGTCATTTAAATATCAAAGGTATACTTCCATTATCTACCCCGACATGGTCCATGTTTCGACTCGCATGGAGTCTTTTTCAAGGGGAATAAAGATGATAGATCACTATATCACCGGTATATTATTTTCATTCAGTTCCGGAACGCCAGAATCATTAAATGAAAATAATATACCGGTGATATAGTGATCTATCATCTTTATTCCCCTTGAAAAAGACTCCATGCGAGTCGAAACATGGACCATGTCGGGGTGGATAATGGAAGTATACCTTTGATATTTAAATGACCATTTACGTGGCTTAATATTCGTTGACTATCAGTGGGTTACTAACCGGCAGTAAATTCATAGATTTTGATAAATACATGAGTTGTTTAGTTTTGCACTTTCATGGTTTATAGAATATTTGATTAAATAAAATATGTTCTTTGGAGTGAGGGGTGGGTAGACAGGAGACAATAAATGATTAAACACCGTTTGAGCTCACAGGCTGATTACTGCCTGCGGCCCATTGAGGGCGAGAGACAGCAGATCGAGAACTGAGTGTGAGCACTTTGCCTATGATATTGTCTCCAGTCTAAGTTTAAATATAACGTTTGAGTGAATAGTTACGATACTATTTCCCTCTCTTATAGTGTTTTACACTGTACTTGTGTGAGTTAACTATTGAGAGGTGTTGCTTCTGTTTGAGTGATTAGATATGTTAATGACAGAAAGAATTGGAAAAGTGGCATTGTGAGATGCAGAGGTAAAGGGGGAGTCCTCTCTCTCAGAAATATTCCTAGGGTGCATGGAGATGTTCCCTTATGTTCAGGTCATTGAAAGTGCAAGGTCACCTGGATCTCTCTCACCTGAGTCCTGGTTACAGCACGCAGCAACCCAGCTCCATTTAAAAACAAAATTCAGCTCAGGACCTAGGAGCCCTCGTGCGCTGTCAGGCCCAGCGCTGGCCCACCTGCAAGGGATTCCTCTTACCACGGAGGCCTGGGTGGAAACTGAAATGCCAGAGGTGCAGGGAAAGGAGGAATCACTGTGAACTGCCTGAAATATGAAGGCACTTCCATTTACGCTGGTGTGGCCTACAGGCCTCCGAATCAGGCAGAAGAATTGAACAGAGATTTGGCTGAAGACATCCAACAGGTGGGAAGAAAGGGAGAAGTGTTGCTCATTGGAGATTTTAATCTGCCAGATGTGGATTGGAGAATCCCTGCTGCAAAATCTCTAAGGAGTAGGGAGATCGTGGATACCCTTCAAGGGGCTCTGCTTAGACAAATGGAGATGAGGGGAGGAGCAATACTGGACCTGGTGCTCAGAAATGGAGAGAGTATCCCTAATGTCCAGATAGGTGCCCATCTGAGAACCAGTGATCATTACATAGTGTGGTTTGTTGCAGCTACGATGGAGAGAAGTCGCACGAAGATCAAATTCCTGGATTTCAAACAACCTTACTTAGGGGAAAACGGGGATGTACCTTGAGAAGGAGCTAGAAGACTGGGAGGAGATGGGAGACGGGGAATCACAGTGGAGTATAACGATGGCAACAATTCTTATGTAGAAAAGGTAAGGAAAAGAAAATTGAAATTGTTCTGCAAGGAGGAGGCTGAGAAAATAAAGACAAAAAGATTGAGATTAAGAAAGTACAAAGGGACTCAAAAGAGGCTCACAAGGAAGAATATCCGATGAAGCTGAAGGAGATGAAGAAAGAAATCTGGATGACAAAAGCTCAAGTAGAAGAAAGGACGACTAAAGAGCTAAAGCGAGGAGATCTATCAGAGAAAGGAGAGAGGCCAGAGGTGGCATCGTAAGATTCACCAGATCCCTCGTCAGCATGGACGTTGATGTGGTCCCTGTTAGGCCACCAGAATATGTGCTATGCGAGGAGCTGAGAGCTTTCCAGCAGTGGAATATAAAAGTTACTTTCTATGAGCTTTGGATGTTGTAGAAGATTTGTGTGAGGGGAAGACGTCTCACACCCACCCCTAGCTCATCGTCTCATCGTCTCACACCCCACCCTCGTCTCATCGTCTCACACCCACCCCTAGCTTATCCCTTAATTTATAGGCAGGTGCCACTTTCACAAAAAAAAACAAAAAACCCATCAACAAAAACTTTATTGAGAATTCGATCAGACCCCGGAAGGCCACTACCAGACACAGTGGGGTAGATTTTCAAACAATGCGCGTTGGCGTACTTTTGTTGGCGCTCCAGGCGCAAACAAAAGTACGCGGGATTTTAGTAGATACGCGCGGAGAAATCCAGAACCTCCAGGGTAGCTTTCTCTGAAATGCTCCCTGTTCCACGCGCAGGTCCCCAGAGGCAGACAGAGCTCCGGAGTCTCAATGCGTGGATGAGACGATGGTGCAAGGAAGAAGGATTCAGTTTTGTTAGGAACTGGGGAACCTTTTGGGGAAGGGGGAGTCTCTTCCGAAGGGATGGGCTCCACCTTAACCAGGGTGGAACCAGACTGCTGGCGCTAACCTTTAAAAAGGAGATAGAGCAGCTTTTAAACTAGAACAAAGGGAAAAGCCGACAGTCGCTCAGCAGCGCAAGGTTCGGAGAGATGTATCTTTAAAGGATACTAATGATGCATTAGAATTAGGGCATCCTGACAGTGAGGTTCCAATAATTAGAAATGTAGTCCAAGTGCCTGTAACTAAAACCTCACCTGAGCTAAAAAATTCTAACTTACCCCTATCAATTAAAAAGCAGAATGAAAATACAAACAAAAAACAAACTTTGAAATGTTTGTATGCTAATGCCAGAAGTCTAAGAAGTAAGATGGGAGAATTAGAGTGTAAAGCAGTGAATGATGACATAGACTTAACTGGCATCTCAGAGACATGGTGGAAAGAGGATAACCATAGGGTACAAATTATATCGTAATGACAGAGAGGAGCACTCGGGAGGAGATGTGGCGCTTTATGTCCGGGATGGCATAGAGTCCAACAGGATAAAAATCCTGCATGAGACTAAATACGAAATTGAATCTTTATGGGTAGAAATCCCTTGTGTGTCGGGGAAGACTATAGTGATAGGGGTATACTACTGTCCACCTGGTCTAGATGGTGAGATGACAGTGAAATGCTAAGAGAAATTAGGGAAGCTAACCAAATTGGTAGTGCAGTAATAATGGGAGACTTCAATTACCCCAATATTGACTGGGTAAATGTATCATCGGGTCACGCTAGAGAGATAACGTTCCTGGATGGAATAAATGATAGCTTTATGGAGCAATTGGTTCAGGAACCGACGAGAGAGGGAGCAATTTTAGATCTAATTCTCAGTGGAGCACAGGACTTGGTGAGAGAGGTAACGGTGGTGGGGCCGCTTGGCAATAGTGATCATAATATGATCAAATTTGATTTAATGACTGGAAGAGGAACAGTGTGCAAATCCAAGGCTCTCGTGCTAAACTTTCAAAAGGGAAACTTTGATAAAATGAGAAAAATTGTTAGAAAAAAACTGAAAGGAGCAGCTACAAAAGTAAAAAATGTCCAAGAGGCATGGTCATTGTTAAAAATACCATTCTAGAAGCACAGTCTAGATGTATTCCACACATTAAGAAAGGTGGAAAGAAAGCAAAACGATTACCTGCATGGTTAAAAGGGGAGGTGAAAGAAGCTATTTTAGCCAAAAGATCTTCATTCAAAAATTGGAAGAAGGATCCAACAGAAGAAAATAGGATAAAGCATAAACATTGGCAAGTTTAAATGTAAGGACCCAAAAAGCACAAAGGAAGGCGATCTATGATAGCCGTCAGGATGAAAAGAAGAAAATAGATGCCTGTGGTCTAAAATTAAATCCTTTATTGAAGTGGAGACACAAAGGTAGCTTTCTTCTTTTCAAGTTTAAATGTAAGACATTGATAAGACAGGCTAAGAGAGAATTTGAAAAGAAGTTGGCTGTAGAGGCAAAAACTCACAGTAAAAACTTTTTAAAATATATCCGAATCAGAAAGCCTGTGAGGGAGTCAGTTGGACCGTTAGATGATCGAGGGGTTAAAGGGGCACTTAGAGAAGATAAGGCCATCGCGGAAAGATTAAATGATTTCTTTGCTTCGGTGTTTACTGAAGAGGATGTTGGGGAGGTACCCGTAATGGAGAAGGTTTTCATGGGTAATGATTCAGATCAAATCACGGTGAACCTAGAAGATGTGGTAGGCCTGATTGACAAACTGAAGAGTAGTAAATCACCCGGACCGGATGGTATACACCCCAGAGTTCTGAAGGAACTAAAAAATGAAATTTCAGACCTATTAGTAAAAATTTGTAACTTATCATTAAAATCATCCATTGTACTTGAAGACTGGAGGATAGCAAATGTAACCCCAATATTTAAAAAGGGCTCCAGGGGCGATCTAGGAAACTACAGACCGGTTAGCCTGACTTCAGTGCCAGGAAAAATAGTGGAAAGTGTTCTAAACATCAAAATCACAGAACATATAGAAAGACATGGTTTAATGGAACAAAGTCAGCATGGCTTTACCCAGGGCAAGTCTTGCCTCACAAATCTGCTTCACTTTTTTGAAGGAGTTAATAAACATGTGGATAAAGGTGAACCGGTAGATATAGTATACTTGGATTTTCAGAAGGCGTTTGACAAAGTTCCTCATGAGAGGCTTCTAGGAAAAGTAAAAAGTCATGGTGGCGATGTCCTTTCGTGGATTGCAAACTGGCTAAAAGACAGGAAACAGAGAGTAGGCAATTTTCTCAGTGGAAGGGAGTGGACAGTGGAGTGCCTCAGGGATCTGTATTGGGACCTGTACTTTTCAATATATTTATAAATGTTCTGGAAAGAAATACGACGAGTGAGATAATCAAATTTGCAGATGACACAAAATTGTTCAGAGTAGTTAAATCACAAGCAGATTGTGATAAATTGCAGGAAGACCTTGTGAGACTGGAAAATTGGGCATCCAAATGGCAGATGAAATTTAAAGTGGATAAGTGCAAGGTGTTGCATATAGGAAAAAATAACCCATGCCATAGTTACACAATGTTGGGTTCCATATTAGGTGCTACAACCCAAGAAAGAGATCTAGGTGTCATAGTGGATAACACATTGAACTCGTCGGCTCAGTGTGCTGCGGCAGTCAAAAAAGCAAACAGAATGTTGGGAATTATTAGGAAGGGAATGATGAATAAAACGGAAAATGTCCTAATGCCTCTGTATTGCTCCATGGTGAGACCGCACCTTGAATACTGTGTACAATTCTGGTCGCCGCATCTCAAAAAAGATATAATTGCGATGGAGAAGGTACAGAGAAGGGCAACCAAAATGATAAAGGGGATGGAACAGCTCCCCTATGAGGAAAGACTAAAGAGGTTAGGACTTTTCAGCTTGGAGAAGAGACGACTGAGGGGGGATATGATAGAGGTGTTTAAAATCATGAGATGTCTAGAACGGGTAGATGTGAATCGGTTATTTACTCTTTCAGATAATAGAAAGACTAGGGGGCACTCCATGAAGTTAGCATGGGGCACATTTAAAACTAATCTGAGAAAGTTCTTTTTCACTCAACGCACAATTAAAGTCTGGAATTTGTTGCCAGAGGATGTGGTTAGTGCAGTTAGTATAGCTGGGTTTAAAAAAGGTTTGGATAAGTTCTTGGAGGAGAAGTCCATTAACGGCTATTAATCAAGTTTACTTAGGGAATAGCCACTGCTATTAATTGCATCAGTAGCATGGGATCTTCTTGGTGTTTGGATAATTGCCAGGTTCTTGTGGCCTGGATTGGCCACTGTTGGAAACAGGATGCTGGGCTTGATGGACCCTCGGTCTGACCCAGCATGGCAATTTCTTATGTTCTTATCTTGACTTGATCTTCCTGTAGAAGTTGCTGCATGACCTCCTGGCCTTTGAGGGGTCAGTGGAAAGCGTCCTGTTTCATTGCACCTGTGGGGAGAGGAAAGCTCTGGGATTTCAGTTGTGTTTACGTTGGATAAGGCGTTTCCTCGGGTCGTGCTCATGTCTTGTTCTGACATTGATGGATGTCATATGGTCTTGTAATTAAATGTTATTAGCCTGTAACTGGCTTCAAGCCCTGATGCGGTGAAGCAAGCGAGATAAAGAGCCCAAATCAATAAATACTTTTTTTTTCCTGCATGGAAGCTGAGCTGGCTGTGCTAGGATAACTCCATGGCTGTGAAAGATAAAGTGAAGTGCGTCGCATCCTGGACCCGTGCTAGAGGAAGTACCAGGGATTCTCCGCGTGTCCCTTCGGTGGGGCAGCACACACAGGTCCTCCTAAGGCGAAGCCTCCAATTCACGCAGGCTCCTGACAGACCCAAAGCCAGTCCTGCTTCCTCTGGACAAGAAGCCGCAGTGCACATATTCCCCGGGTGGGGACCTCTGCTTTCTGTTTCTATTTTATTTCCCCCTGTGCATTATAATGAACAAAAACGGGAGAAAATCAGGGGGGAAAGGGGCGTCATGTTTCCTGCTCTTTTTTGTTAGCTATAATAAATGTTGATAAACTCCCAGGGAAAATACAATAAAAATTGAAAACGGAGGATCCTGAGCCCAGGCAAGACAAGCATTTTTAGAGCCACTGGGACCAATATTCAACCACTATCTGGCTGGATAAACTTATCCTGCAAACGTGGCCGCTGAATGAGTGCATCCGGCTAACGTAAGGACATCTGCATAGCAATCCTCCTCGTGTCCAGCTAACTAAGCCACACAATGCTAAACATCGGCACTTATCTGGCTACGTTTGCTGGACAGGACCCTCTGTCCTGCCCCTCTCTCACCTGGCTCACTTTTTAGCCACATAAACAATTATCCAGGGAAGTGGCAAACAGTGCCAGAGCTGGCAAGGTGGTGCTGAATATCGGGCCCATTGCTACCATCACTGTTACAACCGGTCACTATAGAGCCAGTAGCACTCTCCTCTCATAATCTGTATATTTCCTCACCCATTGCATCCCGCACGGCAGGACTCAGACACAGAGACCGCCCCGGGCTTCTACACAGGTCAGAGCGATTCTCCTACTCTATTCCATTCCAAATTCAAGCCACTCCCTTCCAGGACTGCTTTATTTCATTCCAATGATGCAGCTCCTCGTTATCTTCTCCTCTCTCCGTTCTTCCAGCAGGTCACTCCTATCTGTGCCCTTCTCTTCCACCGCCAGTTCCTGACTCCACACTTTCCACCTTCCCGTGCCTTACGCCTGGAATGGACTCTGAGAGTCTGTGCGTCTGCCTGTGTTTAAATCCAGTCCAAAAACTCACTTTTTCCAAAACTGCTTCTTAATCCTAACCACTTCTCTATCAAATACTTCTTACAGGTTCTACATCCTAACCACTTCTCTAGAGCAGCGGTTCTCAACCGGTGTGTCGCCACACTGCCCAGTCCTCCGCTGGTCTATCAGGTGTGTCACAATGGCAAAAATGTTGAGAACCACTGCTCTAGAATATACTTCTTATAGGTTCAACATCCTAGCCCTTTCTCTAGAATGCACTTCTTATAGGTTCAACATCCTAGCCCCTTCTCTAGAATGCACTTCTTACGGGTTCCACATCCTAGCCCCTTCTCTAGAATGCACTTCTTATAGGTTCAACATCCTAGCCCCTTCTCTAGAATGCACTTCTTATGGGTTCCGCATCCCAGCCCCTTCTCTAGAATGCACATCTTACGGGTTCCGCATTCTAGCCCCTTCTCTAGAATGCACTTCTTACAGGTTCCGCATCCCAGCCCCTTCTCTAGAATGTACTTCTTACGGGTTCCGCATCCTAGCCCCTTCTCTAGAATGCACTTCTTACGGGTTCAACATCCTAGCCCCTTCTCTAGAATGCACTTCTTACGGGTTACGCATCCTGGCCCCTTCTCTAGAATGCACTTCTTACGGGTTCAACATCCTAGCCCCTTCTCTAGAATGAACTTCTTACGGGTTCCACATCCTAGCCCCTTCTCTAGAATGCACATCTTACGGGTTCCGCATCCTAGCCCCTTCTCTAGAATGCACTTCTTATGGGTTCAACATCCTAGCCCCTTCTCTAGAATGCACTTCTTACGGGTTACGCATCCTGGCCCCTTCTCTAGAATGCACTTCTTACGGGTTCAACATCCTAGCCCCTTCTCTAGAATGAACTTCTTACGGGTTCCACATCTTAGCCCCTTCTCTAGAATGCACTTCTTACGGTTCCACATGCTAGCCACTTCTGTAGAATGAACTTCTTTCAGATTCCATAGGACATGCCATACTGGGTCAGACCAAAGATCCATCAAGCTCAGCATCCTGTTTCCAACAGTGGCCAATCCAGGCCATGAGTACCTGGCAAGTACCCAGACATTAATACATCCCACATTACTAATGCCTGTAATAGCAGTGGCTATTCCCTTAGTCAACCTGATTAACAGTAGTTAATGAACATCTCCTCTAGGAACTTATCCAACCTTTTTTAAACCCAGCCACACTAA